>NC_012879.2:1974350-2303409 GCF_000003195.3 Sorghum bicolor | reverse complement strand
TCTACATCCTTCTATATTAATAGGAATATATACTTTGATGAAAAATATCCTCCAACAATCTTTTTCAGTTAAATATCTAAAAATTGTTAATTAATTTTCTAACAATGCGCGCACAAGATATAGAAAAGTTGTAGAAGAGTGAAAAGATATAGATAATATTTTGTATTCAAATGACTCTAAATAATGATTTTATTTAGAGAGTAGTTTTTTTTTTAAAAAAAAGAGAGTCTTGGAGATGCTCTAAACATGTGACACTCATAAGTGCATCATGCATTTTTTTCCCTTAAATTTTGTATTTTTATCCTTGGTTCAAAAAATCTTAGTACATTCACGGAGCCAAAGGGATGGAGTGGAGATATACAGCCACCGATATTTTTGTTCACACAAAGTCCGCAAAAGGAAAAGAGAAATGTTTCGGTTTGCTCATTTGGCAAGTATACACGCACACTTGACTGGTGGACCAGACCCCGGTGCATCGGCTCTGCAGGCGGGCCCTACAAATACTCCCTGCCTCCCCTGCTTTCTTCCCCCCAAATTTGCTTCCCTTCCCCCACCCCCGCAGATCTGACCGCCGACCTGAGGCAATCCCCAAATGGCTCATTCCAACGGCGCGGCCGCCACTGCCACTGCCGCCGGCGACGGCGAGACCGCCCCGGTGCCGCGGTCCCTCGCGCCGGCGCGGAAGGTGGCGCTGATCACGGGCATCACGGGGCAGGACGGGAGCTACCTGACGGAGCTGCTCCTGTCCAAGGGGTACGAGGTGCACGGCCTCATCCGCCGCTCCTCCAACTTCAACACGCAGCGGCTGGACCACATCTACCACGACCCGCACGCGGTGCCGTCGTCGCCGCGTCCCCCGATGCGGCTCCACTACGCCGACCTCTCCGACTCCTCGTCCCTCCGCCGCGCGCTCGACGCCATCGCCCCCGACGAGGTCTACAACCTCGCCGCGCAGTCACACGTCGCCGTCTCCTTCGAGGTCCCCGACTACACCGCCGACGTCACCGCCACGGGGGCGCTCCGCCTCCTCGAGGCCGTCCGCCTGTCGCGCAAGCCCATCCGCTACTACCAGGCGGGCTCCTCGGAGATGTTCGGCTCCACGCCGCCGCCGCAGAGCGAGGACACGCCCTTCCACCCGCGCTCCCCCTACGCCGCCGCCAAGGTCGCCGCGCACTGGTACACCGTCAACTACCGCGAGGCCTACGGCATCTTCGCCTGCAACGGCGTGCTCTTCAACCACGAGTCCCCGCGCCGCGGCGAGAACTTCGTCACGCGCAAGATCACGCGCGCCGTCGGCCGCATCAAGGTCGGCCTGCAGACCAAGGTCTTCCTCGGCAACCTCTCGGCGGCCAGGGACTGGGGTTTCGCGGGGGACTACGTCGAGGCAATGTGGCTCATGCTGCAGCAGGATCAGCCGGCCGATTACGTCGTCGCCACTGAGGAGTCCCACACCGTCGAGGAGTTCTTGCAGGCTGCCTTCGGCTACGCCGGGCTCAACTGGAAGGATCATGTGGTCATTGACAAGAAGTACTTCCGGCCAGCAGAGGTCGACAGCCTCAAGGGGGACTCCACCAAGGCCAGGAAGGTGCTCAAATGGAAGCCCAAGGTTGGGTTCCAGCAGCTCGTGGAGATGATGGTTGATCACGACATTGAGCTCGCCAAGAAGGAGAAGGTCCTGGTGGATGCTGGATACCGTGACCCCAAGCAGCAGCCATAGGAACAGTGCAGATGCTCCTTGCTCTGTTGGGACTTGGGGTTCGGATTTCGATTGTTGCCTTGTAGCTCATATACATGGTGGTTCTCAGAGTAGAGGTTGACGGAAGTTATTATCGATACTTCTTCTGGTAAGAAATAAGGATGGTTGCAGTATGATCTCACAGTATCTTCATTACTTTTCTGACTATGTTATGCACTTTAATCAAATGAATGAATGAATAATTCATGCCAATTTTGTATTTGGAAGAGGATGATATGCCTGCCTGATTGCAGCTGTTGATGTTAAGACCAAAAGTGTCATCCTGATAGCATCTGCTTCAGTTTGTATTGTTCTACTTCAGCTACTGCCACACATGTTCTGTTTAATTGAAATAGTTTTTTTTTTCGCTGTATACCATGAATTCTAGCCTCCAGGAAGGTTAATTTCCACAGTTCTGGCAGTACGCGCTGTCCAGTTTAGCAACGAGTCTCCTAAAGTTTAAGGTTACTCTTCATATGCAATGCAAATGACATCATATCTGATCTGAAACCAATAGGCAATACCGCAATAGCAGATCAATATTGCCCACGGCCCCACGCTGAATATAACATGTTTTCAGTAAAGCCAAGAGAGTTCATATATGATCCTATAGCATAATGGGCTTCATGACAAGCATTGGGTGTTGTATTACCTTTCCTTTGTTTCTTCTGTTTGTTACCTTCTTGGTTAAGTGGTTCTGGATCTGGCTTTATTAGTAGCTAAAAGATTCAAGTCCATGGTTATGATCGTCTTCAGCTGCTGAGGTATTTACAAATATCGGTGAAGTAGCATGATTTGTCCTTTGGGCTCTTCTTGCATCTTGGGTTTAATTAACTTTTGCAACAATAATGCTGCTTGGATAGGTTTTTTTTCCTGACTTCGACGATCAACATTTTTACTTTTTCAGTCTGCGTCATATTTCAGATCTGACGACAACTGGATTATTCTGAGTTTTCTGTAATATTCTGTTGTGTTATAACTTGAACCTCTTTGTTCTATGTGATTCTTGAACATTTAGGTTGTACAACATGCATTATGTAAATGGAGGCTTGATTTGTCACGTCCATATATGTTATACATTTGTAATCAGTACCGTTTTCTAGAATTTGGCAATATATCACGTCCATTGCACATGTACTTGATGTTGATATACCTCATCCTTAATTCAGGTTGATGTGCTGTGATGCTGTACAGAATGGATTGTCAACTTGGTACCGTCCGAGTACGATCCAGTGATTTTCATGGACCACTATTTTTTCAGTCATGATCCATACATACAGAACTTGCATGGATCAACTTAGGCCTTGTTTAGTTCGCCCAAAAACTCAAAACTTTTCAAGATTTTCCGTCACATCGAATCTTGCAACATATGCATGGAGCATTAAATATAGATAAAAATAAAAAAATAATTACACAGTTTATCTGTAAATCACAAGGCGAATCTTTTAAGCTTAGTTACTCTATGATACAGTATCGTTTTTCCAAAAAATTTTGGAACTTAGTGGAGTTGCGGGTGCATAATTCTATCATAATCGAATGCTAGCAAAAATACGTTTTACGTGCTCCAAGGGTGGAAACCTTGTGGCGCGGCTGCCACATAACTTGTCTCCGTCCACACCACTACTTTGATAAACACCATTGTGACATGGACTTCAAACCTCTCTACCACCTATAGATCCAAACTCTCCCCAACTCGTTTTCCGGGTTCATAGGATTTAGGGTTGCCAGGGATTAGGACATCTCTGGCTAACCATGCCATGCGCCAGGTGACGGCGCCAAACTTTCTATGGCGAGCAAAAACGTCACATACGTGGATAAAAATAATACTAGATTCTATACAAAAGTTTGTGGCATGACAAAGTTGAATAATTAGGCCGTGTTTAGTTGATGTTCAAAAAAAAATTCAACAAACTGTAGCACTTTCGTTTGTTTGTGGTAATTATTGTACAATCATAGATTAATTAGGCTCAAAAGATTCGTCTCGTAAATTTCGATCAAACTGTGCAATTAGTTTTTAATTTTGTCTATATTTAATACTCCATATATGTGTCTAAAAATTCGATGTGACAGGGAATCTTAAAAAATTTTGGGTTTTTTGGTGGAAGTAAACAAGGCCTTAACCAATTGGTCTTGCAGGGTGTGGTAGCCTGCGACAGCCTTCACTGTGGCATGGCTGGCTTGGCGGCCAATCTCCCTGATTCCCTCCCCCACATCCAAACTCTCTTCACCTCAAAACGCATACTAATTCAATTTGTGCTTACAACCAAATAATATCCAAGCAAAAAGAAGCCGACACTCTCTTCGCCTTGGCCGCGTGGGAAATTTGGAAGTAACGGAATGCACGTTGTTTCCGAAGCGCTTCCTCCACCGTCAATCAGCTCCTGTCCACCATCAAGCATACTGCCGATCAATGGATTGAGGCCGGGGCAAGAAATTTGGGTCGTCTCATCCGGGAGTAATAGGTTACGCATGAAAACGGGGGGCGAGGCCGCAAACCTTGTAAAAACCTTGGGCAGTACCCCACCTCGCGCCTCTGCGCGCCTGTAAAAACAATTGCTTCTACTTAATACAAAATATAGGCATATTTTCCATGTAAAATATTTGGATAGTTTTTTCAAAATTTATTTTTATGAATTATTTTCCATGTAAACTTAGGCATACTAATTCAATTTGTGCTTACACCTGCGCCGAAGAGCTCGGGGAGCAGGCAAGCGAGCGCTCTTCCAACTGCCCAAAACGCCACCTGTATAGCTTACAGTTTTTGGTTTAAGGTTCTGATTGCTTCGGGTATTTGCAGCCGCCAGAGATGCAGTGCCACGGACGATGAGAACATCCGGGAGCCCGATGAGACTGTGTGCCGAGTTGCATTAATACCGATTGATATGTTTAATTTAGTGAAGAACTGCAAAAGCATTGCAACTAATACAATAATTGTGGGGATCCGATAATTAGGTCACTATAGTGCCACTTGTACAAACTATGAAATAGTGACATTGTTCGGAATAGCCTTGTTTAGCTCGCAAAAAATTTTGCAAAATTTTTCAGATTCCCCGTCACATCGAATCTTTAGACACATGCACGGAGTATTAAATATAGACAAAAATAAAAACTAATTGTACAGTTTGGTCGGAATTGGCGAGACGGATCTTTTAAGCCTAGTTAGTCTATGATTGGACAATATTTGTCAAATACAAACGAAAGTGGTACTATTCCTATTTTGCAAAATTTTTTGGAACTAAACAAGGCCTAAAAGTCACAGCTGAAATGAAACTGCAAAGCATAAGAGTGACAGTGATGAGATCATTTATGTTAACTAGTACACTAATTGTTTGCCCTAATGATCCAGTCTAGTTTGGTTGTGCATCACCATCATATTTCCCTTGTTCCTAGTAATTTGTTAACTGCTCTCTAAGCTTTTCTTGTGCATTGTGTTCACTGTTCAACTTGATTTTATTGGGGGATGCAGTATCACTCTCTATTGGAAAGTATTACGAACCTCTATCTATGTCTTTGCGGATGAATGTTCATTTGGATTGCTGTCAATTTTACTCAATCTAAAGCTCTGTATTCAATAGGGGTTGTGTTTAAAACTTTACTTAAGACCACTATTTCAACTCTGCACAGTTTCTATGTTTGTGAATATGGAATAACTTTTCATGTCTGCAGCTGTTTGCAGGAAATGATGCAAGATTAATTCAATGCAATTCTAAAGCAGCACATAACCCCAATTATGACATGCCACTTCAATTCAGGGGTATTTATTTTATATTCTTATCCCTTCTGCATGAATTTCTGCTCCATATCTGCTGATTTTCAATTTGTGATGATTTCGTGTTTTTATATTCTTCCTACAATATTATCGTTCGTTTGTCTTATAAGCCGTATTTTATCTGATCTGTTCACTTGTCTTATAAGCCGTACTTTTTCGAATGGGACCTGCATTTATTGACGAGTTAATGCAAGTGATACCAAATTAGCATTATGTAAAAAAGGGAACATATGAACTCAAGAAAGAAAGTATGACATTTTACTGATTTAATTTTTAATTTAATTGGTTCAACGAGGCACCTTTATAAATTCATCCAAATACATTTGTTTTTAGATTGTGGAATTTTGTAACACCCTAAATTTTGCTTCTTTGAAAATAGAGCTAAAATAATTTATTTTGTATTTTTGTGCTCATGAAAATATAGTAAAATGAAATATTTCCTTAAATTAAAATTCATCATAGGGTTTAGCAACGTTGTTGTGCATACATGCTGGTACATATGTTTTATGTGATGTTCGTTTGTTGCTCCTTTGTGTGTCGAGACTAAGCAAAGTTTTTAAAATTTCGTTTAGTAGAACGATCTTCTTTAGTCAGTACATCTTTATCTTTATCTACAACCAAATTCCTTGTTTTTAACCTCAAATTTTTATTAGAAGCTTCCTAAAATCTTTTCTTTGTCACTCAAAGCACTTCTTTTAGTTCCTCGTCCATCAAGCAATCTCTACAAACTTTTCGGGAATTTTTTCATCTTCTGTTCTCACTTTTCTCTGAGCATGATCTAATTTTTAGATGCTCCAAACAATCTTATCATAAGCTCCAAAAACTTTATTCGGGTTCCCCATGTTCTATAATAACTTTGAGAATTTTTCCCGAATTTTCGGAGCTTTCGAAGTATTTTTCATGGCTTAACTACTAATTCCGGACTTTTCTAAAATTATTTTATCCATGAAAATAATTAATTCCGAAAATAATAAACTTCTTTCTATTTTTTTTCAACGTCAAAGCCCATAATAAATCCCAAAGACCATATATTTACTAATGGGCTTTAATAATTAATTAAGCCTATTAGTAAAGATGAAGATTGCAAATCAATTAGTACCATATCGCTAGTTGACGTGGAGATGGGGAGTTTATCTCCCTATATATGAACCAACCCCTTAGGCAAAACACACCAAACACTACCATATGGGAAGCCTTTAATTTGAGAATTTCTAAGGTAGTAAAATAAAATTATATTTTCTTCTCTACAATGTGATCGCTATCGTCTCGCCTATACACGACATCTACGAACGGTCGGCTGCTCCGATTTTGCTGTAGCTCCAAGAAAGCGTCGCTGCCGGTGAACCTGCTCCTTGTCCATCAACGTGAGCACCAATCACTTTGTATTTCAGTTTGGAAAACGTAAACTCGGTTTAGATTAAAAATACGTTTTCTATAATTACAAGTTTGTCATTGATTTTGTTTAGCTCATAAAATATTCATCTTAACTCCATTTTGACCTATTCAAATTGCGTTGGATTCGTATTAATGAGCTCTACATGTTAGTAACTTTATTTTCTCAGTTTGAAATGTTTTATTTTCGAGACCCTGATTAATTAATTATTATTCTATAGGAAATCTTAGAAAATTCATAACTTCTCTGTTTTAGCTCTGATTTTCGTGAAATCGTAGCGATGCATAGAATCATTTTGTAAACCTTTCATACTGTTTTTATATGGTTGGTGTACTGTTCTAATTATAGCCTTGTTTGCTTCGTGTATGTTGTCTCCAATTGTTTGTGTGTTGATGATCGATTTAGACGGTAAACAATTCGTGGTGAACAAGAGTACTTCAGTGATTAAGATCAGAGCCTTGGACAACTAGTAAGACCAGCAGGATCAACAAGAGCATTTGGATTAAGGCAAGTATAGCATTTGGATTTTATTTCTGTGACCATGATCATGTGACTAGATAATGTTAAGTAATAAACAATAAAAATGACTTTTTAGCAACTTGATGATTTGCCTGTACGTGATCACCCGGGATAATAGTGCAACCATGAGGGCTATAATGGCTCTGACTTTAGCTCAGTATGAAGACATTTTCTAGCTTGTTAGAGGTCACCCGAAAGGGCGCTAGAGGGGCTGAACCGACACGGGTATAATGCGAGCCCATGTCTCTATGTGTATAGGCTGCGCGTCATTGTGCCATTCGGAAGGAGGTATCTATATCTGCTCGCCAAGAAAACCTTGCGGCCATAACATGTTAGACGAACTTTTGAAAGGCTTCATAGTGATCCCTGCCGGCCTTCCTAGGAAGGGGGTTAAGAGACTCGCGACCTTGGGTAAAAGGGTAAATCATGACTCATGGGTAAAGATGTACAACCTCTGCAGAGTGTTAAAAACTAGTATACTAGCCGAGCTCACGGTCAGGAGCGGCCTTGGGGACATCTACACTAAGAGTGATGATTCTTGTGTGTTAAATATAGTCATTGTTTATTGTTTAATGCTCTACATTATTTATGTCACATTGATCATGAGATTGTGGGATCTATACAATCTAGTTGCTATACTTGTGGAGTTCGACATGCACTCACTCTTGCTATTTCCCCATACCTCAGGAGATGTTTTAGGCTTGTGATCAACCAGTTAGTTGGATCCTGTAAAGAGAAGTTAATACCCGAAGTTGGAGTTGTCTATCCGTTGTTTGCTTTTAAAGGTTATCTCTTTTATACTAAGTACGTTATATATTTATGCATTGTCTTTTGATATTACCATTTATTTGTAGCTATATATGAGATTTGACTTCTAAAACTCACATATGGTGCATATCTGGTTTTGTCCTTAAAATCGGGTACTACAAATATGCAAAGAATAGGAATTTCACTTCACTTATTGTTGTCACAAATCGAAGGGAACCTGGTATGGTTTCTTCATATTGGTGCTAAAAATTCTTTAACTTCATCTTGCTTGTGACATCTGGCTGGTTTTTATGTGCCAGATGCTCTACTTATCATTGGGTTACCTGATGGCCCTACTGCACATTTCAAACTATCCAAACTTGTTCTTTGGAAGGACATAAATATCCATTGTTTGGTGTTATATTTCCTGTATTTATCATTGTTGGTTCTATAATTTGTTTTCGGCATTTTGTGGTCATCGCAATGGAACAGTTATGTGTTTGTGAACTTTTGTTGAATTAAAAACCTTTTGTGGATGCTCATGTCTACAATTTATGAAGAACTTGCTGAATGGCTTGAGCAGCTATCTGCCTGAAAACAAAAAGACTGAGCCTCTGATGAAACCTTGAAAAAAGATAATAAAAATATTACTATCTTGTTAGCTTACATTATTAGTAATATTTATCAGACTCCAAATAATAATAAAAAATGCAAATTTAACATTTACATATTTTTGGGTGCGTACAGGTGAACAAGCCTAACCTCAGGGAAAATCAGACAGACCAGTTTGCCCATGAACCTTTACTTTTTTACAGAATTGTGGAAATGGGGATTGAATTTTTCTGCCCTTATCACAAATAAGGTCTTGGTCATCCAATGGATTTTTACACGAATTGTTGTTTATTGTCTCTATTCCCCCTAACAGTCTCTCTGATATTTTAGTTGGAACATCCTATGACGTTTTTTTGTGTCATGATCTGCGAAGCATGATAGTAACACTTGTTAGAGACCACAATAAACTTTTATGCAGTAGATTGCTCTTGTTCCAGACGCCTCTACATGGTATTGTGTCTCCACTCTACTAATGTACCTAGATGTCCTCCCTTGTTTGTCACTATTTTGGATATATAGCCTTGTGTTTTTCAGTTTTCGCTACAAAGGACATGGTATTGCTATGGGAAAAAGAGGATTTTTCCTAATAAGTCCTATAGCTAAACCCCTTCATTTTGAACTCCCAGTTTTATGTTGTGGGAAGGCAATGTGGATATGCACAATGCTATGTTTGATACATAGGCATATTGGCAAAAGAGATAATGCATGATGCATGGTAGATGGCACAGAGATGAACGATATTGAATTATTTATTCAGGTGGTTCAGATAGCACCTCAAATGGTAAAGCATTGAGGCATAACCTCTTTGACATAATTTTACCATAAAGTTTTGAGACAAAGAGGTGCAAGGAAAATGAACAAAAATCAAGCTGCTATCAATTACACTGTCTCTTTTCTGACATGCCATGTCCTTGTTTTAATTTTCCACGCCTTACAGTGTCGTATCGAATTATTGCATGGATGAAGTTGGTTAGTAAATGTTTAATGCCTTCTAGATAGATTTTGATGTAATGATGAAAGTTACCATACCTGGAGAACATGCTGCCGGCCTCTGGATTTTTCTAGCTAGTAGCACATTGTATGCCAAGATTTCTTTGTTATTTTGGTGTGATGATCAGTGTGTTTATTATGCTCTTAAACGGCATTTGGACGTCCAGTTATCTTTTCTACATGTAAAGTTAGTGAAACAGAACCCTTTTTTTTTGTGCAAGGAGGGTACCTGGACATTGTAAAGTAGTATATGGAGCATTTTTTGTTATGTTGGTTTACATTTTTGTCTGCTCTTTTCAATTAAACAGAACATGTGTGACAGTAGCTGAAGTAGAACAGTACAGACTGAAGCAGCTGGTATCAGGATGATACTTTTGCTCTTAACATCAACAGCTGCAATCAAACAGGCATATCATCCTCTTCCAAATACCAAATTGGCATGGATTATTCATTCATTTGATTAAAGCACATAACATAGTCAGAAAAGTAAATGAAGATACTATGACATCATACTGCAATCATCCTTATTTCTTACCAGGAGAAGTTATCGATAGTAACTCCGGTCAACCTCTCTACTCTGAGAACCACAATGTATATGAGGTACAAGGCAACAATCTGTATCCGATTCCCAAAAAAGCAAGAAGCATCTGTGCTGTTCCTATGGCTGCTGCTTGGGATCACGGTACCCAGCATCCACCAGGACCTTCTCCTTCTTGGCGAGCTCAATGTCGTGATCAACCATCATCTCCACGAGCTGCTGGAACCCAACCTTGGGCTTCCATTTGAGCACCTTCCTGGCCTTGGTGGAGTCTCCCTTGAGGCTGTCGACCTCTGCAGGCCGGAAGTACTTCTTGTCAATGACCACATGATCCTTCCAGTTGAGCCCGGCGTAGCCGAAGGCAGCCTGCAAGAACTCCTCGACGGTGTGGGACTCCTCAGTGGCGACGACGTAATCGGCCGGCTGATCCTGCTGCAGCATGAGCCACATTGCCTCGACGTAGTCTCCGGCGAACCCCCAGTCCCTGGCCGCCGAGAGGTTGCCGAGGAACACCTTGGTCTGCAGGCCAAGCTTGATGCGGCCGACGGCGCGCGTGATCTTGCGCGTGACGAAGTTCTCGCCGCGGCGCGGGGACTCGTGGTTGAAGAGCACGCCGTTGCAGGCGAAGATGCCGTAGGCCTCGCGGTAGTTGACGGTGTACCAGTGCGCGGCGACCTTGGAGGCGGCGTAGGGTGAGCGCGGGTGGAACGGCGTGTCCTCGCTCTGCGGCGGCGGCGTGGAGCCGAACATCTCCGAGGAGCCCGCCTGGTAGTAGCGGATGGGCTTGCGCGAGAGGCGGACGGCCTCGAGGAGGCTGAGCGCCCCCGTGGCGGTGACGTCGGCGGTGTAGTCGGGGACCTCGAAGGAGACGGCGACGTGCGACTGCGCGGCGAGGTTGTAGACCTCGTCGGGGGAGACGGCGTCGAGCACGCGGCGGAGGGAGGAGGAGTCGGTGAGGTCGGCGTAGTGGAGCTGCATCAGGGGACGCGGCGACGACGGCACCGCGTGCGGGTCGTGGTAGATGTGGTCCAGCCGCTGCGTGTTGAAGTTGGAGGAGCGGCGGATGAGGCCGTGCACCTCGTACCCCTTGGACAGGAGCAGCTCCGTCAGGTAGCTACCGTCCTGGCCCGTGATGCCCGTGATCAGCGCCACCTTCTGCGCCGGTGCGAGGGGACGTGGCACCGGGGTGGTCTCGCCGTCGCCGGCGGCAGTGGCAGTGGCGGCCGCGCCATTGGAATGAGCCATTTGGGAAGGGAAGCGAGGAGGTCTGATCTGGGAAGCAAATTTGGTGGGAAGAAAGCAGGGGCCTGCAGGGAGTATTTGTACATTGTAGTCCCGCCTGCAGAGCCGGAGCACCGGGGGTGTGGTCCAGTGCCAGTCAAGTGTGCGTGTATACTTGCCAAATGAGCAAAGCAAAACATTGTTTTTTTTTCCTTTTCTGGACATTGTGAAAAATAATATGGATGGCTGTGCATTGCACATCTCCACACACACACACACATCCTTTGGATCCATGATTGTATGCTGATCGATCAAGTTATTAACAAAATTAAAACCGCACTAGTGTGCAAAGATTTTTTGAATTGAGGATATGTTTCGAGAACAGGAATTTCATAGGAATCGTGAATCATTTTACAGGAATTAGCTTATTTTCAAAGGAAAAAAAACAGAAACATGAAAAAAAAAATCCCATATTTCAAACGGTTCCTAACTGTTGTGCTAAGAGAATCTCAACATCTCCTGTAAATTTCTTTTAAAGACTACCTTATATGGGTTGTCACCTTTATAGGTATAGGAGATGGGATAACGGACATGTTTTGCAGCACTCTATTCATCTTCTAAAATATTGTACTACCTTTATTTGCTTGGCTGAAAAGTCATAGCTGAAATATACCGTAATATTTACGGAGTAATAATTAATGAGCATAATTTTCACCATATGTATCGCCACCTTTCGGGGGGTGATTGCATCGTACCCATGTTCACCGTCGAGTTATTAATGTTAGGAAAAGAACTAGAAAAGTCAATTTTTTGTAGTCTAGCCGATCCCCATATAGTCATTTCACCATTCTTATAAATGTGCGTGTCAAAGTTGCACTAACATCGGTTTAAAGAATGATTGTATCACTATCTCTGGTACGGAGTACAAAGTAACGAGCGGCAGATATGTGTGTGGACGTGTGGTTTATGTAAAGGATTAGGTCCTGTTTGAAACATTAGATTTTTTTTCGAAAAGAGAATAATATTTTTTTTTCTGATCAAGCGTTGTTTCTATGTAATTAAACTTATGAAATTTTATAATTTTATGGAATTCCTGTATTCCAGACGGACGCTCCTCATGTTATACTTCATCGTATAAGAGAACCACTGTAGATTTGGAGAGGTATACAGGTGAGGGTCGCTTGGTTCACGTATAGTGCACTGAATAACAGTGAAATGTCAAATCAGCTCGCGTAAGATAACGATAGTCAAATACTCCTAGATAGCTTTGCTTGAGATGGTAAAAGTAAAGGCCGGCTGGCTCATCGAACATCTCCATCTTCAACGATCTGATTTTTTACTGGGATACTTCAGATACGTTTGATACTACCAAGCAAACATATACAACCTTCTCGTCACTCCCATCACGATTCACGAAGCAAGACGGCAGATGCGTGGCAATGGCATGCGACTAAAGGATCTGCTAGTTCCTTCTGTTATGTTAATACATATTACATCGAATGTTTAAACATATGTATAGACTATATGAAGTATTGAATAGAGATTATTTATGAAAACAAATCTTTTAAACTTAATTAATTTATGATTACATACTAGTTAGTAAATAAAACGAAAATATTTGTTAGACTTTAATAGGTCCAATCAAACGCCCCCCAAATGCATGGCAGGCACCAACGCAGCAGCTAGCGACGACAGGAGCAGCACAAGCAGGGCACGACGACTCGTCGCGCTGCGGCCCGCCGGAGCAGCGACTTGCGCCGAAGTCGTCCGACTGAGCAAGAGGCAAGAGGCATGCACGAGCACGGTTGACCGGCGGCCTCGAGCACCGGACACTTGGCTTCCGTTCATGATGATCCCCATGCATTGACCTCTGGTGCCCAACAAGTTGGTTCCACTTTTCGTCTCTGCCACGCATTCCATCTCAACCCCTATGGATTCCTCAAAACCGAGGCACGGATCCACTCCACGGATTGCAGAGAATGCGAACTCCAAAATGAGCCGGTCAGATCTGCCGACAGACAGTTAGGCCTTGTTTACTTCCACCCAAAATTTAAAAAAATTTCAAGATTTTCCATCACATCGAATCTGTAGACACATACATAGAGTATTAAATATAAACGAAAATAAAAACTAATTGCACAGTTTGGTCGAAATTTACTATACGAACTTTTGAACCTAGTTAGTCCATGATTGGACAATAATTACCACAAACAAACAAAGTGCTACAGTGTCGTGAAAAAAATTAGGGAAGGAACTAAACAAGGCCTTAAACAATACCAGGAGTATGATGCAGAGCACAGGATCCAGAACGCCGGTTGCAGAAACCAGCACAGGACGGATGAACCGCAGGCGACCAAGGACAGATGCGTTGCCCAGGCACGTGCCATGTCAAAGGTTCAATCAAGTTCAAAGCCAAGCACCACCCTCTCAGCTTTTATTCTACTGCCGTGCCGTCATTCTCCAGGCACGCACGTCCTAGGAGACGGATCCGGCAGAAACGTAGTCTCGGAAAAGAAACACGTATCCACGCTTGTTCTATTCGGCGAAGGAACCGTGCTTTTCTCCCGTAATAATAATTAATAACACATGAATATAAACAGTACCATAAGTCAAATTTGAGCGAAACGACACTGCAGGTCAGACGACCATTATGGTTCAGTTCAGACGACCATCATGGTTCAGAGACACTTCACAAACTCATCATATTTGAAGTTTTTTCCTGACCTGACGGATCTCCACAGTTTGCATCCCTGACAGCTCCAACTGTCGGTGCCAGCTGCAAAAAAGAAGGCAAAGAAAAACACTAGTTAAGCAACGTTTTGAGTAATAATAATAGAAAAAAAAACAGGTCGATGATGAAGAGCACATATGGCTTCACCGTGGTAAGCACGTACGGTACAATCGTTCGAGCGCGATGTAAGCATGAGAGTACAGTTCCACGTTTCAAATGGAATCCGTCAGTGCCATTTTCCAAGATGTAAAGTGGCAGCAATGCGTGAGCTGAAAGATACCAATTTCTCTAAAATTGTTACCTGGGATGCGTATGCCTGGCATCTTTCCTTCCCCCCAAGCGACTACATGCCTTTCTGTGCTAGATTTGAGATTTCCATGCATACGTGCCACAATTTTTTTTAGGGACCTCTATCGGGAAAAAAAAAAGGATCATGTAGACTCACAATTGCTTTGATCTTTAGCCATCTTGTAGTAGATTCGGATTTCTTCCTTTAGTCTACGAATGACACCCAATCAGCTGCTACTGTCTACTTCAGATCTCTGGACCAGCTTTCTGTAATTCTTCGGCCTTGTTTACTTCGACCCAAAAATCTAAAATTTTTCAAGATTCTCCGTCACATCAAATCTTTAGACGCATGCATAAAGTATTAAATATAGACAAAAATAAAAACTAATTACACAGTTTGGTCGGAATTAACGAGACGAATCTTTTAAGCCTAGTTAGTCTATAGTTAGACAATAATTACCACAAACAAACGAAAGTGCTACAGTATCGCGAAATTTTTTCCTTCGCGAACTAAACAAGGCCTTAGAGGCTTGATTGCATCTCGATGGTCCTTTCGTTCTTAACAGATACTAAGACAATTGTTTCATCTCATGCCAACTTTTTATATCAGCTTTCCTGCTTTGTCTTTGCACTGTATAAGATCTTGGTGACAACGACACCTTTGGGACTACTTGCTTCATGCTTGACCGGATCCTTTTTTAACTACTTTAAGCTTTGTTCTTTTCATGCCTTATGTGTCACGCCATGAAAATTGCAGTAACCCTTTGGGCCGTGTTTAGTTGGTGTAGGAAAAAATTTTGCGACACTGTAGCACTTTCGTTTGTTTGTGGTAATTATTGTCCAACCATGGACTAACTAAGCTCAAAAGATTCGTCTCGTAAATTTTGACTAAACTGTGCAATTAGTTTTTATTTTTATCTATATTTAATACTTCATGCATACGTCTAAAGATTCAATATGACGGGAAACCTTGAAAAATTTTGGTTTTTTGGGTGGAAGTAAACTTGATGCTTAAGCTCCTTTTAACCACTTCGCTTGATTCTTGAATTGGCTTCAGTAAGGGCCTGTTTAGATCCCAAATCTTTACATCTCAAAACTTTTGGCTGTAAACTTTACATTCAAATAGGTGTTTAGATGCTTCTTGGTCTGCAAGACACATAACACGGGTCTCTAAGCAAGTTTACACAGTTTTGGGGCTCTAAGGTCCCAAATTCCAAATCTTTACAGCCAAGTTTTACAAGCCCCTGTTTAGATCCATTCTTCCAAAAAGTTCTCATTTCTCTAAACAGGCCCTAACCCTTTGGGTTTTTGGTTTCCGACACAGTGCAGTCTGTGTTGGGCACACTTATTGGACAGCCATTCAGAACCTTCCGCACTTTATTCATCAAAAGACAACAGCTCTGTAAACGCTTTCTTTTGCCTGCAACAAAATGTTCAGATGAGTAGGCCTAGTTCATACTGTTTATATGTGCATAAGTTATAGCATCAGGTAAAAACATCTGGTATGCTCTAAAAGTTAAAAGAGACACGGAATTACAAGTGTTTATTAAACCTGAGTTTATTAGAAATGTGTTTTTTTTTTCGATTTGAGTGAATCACTGGAGAAATATATATCCAGCGTGACAGCAAGAAAAGAGAACAGGGGTAGTGTGAAGAAAGAGACAGCAGATATCTAGCTAACACTCTTCAAGGATGTGAAGGAGTGCAGGATTAAAACGAGTTCCTAGATATCTTGTTATATATATATATATATATATATATATATATATATATATATATATATATATATATATATATATATATATATATATGTGTGTGTGTGTGTGTGTGTGTGTGTGTGTGTGTGTGTCTGTGTGTGTGTGTGCTCTCTTGATGCAGTGCAAGGAAATTTCATTGAAGAAGCTAATATGTTAAAAGAATTACCATGTGAGTTCAGTTACTTGTACTTGTAATAAGAACCTCATCCTCTTTAGATGTGTATTCAGCTGGTTGATTGAAACAAACCCTTAGCAACCATTGCAAGATCACGATGGCAAATGTTGTGTTCAGTGTTCATAACGCCTGTCAAAAACAAGTAGGAGCATGCAGAAGATTGGATCACAACAGTGCTCATAAGCTTTCTCAATTCTCTCCTAGCTCATTGAAATGTTCCCTGAGGAAAGTTGAAACTGAAAAGAATTTCGGAGTGAATAAAATTAAGAGGAAAAAGGCAAGCCGCTTATCCTCATGGTCACCTGAATAACCATAGCAGTACAACCACAGCAGATCGAATCAATTAAAGCACAATGTGCCTTAGGAACTCAAGGACTACTAATTTCCAAAAGAAGCTCAGCTGGAGATACATTTGTAATATCCAGATCATTTTTGTTAGATCCGATGAGAAAGTGATATTTTATCATTAAATCATACTGATGCTACTCTATTACAAAATGGCTCGGAGAAAGAGAGAGAAACTGTACCCAAACCATAAAAGAAAATTATGACTGAAACGCAGCAAGATAACTAGGCAGGTACAAATTAAACATTTGCTAGTTAACATATAACAGAGGAATGCGCATCAGCCAAAACTGTCTTGCGTCAATGGTCAGATATCATGATCCAGTGGACAGAAAAAAGACTAGCTTTCGAATCCCTCATTGAAATTACCCCACATCGCAAATGAAGAAAGGACATGACCAGCTTCTAAACAGCATCAGGGATGTGATATGACCTGCTTCAATTGACAAAAGAGACGTCTCTGTAAACCTCTTCAAGTGCTGATATACTTTGGAGTGCTTCGACAAGCAGGTAAGCAGTGAGTTCTGAACTTCACTGGATTAAACTCCGAAGAGAACTGCACATTTAGTTGTACCAATTAGAACATTACTGGTACTACATATTAGCTAAAATTTTAAGAAAACAAAATGATAGCCTGAGGATGCATAACTCTATATCATGCCTACTACAAAGAACAACCTACACTCACTACTACTGATAACCTCCAACTAAGTCAGATCAGAAATCTGCATGGAGCTGAACAATTATCCAAGCATACAAATCATTTAGTTGAAACCAAAGATGTATCACTTTCTCTTGCACTTTTTCTTATCTAGTGGCTGTACTAGACACTCTGTTGGCTGAACAACTAAACTAAATGTGCTTAGCACAGTTTCAAATAACAAAAATAGTTCAATATATATGTAGCGGTGCCATAATCATATCATGTTTTGTCCTCTGACTCTTGAGCCATTTGCTGTTCTTTTTTTCTTAAAAATCATAATGGTTTCCTTTTGCCATATCAGAGCTAAATTTAAGTTGCTTGCTTTTAAAAAAAATATTGCCAAAAGTTGTTCCCAGTCTAATTTTGCCACATGACATACACAGTAGTTTAATATGCATTAGAAGAGCTTGGAATTGATGTCAGATAATCTACAAAGACAGAATACCAAAAAACTTAACCATGGGGGGACATGTTCCCTTGGCTTTGTCTTGACTCTTGAGAGAGGAGGGTATCAAACCCTTTAGGGAGGTGCTCAATGAGCTTCAAGCATCAGGGTTCAAGTCCAGGAACTTGAAAGCAGATAGCATCACAACAATTTATAAGCTAATGATGGTGCTTGGCCAAAGCCTCATAGTTTTTGCATGACATGATTTCAATCAGTAGAAGCAAACCTGCTGTGCTCTGGATGAATGATGACCAAGTTCCCAGAATACGATAGGCTATTTTACATAAATGATATCCTCCTCATCTGGGTCATCTGCATCCCAGTCACCATCTTCTTCTTCTGATATATATGAACCTTCTACATCTTCCTCTCCATCTTTTCCTTCTTGTTGCTCCCTTTCCTCCTTTAGTTTGTCAAGTATAGCAAGGATCTATAAAGACAGAAATATTCAGTCAGTATTTTTCCAGTATATAGAAATACTAAAAAAAATTGTTGTGTCAATACACCTCCTAGAGCTCATCAAATTGTTTATGTTGAGATATAATTGTACATGCCTTATGGTTCTTATATCCCCATAAAGCATAAAGCTGATTCTAATTTTCACCAAAAACTGCACTGCACATACCCTTTGCGCTTCAAAGTTAAAAAAAATGCAAAACACTATCCGTGCCTCACAATTTGCAGGGGAACAACAAATCCAATAATGGATGATTGGATGAAGGATAGTCATTTATTTATGCACGTTTTTTTTTTTGTGTGTGTAGGTGTGTGGACTGTGGTGGTTGATTAGCATATGCTGTGCCGAGCAGATCAATCACGACATTGTTGGGACACACAAATTCACAGTACTGAACAATACTGTATCAAGGGCATATATCGAGTTCAATGTAAACAAAAACAACTATTGTCGGTCTGTGATTAACGGAGTTCACATCATGCAAAAACAAGTGAATTCGAATCCTGCAGAAACAGATAAACTTGTATCCTACCCTGCTTCCACGCTCCATAGACTCATCCTCGATGAACCTTATCTCCGGCGTGAGGCGCAGCTTCATCCGCTTGCCTATCTGGCTCCTGACGTACTTGGTCTTGGCCTTGAGCCCCTCGATGGCCACCTTCTTCCCCCTCTCGTCCCCAAACACGGACACGTACACCTTGCACACCTGCGCACACCGGAATTCAGCACCACCTGCGCAAACCCGACCACCATTTGGGCACTCACGCGTGAGCGGCGGGTGGCCTGACCTGGAGGTCGTTGGAGAGCTCGACGTCGGCGATGGTAGTGAGCGACGAGAGGTAGCGGTCGGCGCCGAGCGCGGCCTCGGGGAGCACGGCGCGCTGCAGGACGGGGTCGCGGGTGAGCATGTCAGCGAGCTCCCGCTGGATCTGCTTCGCCACCATCCGCACCCGCCGCTCCTTCGCCATGCACCGCACCACGCGCAGAGACGACGGCGGCGGCCGCAGCGACGACGGAGGAAGCCGCAAGAGGGAAAGGGCACGCGGCGGGGGCCGCGGAGCCAGAGGGCGGCACGGGAACATCACGCCGGAAGGCGGATGCTTCGATCGATCGGTGGAGAGCGCGGGTGGGAGTGGGACGGAGCGGGAGCGGCGCCGGCGAAGGGGATAGTGTTGCCGGGTCCAGTTGAGCAAATATCTTTGTAGTTTTACTGCATTTATTATTATTTATTTAATTCAAAAAAAATAAAGAAACACTGAATTTATCTATTCTTTTCTGCAAAAAGTTCACCAATTCGAATTCCTACTATCTGGTTCCCAAAGTTATGTGATGCAGCATCTGCATAAGCCGTTGTGAGAAAAAAATCCATTAGTACAAACATTTACTAAGCATTTTCCGAAATTGCCATTCTTTTTTCAACATTATTTGCACAAATTAAGCTCTCACACAACTTTGTACAATAGGGGGGGAATCAAATATCACCCGTGGACTAGATATGGAAACACAAAGAAGCCATTACAAGCACAGAATACAAGCCCATAACTACCAGCCCATTCTCGAAATCTAAGCCCAAAGGGCAACAACCCTCATGAGGCCGTGCTCTTCCAAGGCAAAAGAAGGGCAACGAATACCTAAGGAAGTGTGGTAATTCGATAATCTATGATTCAAAAAAAAAATCGATAATCTAAGATTTGGTTTGAATACGTAGTGTTTTGGCTTACCCTGTCAAAGATCAAAAGCACAATAATCTAGATTGGAAGCTTCAGTTTTGTTGATACCACTACTTTGAGTTTTTGCGAGAAATTTCCAAATATGTCTAATTACCCTCTATGAGTATTGTTGACCTTTCGTGGTTAACCATCAAGATATGCATGAAAAATTTCAAATAAATTAAATATAATTCAATATATATTTACATATTAACAATATGTATCATGCAGTCTAACTTTGTAGCAACACTACCTCATTCAAGAGACATCATGACAACGATGTGTGTATACTCATTAAACCATTAGCAATAGTCGGCATGCGACTTCTTAGAGTCTTGAACTAACGTTTACGACTTAGGCGACACCATCTGGATGGATGTGATCGCTTTCTTATTTGCCATTATCGTTGTAGATTTTGCACATCCACCGAGAACACATGAATAAGTCCGAATACAATTTAGACAGGGCTTCGATACATACTTTAAATGTTTCATAAAATCATGTTTAGTATGGTGACTAGATAAAAAACATAGAGCATGATTTTAGTATTCTCTATGCACTTTCTAATATAAAGTAGATTTTAGTGCTTTAAATGCATATTTATTCTAAAAAATATTTATATAAGGTTGACCTCCTAAACCGTGGCGAAAGGTTGATTTACATCTCTCGTTCTTAATGTGACGCCACATAGGACGGTTGATGTTGCACCACATAAGCTAAAACAACCTTCAAAATCAAAATTGTTTAGAGAGTTAAATCATATGTTCCAATAGTTGGGAAGCTTAAAAAACTATTTTTCTGATTGAGAAAAGTGAAACGAACTTACCCAAAAATTAAGGGAGGCTAGATGGACTTTCTTCAAAAGAAAAATCAAGCATTTATATCTTCGACTATCAATTTCAAAGGAAAAAATATAGATTCATGGTATAGGATTTATGTTTTTAGATTTACATGAAAATTACTTTGATGTTATACAATTCATATGTTGTAAAGCTATAAGGATTTTTGGGAGTGGATAGTCAGTCAAAGATAGTAATGTTTGACTTAGAACAACCCTAGAAGGCTAGACATATGAAAGAGAACTGAGGGAGCACTATACAATATTTATATAAACATTATTCATACATGATATTATATGAAAAAAGTTGTGGTTTTTTTTAAAAAAAATATGCTGCACTAGGCAGTGGATAAATCGGGGCAATTTTTCACATCCTTAGATAGTACATCTTGAAAAATATATAGCTTTTTATATATTCACATATCAAGATTATTTTTTTAATAACTATATTTAACGGTGAAATCTACAACAAAATTTTTATTTGAATCCATCTTGGTACCAAAATAATCAATATAATATTCATATATGTATAAATATAGATTTGAACATTTTATCAAACGGTTTTGGTATCAAAACCACCTCATCAAATGAAAAAAAAAGTCATAAACTATAACATTGTATTTTTTCACTACAACTTTCATATAAATTTTATCTTCATTCAAGTTCTTATGTAAAATTTATGGTACGGTTCAATCGGCGGCAATAGTATAACTTTGTAATTTTTCAATTTATACAGACAGATATTTAAATAAAAAAACGAATTAGAAAATATAAAAATTCGACGTTCCCATTACCAGCTCAAAATACAAGCCCATAACTGGCAGCCCATTCTCACAGTCAAAGCGCATCCTTCGTGAGGACGTGATCTTCTAAGGCCCAGCAGGTGTCTGTTCCCTTTCCCCACGTCCCCGAGTCGAGCGAGTCGCGGCGCCGCCACCAACGCGCCACGTTGCTCAGAGCGCTCTCGCTCCCGCCTTGCTATCCCTTAACCCTAGCCGCCGCCGCCGCCGCCGCCTAAACCCTCGCCGCGCGAACCGCAGCAACCTCCCGCCGGCGATGGCGAAGGAGAAGAAGCGGAAGCAGCCTCCCGCCGACGCGGCGCCGCCCCCGGGCGACGATGGCGAGGGGAGGAGCGGGCGGAAGGGCAAGAAGGCCAGGAAGGAGAAGGCGGAGGCGATACTGCCGTCGCAGATCAAGAACAAGGACAAGCGCCGCGAGGTGCATGCCAAGCTCAAGCGAGAGAAGAAGGCCCAGAAGCGCGCGCTTGCCCGTGAACGCGGCCAGGCCGCCCGCCGCGCCGAAGAGCTCGGGGAGCAGGTAAGCGAGCGCTCTTCGAACTGCACGCGCCACCTGTAGAGCTTGTAGTTTTTGGTTTGGTTTGGTTCTGATTGCTTTGGGTGTTTGCAGCCGCCGGAGAGGCAGGTGCCGCGGACGATCGAGAATACCAGGGAGCCCGATGAGACTGTGTGCCGGCCCGACGACCAGGAGGTCCGTATATCATTCTTGATGATACCATGCTTGCATAACATCATAAGTCTGTAACTACCGGTGATATGTTTAATTTAGTGCAGAACTGCAGAAGCATTGCAACTAATATAGTACTTGTGCGAATCTGATGTTTAGGTTACTAACACCACATGTAACCTATGAATGTCAAATTAATAGTGACAATGTTCATCAGAATTAAAAGTGACAGCTGAAATGAAGTTGCAAATTATAGGAGTGACAATGAGATCATTTATGTTATATAGTTTGCTTGTCCTAATGAATCCAATCCAATTTGGTTGTGCATCATCTTATGTACCTGACTGCACTTTCATCTTTCTCTTGTTAACTTGTTAGCTGCTCTTAAAGCTTTTCTTGTGCATTGTGTTCGCTGTTCCACTTGATTCTCTTGGGGAATGCAGTAACACTCTCTCTTGGAAACTTAGGAACCTCTATTAGTCTATTTTGTCTTTGTGGATGAATGCTCATTTGGATTGCTGTGTCAATTTTACTCAATTTGAAGTTCTGTATTCAAAATTTGGGGTTGCGCTCGGTGATTTACTAAGACCAGTATTTCCTCTCAGCACAGTTTCTAGATTTGTGAACTATGGAATAACTTTTCATGTCTGCAGCTGTTTGCAGGAAATGATGCGGATGAATTCAATGCAGTTCTAAAGCAGCACATAACCCCGAAAATATTGATTACAACATGCCGCTTCAATTCAGGGGTATTTATTTCCTATTCTTATCCCTTCTCCCTGAATTTCCGCTCCATATCTTATTCTGCTGATTTTCAATTTGTGACGATTTTGTGTTTTTATAATCTTCCTACAAAATTGCATGATTTAACAATACACTTTCTGCTGTGTATATCCAGAGGGGACCTGCATTTATTGACGAGTTAATGCAAGTGATACCGAATTCCCATTATGTAAAAAGGGGAACGTACGAACTCAAGAAAGTATGCCGTTGTGCTGATTTTTTTTTTAAAAAATAATTGTTTCAACGAGGCACCTTTATAAATTCATTTGTTTTCAGATTGTGGACTATGCAAAAAATAGGGATTTCACCTCACTTATTGTTGTCCACACAAATCGAAGGGAACCTGGTATGGATTCATCATATTGGTGCTAAAAGTTCTTGAACTTCATCTTGATTGTGACATCATGTTGGTTTTTATGTGCCAGATGCTCTACTTATCATTGGGTTACCTGATGGCCCTACTGCACATTTCAAACTATCCAAACTTGTTCTTCGGAAGGACATAAAGGTACTATATCTGTTGTTTGGTACTATGTTTCCTATATTTATTATTGTTGGGTCTATAATTTTTTTCTGCATTTTGTGGTCATCGCAATGTAACTTTTATGTTTTGTAAACTTTTGTTGAGTCAAAATTTTTTGTTGATGCTCATTCTACAATTTATGAAGAACTTACTGAATGGCTTGAGCAGCTGATCCATTTTCTGCCTGAAAACAAAAAGGCTGAGCCCGTGATGAAACCTTGAAAAAAGATAAATTGTTACTATGTTGTTAGTTTCCATTATTAGTAATATTTATTAGACTCCAAATAATAAAACTGCAGATTTTACATTTGCATATTTTTGGGCGCATACAGGTGTATAAGCCTGATCTCAGGGAATCAGATCAGACCAGTTTTCCCATTAACCTTTAGTTTTTTGCAGAATTGTGGAAATGGGGATTCAATTTTTCCTGCCTTTATCACAAATAAGGCCAAAGTAATGCTAGTTGGTATCATTGGACTTTAAGAATTGTTGTTTATTGTCTATATTCCCCCAAACAGTTTCTCTGATATTAGTTGAAACATCCTATGATGTTTTATTGTGTCATGATCTGCTGAGCATTATAGTAACACTTGTTAGAGACCACAATACAATTGTATGCAGTAGACTGCTCTTGTTTCAGATGCCTCTACATGGTATTGTGTCTCCACTCTACAGAAGTACCTAGATGTCCTCCCTCGTTTGTCACTATTTTGGGTAGTCTTGTAATTTTTCAGTTGTTTGCTACAAAGGACATGGTACTGCTATGGGAAAGAGAGGATTGTTCCCAATAAGCCCTAGCTAAACCCCTTCATGTTTGAACTCCTAGTTTTATGTTAATGTAATGAAGGCAATGTGGATCTCCACAATGCTATGTTAGGCATATTAGCAAAAGAGATCATGCATGGTGCATGGCAGATGCCACAAAGATGAACGGTATCGAATTATTTCTTCAGGTAGTTCATATAGCACCTCAAATGGTAAAGCATTGAGGCATAACCTCTAGACATAATTTCAACATCAACTTTTGAGACAAAAAGGTGCAAGGAAAATGAACAAAAATCAATCTGCTATCAATTACACTATCCTACTTGTCTCTAGGTTGTCCCTAGTTTGCCTTAGCCATATGAGTTTTGTGCCCAAAAACCAAACATGCATATGGCTATGTTCGGTGTCATATGGCATGTCTGCTATAGGTTGGTCCATGTCTCTTTCTGACATGCCATGTCCTAGTTTTAATTTTCCACGCTTTACAGTGTTGTATCGAATTATTGCATGGATGAAGTTGGTTAGTAACTGTTAATGCCTTCGAGATTGATGTAAAGATGAAAGTTACCTTACCTGGAGGACATGCTGCCTTTGGGTTTTTCTAGCTAGTAGAACATTGTATGCCAAGATCTGTTTGTTATTTTACTGTGATCAGTGTGCTTATTATGCTCTTAAACAGCGTTTGGTCGTCCAATTTATCTTTTCTATATGTTAAGTTAGTGAAGCAGAACCCTTTTTTGTGCACAGAGTGTACCTGGACATTGTAATGTATGGAGCATTTTTTGTTATGTTGGTTTACATTTTTGTCTGCTCTTTATATCACAGAACCATGGCAACCCTACAAGTCATAAGCCAGAGCTAGTATTGAACAATTTCACTACACGCCTTGGTCATCGTGTTGGAAGGTGATCAGAAACTTATACCTCTTTTTTTAATGAAAGGCTGGTCTGCTGCCTCTTTCCAGTAGTTTGCTGTTTGGATTTTTTTTTTCCTTACATGTCTTTCTTGCCTCTTTCATTCTTCAGGATGATACAATCTCTCTTCCCTCAAGACCCCAATTTCCGTGGGCGCCGTGTTGTGACCTTCCATAATCAGCGAGACTACATATTTTTCCGTCATCACAGGTGCGCATGTCAAAATGCAATTAGGATTAAGCGTTGTGTGGAGAGTTATGTTTTGTGAAAAAAAAATCTGGCAACTGTTGTACGCAGGGTGCCTTTGTGTATAGTTAGTTATCTGTTGTCTACCTTTATGAATAATTTTATGATGAATACTAATTTGCTATCGCCTAAGCTTATAGGCAAAGTTCATTTTTGCGGAATGACTTGTTGTTAGTGCCTGGTAATTATACAGCTAACATTTTAACTTTTGTCATGGACTCTTGATACTAGGTACATCTTCGATACAAAAGAAAAGAAGGTTGCTTCAAAGGACAAGAAAGCTAAGACATCTGAAAGCAAAAGCGAATCTGAGAAGCAAGTGATTTGTCGCCTTCAGGTATGGCAACTTCTACTCCACCAACAGTTTTACTGTTAGCATTTTTCATTTATGATTCAGAAATCAAGCGGCCTTAAATTGTCAACTGGTTTAATTGTTGATGGTGCACAATCAGTTTGTGCTTCATTTCTTTAGAAAAATATGTTGCCCCAGCAGTATCCACGATGCATCACCCTGAATACATCAACATGGGGTTGAGCATGTTTCCAGGCTAGCCGTTCCTTTCTCCAAGGCCTATTAATAGCCACTGTTTGTTAGTATGATATATATCTGTTTTTACGATATCACTATCCTGCCAGTTAGATGTTAGCGAACTCCATCTCTAATCCTCAGCAGCAGCTAAAGCCTAAAAGGAAGAGTTCACTAGATCTGCTGCTACTCTCTCTCTCTCTCTCTCTCTCTCTCTCTGCATTATTGCCACCCCACCCCCATTATCTGTAGTGGTAAAGCCTCAAACTGTTTTGTGATGGCACAGGAATGTGGGCCTCGCTTTGTTCTAAAGCTGCTCACCTTGCAACATGGGACCTTCGACACGAAAAGCGGGGAGTACGAGTGGGTTCACAAGGTACTACTGTTTCGCCCGCTGATTTATTATTTACCATGTCACGTCCACCCCTACAACTCCATGTGATGTTTTCCTGACATGTGCGCTTGATTTTGTGCAAATCGATCACAGCCGGATATGGATACGAGCAGGAGGAGATTCTTCTTGTGATGGAGATCTTGGCTGGAGGAGACCTGGTGTCCAAGCCCAACCTGGTGAAAATGCGCCGATCGTTTTTTTAAAAAAAGAAATTGCTGTAGAGAGGATGCTTTGCACGTAGAATTGACAGTCGATGCACTTAGAGGATGCTGTTGAAGAAATTTTGTGGATCCATCCAATGAGCAAGTAATACAAACTTCTGTTTCGCGTCGAAAATTTCTGTGGTGAAAATGTTGGCAAAGGCACGTCTCGTTTGTTCTGATCTCTTGTTTCGGCTGGATGAGAATCATTGTCACGCAAGGTCACCGTAGGTGGATTGCATTACATTACATTACGTGACACGTAATTGTTTCGCACCCTCCAATCACCATCTAACGACTTAGGCCTTGTTTAGTTTTAAAATTTTTGGCAAAATGAGCACTGTAGCAATTTCGTTTGTATTTGACAAATATTGTCCAATCATAGGCTAACTAGGCTCAAAAGATTCGTCTCGTCAATTCCGACCGCAATTAGTTTTTATTTTTATCTATATTTAATACTCTATGCATACGTCTAAAGATTCGATGTGACGGAGAATCTGAAAAAATTTGCAAAATTTTTGGGAACTAAACAAGGCCTTATCATCGCCTGCCCCTTCCAAGTCCCAACCCCATGTTGGTTGGTGTTGCTGCCCGTGATCGAATTCCCTTTCCTACCCGAGGCTACGAACGTCTCCATGAATGGATCTGAGCTGTTGAACTGGGATGCGTTTTAATCCGAGAAAACGAAACAAATCGCAATGCAGCAGCAGCAGCAGATGGAGGGCACACACGACACATGGATGGGGGTCCATCCCAAGCACACGCACAGAGGCTCCCAGTCCCAGGCCAGGCCAGGCCAGGCAGGCGATGGGCACACGTACGTCCGTGCAGGGCGGGTCGTACGACAGCGCGTGAGGTCTGCCACCCCACGGCCACCACCCTTGCGCGCAAACTGGCTGGCCGGCGGTGGCCCGTGGCCACGCGAAGCCGCCGGGCCGCGTCAGTTATTGCCTCCTGTTGCTGTTGCTGTTGCTGGGGTGGTCCGGCCCCCGCACGCACTCGGCCACTCGGGCGTCCCGCGGCCACGAGCGGCCGCACATGGGCTGCTGGCCGGCCCGCCCCCGGCCCCGGCCCCCACGGCGCCATGCCATGTTACCTGGCCTGCCTGGAATTCAATTCACCTGCAGGCAGGCTGCTGGAACGGACGGACGAGGACGACCGTCCTCTGCTGCTGCTCCAATGCAATGCAATGCAATGGTGTGATAGCATCTGCATCGACGGTTTTGATCGGATGGATCTATCTGGCTATCTCTATCTTATGATGATGATGATGATGATGATGATGATTGATGATTCAACCCGGGCGGGCGGCGCCTGGGTTCAGATCGAAGTGACGCCCTGCTACCAGCAGATTATGGCAGCTAACCCACCCAGCGGATAATGCAGTTTGAGCTGAGCAAACACCGCGCGCCGGCCTCGATGGACCTGCACGGCCGGGTTGCCATGCACAGTAATTTTGGTTGCATGGTCTAACCTGGGCTACCCTACTGCAGTACTGCTACTGCGCGTACGTACCTCAACGGGACTGCTACGTACGTAGTACGGGTGTACAGTGTAGGCTGCGAGTACGTACGTAGGTACAGTACGGAATTTATATATATCTATATCTGCAGTGGATATATTGAGAGCCTCGTCAGCAGAGAAGAGAATACGTACGGTTGCATTGCGCGTATACAGAGGACACATCTTTGTCGTCGCCAGATTGGCATATATATGCATGCACGATGACGACGACACGGCAGCACAGCACGCGAGCATGCACGATGCCCCCGCCGGCGCAATGCATGCATGGCAATGGCATGCAGGGCGAACTCCACCATCCCGCCAGTCGTGTCGGAGCGACGGAGAGCTCCTCCGATCCGGTCCATCCGGCCGGCTAGCTACCTCGATCGCATGAAGTAAACCTGTGCCTGTATGTGAGCGACTATTCTTTAATTACCATGCACTGCAGCCATTGCATGCATGTTTCATCCAGTGCAGAGTGTGGTCTGTCGACGTTTCTGAGAGACTGATCGTCGCGCGATGGGGCCGCCGGGACATACGTACGTACCTACGCCTGCACGCCAAGTTGGCAATGCAAGTTGCATTGCATTGCATGCGGCGGAGCGAGCCAACGGCAACGGCAACGCCCGTGACCCGTGCGTGTGGATAGATCTTCTGTCGCGCTGCTGTGCTGTGTGCCTCGCCGCGCTCTGAGCCGGACGGACGGACGGACGGGGTTACGATTTACGTGTACGTACGTGCCTTGCCGAATGAATGCCGATCGAGGCAGCTGCAGCTGCTCACTCTGACGATCTCGCCTCGGCCGCCCCGCCCCGCCCCGGACCCGGACCCCGATCGACGCGACGCTCGTGCGCGCGGGGGCGGGCGACCATGCACGGCACCGGTGGGATCGATCGGTTGGTGGATCCGTCCGTAGGCTGCGCGGTGGCCGCGGCCGTGTGTTGGCCGGCCCCCCCGCGAGAGAGAGAGAGAGAGAGAGAGCCGGGGCCGAGTACGAAACAAAACACTACTCGTGGTGGTCGTGGGTGGCCGTGCGCGCGCGCTGGGGCGCGGGTGATCGCCGATCGGGGTCCCAATCTGCAGGCGACGTACTGCGCGCGGGTACGACCACGACCCTGAAGAGGTCGTTCTCGTTCGTTCGTTGGTTCGTTCTCCCTGGTGAAAAAGCTAGCGACTCCACCACATGGTGGATCCATGATTCCATGTGACCCTGGGGTACCAGCTAGCCCTTACTACTCCCAGGTGCTGTACCTCGATCTGTTCTGCGCATAGCAGTGTGCCTACTCTGCCGTCTCTGCGCTACGACGACGTCGTACCACTGCTACAAGCCTCTTGTAATGTTTGCGGTTAACTACAGCTGGAGAGTAGGAGTACAACAACACACAGTGCACGCATCGATCCAAACATATAACTAAAAAATGTCCAAAGGTTTATATATTATCCTTACTTAATTAACGAGAACAATGTTATCCAAAAATGGAAAACCAACAGAAAACGCAAACAATCACCAGTCCAATTTTACTCTTTTACTTATTTATTATGTGTAGAGTCGTGTACGATCTACCCTTAACTGATAACTCCTGCATCATGCCACAAGCTAGTACGGATAAAAGACTAAGATCAATGTTGGTCATCATCGCGTATAAACAGGGTCGATCGACGCGACCTACGTACGTGCTGCTACAGCTAGCCGCGTGGTACGGTGTGAATGTGATCGATGAATCGACAACGTAACCAGCTCCATGATGCATGCAACGCGGCGCGCAGTACGCATATGCTCGTACGTGGTCAGTAGGAGCACACGACAATTTGCCAAAACGGCCAGGCAAACAGCGCGGAGACAGGCTCGCTGCAGATATATCCTTGGAATTAATACCCCCCACGTTCCATTCCATCCGCGGCTACTACTGAAAGCTGCACGCCGGCCGCCCACTGATTTCCTCATTTATTTCACAATCGATCGATATATCACACACATATTGACACATGCACGTACGTACTGTAGTACTGATGAGTACGAGTAGTAGTACGTAGGAGCAAGCTAATAATAAGATCAGCAACCAAAACAGACAGTGTCTGAACACAGCAACTATATATGATCGGTATCATGAACCATATTTGCTTTTGCTCTGAGCAAAAAGAAGACTTATATTGATAATGAATCAGAACAGAGAGAGACGTACGGGAATTGAAGGTAGGAACACGCACATGTTTATATGTATGCATATCTGATTGATCTCGGTACGTACGGTCGCCCATCAGCTCTGGCTACCTACAGCTAGCCGGCCATGCCGCCAGTATGCATGTACAGAAAAAAAAAATGATGCTTCACTTACACTGGCCTGACCATATCTACTAGCTTGCACAAGGCCGGCCAGGAAGTATGTAGAACGCATCACAAACAACGTACATGCATGCATGCAGCACCGGCCAACAGCTAGCTACACGTACAATAGCAGCCAGTGAAGCTCTGGAGAGACTGGAGCTAAGCTAGCTCTCGCTCCATGCATCCATCATCTCCCCATCGATATCTCCTTCTTGTTCAATCGATCGGCTATCTCCAATGACGGGCGCGCGCTAATATAATCCTCGGCGCATGCACCACTACGTCGTCGTCGTCGTCTTCTTCTTCTTCTCTAATAATACATATTTACACACGCCATTAACGTAACCTTCATTGTAGAGGTACGGTGCTCTCTCTCGCCAAGCTAGCTAGCTAGCTTGTAGGTGTAGCTGCTGGTAGCAGCGAGCAGCCTCGATCTGCTAGCTAGCTCTAGCTGGGCCAAATCAATGAATCGAACGAATAGGCGGCGGCGGGCGGGGGCATGCAAATGCAAGCATGCACGCGCGCGGCAGGAAGGGGGGCGGTGCGTTCACCGGGCGCCGCCGGCGCAGGCGAGCGCGGAGGTGAGGGAGCGGAAGGCGACCTCCTCGCAGGGGAGGACGAGGATGCCGCCGGCGCCGGCGCCCGCGAAGCCGAACTCCTCCTCGGCGCGCCGCAGCAGGGACCGGAACTCGGGGCGGTCCAGCAGCGCGATGGGCACCACGAACCGGCGCCGCCGCTCGCCCACGTACACCGCGAAGTGGCCACGCGGCACGTCGGACGGCAGCCCCGTCGTCTCCTCGTCCTCCTCGTTGTAGTCCTCGTCCCCGCCGTGCTGCTGCTGCTGCTGCTGCTGGCGCCGCCCCAAGCTCGAGCATCGCCTCAGGATCTGCTTCAGCCCCGACGCCGCCGCGCCGCCCTTCTTGATCGCCATCTAAAGTGAGTATATTATTAAGCACGACGTACGACGAGCACTGGCGGCGTGCCGGGACGACGACTGAACTGGAACTGGCCGGAGCTGGTGATGGTGGAGCGGGATCGATGTGGTGGTGGGCGACGGCGAGAGGGGTGGGCGGGTTGTATATATAGTGGCGGGCAGGCAGGAGAGAAGAGGAGGTGATGGGTGGTGGATCGACGACGGATGGGAGAAGGAGAGAAGAGAGAAGAATTAACAGCTGCTAGCATGGATCGGCGCCCGTCCCGTCCCGTCCCGTCCATGGTTGGTGGTGGTGGTGGGGCGGAGACGTACGGCGACGAGGGAGCGGGGGCGGGGCAGGGTGGGGCCGGGCGCCCGTGGGCTTGCCGGGCATGCATGTGGTGGGCCCGGCACCACCTGTCTGCAGTCTCCATGTTTTTCACCGACCGTACGTACGTGTTGCAATGCACCAAGGGTCAAGATGGTATTCATTGGCGTGGTGAATCTCTGGGTGTAGTACCGGCCGGATCTTTAAATCTCTCATGGTGGGTACATGATCGTACGGCTGCCTACCTAGCCAGGGGACCTCCCAAGTCCCAACCATATATCTGATCTGAGATGAGTTTTCATCAACTTTTATCCCCTCCCTTTTTCTTGTTTTGCAATTGCATGCAAAGTGGTCTCCAGACTAGTTAAGTTCAGGTCAGGGTTCCTTTTCGAGTGTGGCAAAACCAACCAATCATTCCAGTTCAGGCCTCCTTCATTGTTTGGAACGCAGAATGTCATTCTTGATTTTCTTTTCTTTTGTCAAAGGTCACAGGGGATGCTCCACCTGAACTTCATTAGCACAATTTTTGACAAAACCTAGTAACAGTAATAATATTGTTGGGTCATGACTCATGAACCTAGAGTCACAGGGAAGTAAGAGGCGCGAAAGAGAGCACCATCAACACCACATCTAAAGGAAAACAACCCTCACATACAGTCACGAGAACAAATAAAGCTACAACTCTCGCCATGGAGGCATGTCGATGGTCAGTGAACATGGCACCACTAGTAGGAGGCAGGACTCTTGATGAACTCCATTCTATATGTGATTGTAACACAATGAGTCAAGATGACATATGACAATCGTGATGTACATTTTTTATGGAATTTGTCTAGGATCTAGTCATCTTTCACCAACGCCCCTATAGGGGCGGAGGAAGCCTCAATGGTTAGAGAACCCACGATTGGAGAACGAGGAGATCTAAGAGAGAGGATCATGGTCTCCTTAAAACCCAGCATATGGTAAGAAGATACAATCAAGGAACGCGAAGGACGTCAAAGCAAGGACACTGGCAGCAGCAGACACCATCTAGCAACCAGCTTACGCCCCAAATAGGAGGTGCCAGTAAAAAGGCCCTGCAAGAAAGTTGTGGTTAAGTCTGAGCCGGCGACTCCTACAAAGTAAATCTTGATGAAAATAATAAATATCCCTTTTAAAATACGTACTTCTCACTCCATATTCTTGTATTAGAGAGTTTGTGTTCGCTCTTTCTCTTTCCCTCTCTCTTCCTTTGCAAGTTGGTCTCTAATTAAGTTGAGGTCACTATTCCTCTTCGAAGTTCGAACATATATACTAGATAGAAATGTCAATGACTCGTATTCATGTCTCCGTTGTAACGCAGGATTGTTCTTCCTTTCCTCATGGGACGGGGACGCATCTGATGTGACCGAGCACCTCTGTTCCTCGCCCTATACATGTTCCATCATATACGTATGTTCACTTAGCAAGTGGCCACTCAATGCAATACAATGCAATGCAACTCGAGAAAAGAGACCCCACCATGGTCAACCGATCCAAGGTGTAGTGCAATATATGCTAGATACCTAGTGGCACTTAATTGAAAGTGCTCTCTTAGCTTTAGTCTTTATACAGGCAGGATCGGAGCAGCGTGTTGACATTTTTGAGCAAATGGGGGGATCGGAGTTGACATTTGACAGCTGAAAAAAAATCTCTCCGTACACGTTCGTCCATCGCTCAAAGTGCTCTCGATCTCGATCTCGATCTCTTTACAGTACAATTATTATTATGTGGAGTATGGAGCTACTAGTATCGTCCATCACAAATAAGGATTGGAGGCATGCATGCCGGCCGCAGGGATCGCACAGCTAGCTCCAGGATAGATCCCGTATCCGTCGGCCACTGTGCGCGCGTGCGTTTGCCGGCGTCCGTTTCCACCGCCGCCGCCGCCTCCACCACACGCTCTCCGTCCGGCCGTCGTCGGCTGGCAGTGGCAGCAGACCGGCCGCCGCCCTGAGAAATCCCAAGCCCATACGCCGAGATCCATCCTCTTGTCGTAGATCCAACAATAATCCAAGGTCCTTGCACCCAAACGTGGGATTCCTTCTTTTTTTTGTGTGTGTGTGCGCAAAACCATGAATACTTTTTTTTATTTTTTTTTTGTTACCACGCACTAAGGCTTATTGGAACACTGATACTGGGTAACACATCTATCTATATTTACTAATTACTACGATTCACATGTTTAGAGGTTGGCTCACGGCATTGAGAGGAAGGATTAAACGTTGACTTTTTTAGAGGTTGCTGGTATTATTTGGAAATTTTGGTGTACTCGTAATGATATTTTTTTTCAAAAAAGTATAGTATGTTTTATATAGGCCATTTTTGGTGCATCATGCTATAAGTAGGGATTTGGTTTGCCGTTTGGCTCTATTTAGTGCAACGGGTTTTCTTTTCCCTGTTCTTCTTTTTTTTTTTAATCAAACACGCAGAAGAGCTACGTTTTATTATATTAAAAAATATTTATTTTCTTTTCCCACCCAATAACATAAATTTCTAGAGTCGCCCCAGCCGAGCACCACCGTTCCTCACTATACAATTATCTTATCTGTCCTCTTCGATTGCAGTAGAATCATCTCTCGCTTTACGTCAATAATGTAAGAATGACAAGAGCAGGAAGAAAAAGGCACACACACACATACACACACACACACTCTTTTTTGCAATAATGCAATGCAATTCATATGAAGATAGTAGACCTCTAGGTGACTAGGTCAACCCATGCATATGAGGTGTAGCACAAGCACAATGCTAGTAGTATGGCACTAGTGGGAGAGACAACAACAGCGCGTTGACATTATTATTATTTTTAAGTAAATGGGAGTTTGACGACAAGCAGACCGTTCGTCCATCCTTGTAAGTGCTCTGTCTATATTACACTTATTTGTTTATTGGATGATAATGGAAGGGAAAAGATGGACTTCCTCACCTGGTTCATTGCACTTTGGGAATCAATTATTATATATATTATAGACAGATTACAACTTGGGGTATGACGAAGGAATCAGATAAAACGGAAATTAAGAATTACACCCTCCGTTTTAAAATACTGCATAACTTTTTTTTATTTCAATGTGTGAAAAAAATAAAATATATTCTTTGGTCTTTGAACCAGAGGTGATATATACATCATCATCATCTTCTTCTTCTTCATCTTCTTCTTCTTCTTCTCCTCTCTTTGGCGATCAGGATTATACATGCATATTCGGAAACAGAAAAAGGCAAGAAGATCAGACCACACAGCTAACTTGTTCACATGGCAATGGCATACTACGTGGTGTTTCTAGAGCAGAGCTGCGTCCTTCACGGTCGACGGTAGGCGCCCAAGGCATGCACGGAGGCGAGCATTGAACAACAGCCACCTCATTGCATTGCAATATTTCTCGATCTGCCAACTGATATAGAGGAGGACATGGTAGTGTGGTAGATCGGCAGTGGCTAGCAGGCACCAAATGTGGCCGTGGCACTACACCAAAATTTATCAGAAAAGGAGCAGAGGTGTAGCTCCATATCTACACTTATTTGTCAGCAGCGGCCAGCGGCCCATACGCATATACGTCGTCCTGTCTGAAATCCAAGGCCTTTCGAAACGTGATGAGAATATATAAAATTCCCTTTTTCCAAAATCTTCAAACTTGCATTAATTGGATTGTCTATTTATCTTTTATGAAATTTGTCGGGTTATACAACTTACAAGTACAGGATTTAGCTTCATAGCTTGTCGTCTGCGACCCGTTTCGTGTGATGGATTTTCTCTTATTCTTCGCCGGGGATGAGATGAGATATGGACAACAGTAGAACACGTTGCTTCGATGCAAATTTCTTGTTTCAAATGCGATATATATTTTGTTTTCGGAGTCGCCGTCATGCCTCACCTTTGTTTCTGCACAGTGCACACTATAGATAGAGAGTAGAGACGAAGCAGCGACTGTTAAGTGATAGGAGCTGCAAATGCTTCCTCTGTTTATAAATTATAATCTTTTGATTTATTTATTCAACAAGCCTATGCATAGGAATTTCACATTAACTATAGAGGGTTCGATCTTTTGTCCCAAAGGACTGGACAGGAAATTTCCCCCTTTTTTTTTAAAAAAAAACTCTGCTCATTTTAATCTCTTTCATTTTTTCCTTCCTACCAAGGTACCAAAGGACAGCTAAAATGGTGGCCGTACTATTGAGATGCTGATTCTGTATGTAGGAGTACTACTGTACTGGTATCAACTTCTTCTTTTTTTAAAAAAAAATATATTCTAGATGATCTTAGAGAATGAAAAAGAAATCAAGATGCAGAAATAGAGAGCCAAAACTTAGTCAGTCGTGCAGAGAAGTACTCTGTTCCCATTTGCTGAATGTTATTCAGATTCAGCCAGGAACACACCACAGCATCTGCTTTCCTTTTTCCTTTCCGAACTTTGATCTTGGTGGACAAAGAACAAGCTCGCAACAAATGCACAATCTTTTGTCAGTTGAAAATAGATTAATAAAGAGCCGCACTTGCAGTGGCAATCCATGGCAGCCATCACTATTTGCTAGCTCCAGTTGTTGTCCTCCCACCTCATGATAGGAATTTAATTTCATAGCAGTTCTAGAGCCAACCCTTTGTTCCAAGCTGGGTTGGGTGATATTTTTTCTAAAAAGGACTGGTCATTTAAAACTCCACCATGTTACTTTCCTTCGTTCCAAAGGATGCCTGAACTTGCTGACATTCTATTGTGATGTTGATCCTGTATATAGCAAAAACTTATTTTAAAAAAAATGTTTTCAGAATGAGAAGGAAAGCAGTTAGTGCAGAGAAGTGCTCTGTTCCGATTCTCTGAATGTTATTCAGCCACGAATATACCACCGCATCCGCTTTGTTTCCTCCTGATGATCCTTGATTTTTTGCAGACCAAGCACAAACTCTCAACAAATGCACAATCTTTTATCAGGTCAAAAATAGATTAAAGATCCGCACTTACTGTGTAAACCTATGGCAGTGGCAGTCATCACCAGTTGATGCATCTAGCTCATGATAAGCGATGGATCGGAGGATGCTATGCTACATTCATAATATGGGTGGCCCTCTTTTGAGCTTGGTGTTGGACCATCGAACATGGATTTGCCACTTGCTTGCTGCACTATGTGAGGAAGGGAAAAAAAAATCACCTGCTTGACTTGCAGGAGACGAACGCTACAACCACAACTGGTGCTGGTTTCATATCCAAATTCCAAAGGTATCCATCCAGCTTTGGCTACCATCCGTTGATATTTGCAGGGCATCAGAGTGATTGAGCCAAACAAAACGCAGCATTTGGGGGTGATGCTATCCGTTGCTTTTGGGATTTTATTAATACTCCTACTTGCACTATGCACCACACTAACTCTTGTTTGTGTGCATCTTCTTCTTCTTCTTTTTCAATCAGTTAGTTGATCATGTCCTGCATTATCACTTGATGATCAGACTAATAACCAATCGCCTTCAAATGTCCTTTTTGGGGGTCTATATTTCAGAAAAAAGGAGGACTAGGATCCAAAATCCTTTGAATTCCTTTACCTCTTCCAAACGCCCCAGGTGGGACCAACCATGGATAATTCACAAATCACAACCTACAAGTGACAGTATCAAATTCAGGGAATCCATGTAAAAAAAAACTGAATATGTAACAGTAGAACACTAGAACTGCTGCTCTAGCTCAGCCGGGAAGCAGCCAAGGCATATGCATGGATGGTCCAACACCAACCATCGCCCAACAAATATCATAGCAGCCCACTCTCTCTCAATTAATCGCAGGAGATTATTTATATATTTCTCAGATATCTAGTAAAGGCTTCTTTTTTTATATATGACTAAGGTCTGTGGTTCAGTGAAGGTACAGCAAGTCAGCACTCACAAGCGCTGCTTGCCTGTCGTTCAGTCGTTCAGCAAGCCTGTATGGGCACACCCAACACAATGTTGGCATGCACTCCTCACAAAATGGCCAGGCATACTAGAATAACACTGAAAAGTTTATTTATTTGACTCATTGCTGCCCACTCACTAACCATTCCTGATAGACACTTCAACGAATCTCTACATTTTACTTTTCTTTAATCCCCTGATGTGACCATGAAACCAAGCTTGGGACAAAAAAATCAGCTCCTTCCGTTTCGGGCCATTAATAAAATTCAGGTGGGGAACGCCTCCGTCCAGTGACCTTAAAAAAAAATTCAGGTCCTTCTGCATGAAGCTGATGTTACTAGTAAAACCACCTAGCTGAGGCTGTCAGCCTGAGATGCTGAGATGGATACAGCATTACAACAACTAACCCTTGCATGCATGAAGAAATGGCCCTGTACTTGACCCTTGCTTGGTTCACCAAACTAGCAAGTGGCAGCAGGCCTGGCTGCATAATCGTTAGCGTTAGCGTTAGCAAGCAAACAGAGGCGAGCGTGCAGAGAGTGACACAGCACTGGTACATGCACGGCACAGTCGTTGTAAGGGTCCCCGTCTATGCCCAAATCAGGACCAACAGTTGCCTGCAAGATTTTCAGAAAGATCGCATGCCTGCACGCTGCTACCACGGTCCTCTTGCGTACTGCACAGTACACACCCACACCAGCAGGCGGTAGTAATAGACAGGCGACGACAAGTAAACAGATCACAGGCAGGCATGAACACTGAAACTGAACACACCACACCTAACTGAACTGATGAAGCTGCCAAACAGAAGCTGCGTCGTCGTCGTCCCTGCAATCTTGCCAGCTGCAGATCAGAGACGGGCAAGCAAGCTACTCCTAGCTAGCTAGCTAGGTGAATGTGAATCTCCGATCCGGCGGTTAGAGCAATGCACTAGATTGTTTTCAGATTCATTGACAGAGATGCAAGGCGTACGGGGTAGGATGGAGGTGCGTGCGGCTGGTTGGGACGTACAAATCAGGGTGGATCCTTTGGGGATCCATGGACCGATCGAACGGTAGACAAGTGGGAAACACTGGTGTCTGGTGTCGACAGCGAGTGCGGCGTCGCCGTCGCCGTCGCCTGGAAAGGCGGCACTTGTGGCCGCTGCGACAGTGACACCGCGTGCGTGCAGATGCTTGAGTTCTAGCTGACGGCCGGGTAAGAAGAGTACCAAGAAGCTTTTAGCTAGCTGCTGCAGCCTGCAGGTGGCCTGAAGCATGCAGCCCAGTTGAGAGCAGAGGCAAGGCTTCCTGTAAAAATCCCTGCAGAGCTTCTTCTTCGATCGGTCCAATAATCCACCGGCCGTGTATGCTCGCTTCGCTTCGCTTTGCTTTGCTTCGCAGCGATCCAGACGTCAGAAAAGGCATGCACCTAGCTGGTGGTGAACTGGTGGCTACTGAACTCTGAAGAGGCGTGCGTGCGTGCATTCTGATTTCTGAAGTTTCTGAACCGAACTGAATACAGAGCAGAGCACAGGCACGCACGCAGCCCTGACGCCTGAACTTACCGACCGGCGACCACCACCGGCTGCTCGGAGTCGTCGGAACCTCCAGGGAGGACACGCACGCACGCACGCAGACTGGTAGTACGTGTGGCGTCGACGGATCGGCGACGCATGCATGCCCACGTCGACGGCGACGTCTGAGCTTCCACATGGCGGAACTCACTCTCGCTCGACCGGCCGGTGGCTCGTCGCCGACGACGTTGACGCGAATTATTGCAGGTGAGTGAGAGAGTGATCGAGACAGCAAGTCGCATCACATCCCACACCCACACGTACGCGCTCCGCTCGTGTGCTCGCCGCCGGTCGCCACCTCGAAAGTACACTCATGCATGGCGTCCTCTGATCTATACCTGCAGCTAGCTAGGCCATCATTATCCACCACTACTGCACGAACTGATCATGATTAGTTAAAACAAATGAATGAAGCTAGCCATCCCCAACTAATCGCACAACTAATTAATAATCATGCTCGGTTCGTTTCGTCCTCAAGCTTGGAGCTAGTGGAGTGGAGCCATGCTTCTGCATGGACGACGGACGGAGCCAAGGCCAAGCACGCATGCATCGAGACGTGACTCGCAGCAGGTCACATGATTGATTGGAGTTTGGAGGCGGAGGGGGCAGGCGGCAGCGGCAGGGCGATCTTGTGAAGGTTCCTCTTGTCCTTGCAGGCGACGACCAGGCTGGAACAACCTACACAGGACCATGCATGCATGGATTCATATCCATGGCGAGAGCGAGCTGAGCGAACTCGACACGGGAGGACGTCTTGTACTACGATCCATCCTAGGCTCCTAGCTAGCCTAGACGGCCTAGGCCGGTGGTTGGCATCTCCAGGGAGACACCATTGATCCACTTGTTTTCCTTTGCGCAGAATTATTGTGAATTTGCAATGTCCTCTCTCTCTCCATGTCAAACGGTAAAGCTCTGTAGTAATGCAGGGGTTGTGGTTGCCTCATTCTTGATCTTGAGGGGGCACAACCGTGTCAGCATAGAAATTCCAGCGAAAACTAGTGCGCGATTCCTTGGGTTCCAGATGAGGCTGAGTGGTCACATTCATGTTTCAGCAAGGTTTTTGGTACACTAAGGTATTTTTTTGTTCGCCGCTAGCAGATATTAGTACTCTTTATTCAGATTCCAATCAAATTTACCCAGATGTAAGGAAATGTAAATATTGACGGCCCGGAAATGGCCTAAATTTTGCTCATCAGAGGATAATTTCATGAGTGTGTTATGTCCCATATGCCCCTAATAACTATTTGCCTGTTGGAATGGTATAGTTTTAGAAAACTACGGTATCAAGAAAGTATGGTTTTATATATAAGCCAAAGACATTCAAACCCATGGTTTAGAAATAAGTGCTCATGATGAGTATCTAAAAGACAAAAACTCCATAGAAAGAAAAAGGGTTTTGATAAACCATGGTTTAGAAACTAAGGTTTGTTTTACCCAAACCCAAACACACATCAAGTTCTGAAAACCAAAGTATTTTGCAAAACCATAGTTTTATCTAATATACTCTGAACATACTTTGCATCCAAACAGCTAAAGCCTGTGACTTTACATGTTTACTACCTGCAGTTTTTGGGGTAGTAATAGTAATAAAAGGTATAGTGTACTCATGTTGAATGATTCCTTGGTCTACATGCAAGACAAAAATGCCTCTTAATTTCAAAAGTAGAGAGTAAACGGTAGATTATGTCGAGTAAACGTAAAAACATGTCGGCAGCCGAAAACTTTACAGTCACGAATAACCATTGATAGTCATAACTCATATGGGCAGTTGCAATGCCCAGACAAGGCATAATCTTGCACAGTGCACAACCACTCAAGAAGGTCTAGAGAACAGTCCAGGACACTAGAGAACAGTGAACTATAGCAATTGTACTGCCACACCTATGGCTTCAGATTCCTTTACTGGATACTGTAGCTTGTGATTAGAAAATATGGAACATGCATGCTGATATGCTAAGTTTTAGTTCACAAAATGGTCCCAGCAGAATATTATGTCATCCATTTCGTCCATAGAAAATGGCACAAAGATCAGCAATATATTATTGACTGGACGATGACATCAAGTAGATTACATAAGGTTTGTGCAAAACAACAGGATCATAGCAGGTCGCACTAATCAGCAGTCTAGCACAGTTACTTACTGTTAACCCATGCTCCCTGTCAGAATCGACAAGCATAGCATAATTCCTAGTCAACAATGCTAATGTTCATAACTATTTGCAGTGTCAAAAGCGTTAGAAGTGAGCCTAGTTTGTCCTTACTCTCTTTCACTGTGGCAGATCCATCATCATATAGATTTTTTTTTTTGAAGAACGACATGCCGTTTTCATACATAGAAAAGAACATCAATGGCGATATAGGAAAAGATAGAGCAAAAGGTCACGTTAGTAATGTTCTCTTATGAGCCTAATGGTACTACAATTCATAGAATATACACAGTGAACTGCATATTAGTACATCATTTGCAAGCCTAAGGCAGCCACCTCAATGTGAATACAGAGTTACACATCCAATTTGTCAAGCAGTTGTTGAAAGATTCCATTCCAACATCTTCCTTACAATCAGGTGCGCTAACATTGCTACATTAGATGTGCCTAAACTGCTGTCCAGGGACTGAACATAGAAGAGAAGTAAAAGTTCATCACCAGTTACCCACCAGCAAAATCATTCAAAAATGAGAAGTTTTACTGACCAGAAAAGGCTTTTGATTGCTGGGGCATTCCTTCTATCATGGTTAACTGCCTTCTCAGCTTGGCTATGTGAGCCTGCACCTGGAGGACAAAAATAATCCAATGTCAAATCACTGGACGTTGTTTTCCCCAGTGTTAAAAAAAACATCAATAAACGCTCGCTTAGGTCTGCTGCTTAAGCACTAGGCGGAGACCTAGTGCGTTGCCTAGGCCCTAGGTGTCCAATTAAGCATGGCATGAACTGTCAGAACCCATAGATGGTGAAGAAAGGAAGAGATTACGAGGTTGTTGTGATTCCATCTATGCCTACCTCGTGGTTGCGCGCGGGTGGAGTAGTTGTGGGGGCGCACAGGCGGAGAGGCGGAGCAACGGATGGGGTGCACAGGCGGAGGAGAGGTGGCGCGGCTGCGTGAGAACAAGGATTGTCTACTGGTAAGCAATTGTTGGGTGTTATGGTGTCTAGATGGGCTTCCTCCTCTAGTGGGTTCAGTGGGCTGTTATGGCATTGCTCTTCCTTTCCTATTTATTTTGACACATTTATGCAACTAAATCTCTTGATATGTAGCTAGTATGTAAACACTTAATCACATTTAATCTATGTTTAGACAACCTAGGCACCAATCGGTGGCTTAGCGCCTTTTTGAACCTTGGTTTTCCCCATTCCATTATTTATGTTCATTCATACTCAAGGAGAGCAGTATACAAACTTTTTTGAGCAAGATTGGAAAACTAATCAAGTAGATGAAATGAAAGCTACATCAACACTAGCACCCACCCAATGTGGAATTAAACAGTAAAAAACTAGGCACTGAGAATTTCTGCCATTCATGACAGGAAAAAATCACTTTGCATCCCTCAACTCTATCATGGATATAGTTGCCAAACAGAAACAAACTGAGAAAACTCTCCATGAACCAATAGAATAATTTCATTAGATTTTACAGATTTCATATGAAAGTGTTAGTGTTCATGAGCATGCTTAGCAGTTAGCACATATATGGACATCAGAAAAATAAGGACAGTTAGCCAACTCTCACCTGTTGCCGAGCTGCAGCTAGTTTCAAAAGCTCATCAGCTTCAGAGAAATTCGAGAACCACTGACTCAAAGGATGATCCTTAGTGTCACCACGCTTCTTTTCATATGGAACAATTTCCATAGAGCCTAGACGATTGGAAGTTACATAGTGCTACTTTGGCATTTCCTATTGTTTAATATAATGCACACAGGTTGTAAAGAAACATACCTGGAGGAGGCAAGGTTATACCAGGAGGAAGCCTGGGCACATTAGCTGCTGGATGATTCTGCACACGTTGGAAAAAAGCCTCTGTAGGCTCAGGAAAGACAATCTCATCATATGTTTCCACAACAACAGGTTTCTTGGTTGATTGAGGCCCAGCTTCTTCTTCTGGATACAGCTTAAGCTGATGAAACCTACATCGCTTGCATAATTAACTATCCTCTTGCCCAAAGAAAAACAACTCTGAAAAACAGGACAAGTGGGACTTACAGATCCAAGCGCTTGTCACAGACATCACTGTGGAAATAAAGGGTTATGGCTATCTCAAACTCTCCCCATCCCGATTCAGACAGCTCGAAAGGCGGTTGCTCCACGACTCTTGTTGGGTTTTGGAAACTTGGGTGAAGCTGAAACACCACACGCTTAACTATGACACTCAGATCCTCATTGTTTGCGGAGCGGACATACACAGTCCACTTGTGGGAGTTGTACCTACACACAAAGGCAGGGAAAAGGAAAACAATTGTCCATCACATTGAATTCACTGTAAGAATCCACAGGACACAGGCTAAACTATTTTCAGTACTTTGCGAACCAAAAACTTACTCGCTAGCCTTTTTACCGAGCCAGAAAGAAATGGTTCCATAGACGATAGGGAAACTGATCTCCACATCCTTGAGCCTTTTACTCTGTTGGATTAGAAGAATTTCAGTACGTATGAACTATCAGAGCTTATATATACTAATAATCAATAAGGTCTAGCAACTGATAAGCACGCACAGCAGGGGTGAATCCAGTGAAGGACATGGGTGTTCACACCCGATAATTTTTTTGGCAAAAATAAATAAATAATCGAAACTAGTACTTAGTAGGCATGACACTACACGTATACTGCGTACGCTTGTAATGAGATCAGATCCGAATACAAATAGCTTAACTTAGGGTTTGGGAGCTCGGTCTCGCATAACAGGAAGGGAAGAGAGGGGGCTAGGCGTACTTGGGTGCTCATCGCCGGCGAAGGGCCCGAGGAAAACGATCCGAGATGACCTGGGCACCTGGCAGAGGGCGGCGGCGGCGGTCGCCCAGTCGTCGCCACGGGAGAGAGACAGATAGAGCGCGCAGGCAGGGGGGAACGGGGATTCGGGAGAAGCAAGAGAGAGAAAGTACGCGGGGAAAAAACAGAAAATGGATTGGCAGACTGGGCCCTTACAAGGCCTGATTGGCATAGCAGCCCAGCCCAGCCCAGGCCTGCAACCGCCTCGTCCTCACGCTGGTGCATTTTTGAGGCGGAGGCGAAGGCGAAGGCGAGAAGGGCCCTCCAAATCCATCATCCTGTGCACTTGATTCCGATCCCGCTTGCCGCGAGCTGCTGGGCATACGCCGCACGAAAAAGTTCATTTTTCCTCTCTTACTTTTTTTTTTGTGAAAATTCGTTTTTCTTCACGAAACTCTAAAATAGGTAAACTATCTTTGTCGACTTTTAAAATCGCAGTTTTGTCTTTTTTTTCCATCTGGATCTAGTAAATCATAGAAAATCGTAAAATAGAAAATTTCATTTTGTTAGACCATACACAATGAATATATAATATACCATGCTTCAATAAGAAGTTTTTCTTGTAGATTTTGATCTATTTTTTGTAATTAATTGAAATACTTTATAATCATAGTTTCTATAGTCTAATTATGGTAAAAATATATGGTAAACTAATTATTGTATGTTTAAACTGCAGTAAAATTTTTATACACAGTGAATCATGTATAACTTAGTTATAAAATTATTTAAGATTTATACTGCATATATACATATATATAAATAACGTAAAGATCGCTGAGACGCCCAACGTGTCCCAAACTCTCATCACAACAGTAGACGACATCAATTATATGGAATAGAAATGAGAAAAAAGGTCAATTGATTTGGGGATTTTCTCAAAGCCAATTTCTTACCTGCCAAAAAAGTAACCTATTTTCCCTTTTCCTTTTCCTATTATAATCAGAGTATATTTTGCAACAATAATTTCCATCACGGTATAATAAAACTATAAAAGGATCAATCATCAGAATCTTTTGTTTAGGTATCCTTTATAAATTTAGACTTTCTCTATATAAGGTCTTGTTTAGTTCCAAATTTTTTTGCAAAACGGACGCTGTAGCACTTTCGTTTGTATTTTACAAATACTATCCAATCATAGATTAACTAGACTCAAAAAATTCGTCTCGTAAATTACAGGTAAACTATGTAATTAATTAACTTTTTTATCTATATTTAATACTCAATACATGTGCCATAAAGATTCGATTTAACGGGAAATCTGAAAAATTTTGTAAATTTTTTTGAACTAAACAAGGCCTAAATATGCATGCGCATCGACCCTCTTTGTCATTTGTCAGTTCGTTGCCTCATGCATGCATATGCATGTCACGTGTTCTACAAATACTGTACAGCTAGGCTCGCCGGGCGCCGTGCTGTGAGAACAACATGATAAATACAATATTATATTATTAAGAACAACAGAATAGTTAAAAACCTACTATATAACAACAGACTACTCACTTCGAAGTTTTACGATGTTTTAACCTTTTTGGACTCAAATAAATACACATATTGCGTTTTGAAAATGGGTGGTGGGTACACAAACTACAACGAGTTTGATTTTCAAAAGCCGATAATAAGCTCACCAATCAATCGTTTATGTCAGTCAGCCCCTCATCTAAAAAACCTACGGCTGCGAGCCTGACGAGTAGAGGGATCGACACGTTCATGCATGGCCCAATCGAGGTGGTTCGATCGGTTGGCTGCAGCTCGGCGGAACGGCCAGCAGTTGTCGGGCTGTAAAGTTGTGGTGGCAACTGGAGTGGGGCTTAAGCGGGCCCAGCCCATAAACACAGGAGGTGGGCTGTTGTTGGTCCTAACAGGCCCATTAATTTCTCCCCACAGATTTGGGCTCCGTCCCGATAGCCAGTTAGCCACATCCTCTCATTTCCCAATCACAACAACAACCACCACCACAACAACAACAACAACAAGTTAGTTACACGAGAAAAGAGTAATATTGACAAAAATCACCATCGACGAACATGACAACTCACACACAGGCAACGGGTTCAGTTATTCTGTTCAGAATCACCATGCCTTTGCTTTGATTTACCAACCGATTGCTTGGCCTAGCTTATCCGATAATGGAACAGTGATGTAGTAACAGTAGCTCTCCAACAATTCACATGCACGATACTCACCTCACCCTACGTACCGTACCATTGCTAGCTGCAAAGCCCGCATCCGCATCCGCATGGCCCATCCGGAGCCGATCCGCCGCCCGGAAAGGGACAGGACCGGGACCCATCCGTCCCCGTCCCCGTCCCCGTCGGCGACGAACCGTCGTCGTCGTGGCTGCCTGCGCCGCGCCGCGCCGCCACGAGGCCGGCCCCGACATGCCACGCGCCGCGCAACGTGCGCCCAACCCGCGGGCCAGACCAAGACCACCCAGGGGGGCGTCGCTCTGCTCGGTTCAACAGCTGAATTGGAGACGACTGATGACCCTTGCCTAATAATTAATAATGGAACTAGCTTGAAATTCAGACAGTCTTTTTTATACCCGTGTATTGCAAATCTCAACTGAAAATCTGAAAGGCCTTGGGACATACTACGATTTCCCTCTGTTCATACATTTTCCATACACACGGCATCCGGGCACGGGCACGGGCACCACACGGGGGCTTTTTGAGGTGTTGGGGGTCCATGCCTCCAAGGACCAACCATATAGATCTGATCTGACATGCCAAATGCCAGCAGCCAATAGCTATCATGAGATCTGGGATGCGATGCTCAAGTGAAGTGAACTAGAGATGGTTATGGCTACACTATCAGGTTATGGGTCTCTCTGATCCTGATTACGGCTGTGTACTCTCTACAGGTTAGATATCATATCAGCAGGGATGCAAGCAGCCAGGGAATGTCATGCTCATGCCGGGTTTCTCTTTCCTGTCCCATCTGCACCGAGGCCCACATCGAGCTCTCTTCATTCATGTGCCACCACTTGTGGCCATGCACCTGCCATTGGGCAACTGGCAGTATCTTCTTTCACGAGTTCGACATGACCAAAATGTATAGTTCTTGCAAATGCAGAGCAGTTCTTGCAGATGCAGAGGGATCATCGGGGCAACGGTAAAAGAGACGTTTTTTATGCCGCGCTGTGGTGGCTGGCTGCCCATCCGATTTCCGATCCATCATCTCTTCATGTGATGAGCTCGAGTACACGCACATGCGCAATTTCTGGATTCATGGCGTGACCATCCTTCTTCACCTTTTCATCACCACATCTCTCTTCAATAGTTCAATGTACGTAGAGGTCGGTCGAGCGCCTTTTTTCAGATCCGACCGTGCACGTGTGCATGCACCGTGGAGTGTGCTCTCCTCTCGACTGCACGTACTGCGTGATCATTGCTCTCTTGGATTCCAGGAGAGATCTCCTCGCCATGCCATCGCCAAAGCCGTTGTTGCTTCATGCATGAATCCATCCATGATCGACACTTTTATGTACGCACATCAGGAGGCAGCCGGTGCTGCACCACATCTGCTAATCCTGCCATCGTTGTCTTAGTGTTCAGAATTAATATAATTGTGTACGCCGTTCGGCTTCACTACGAGCCAATATGCAGTGTAGGGCAGCCAGACAGGTCCGCGCTGCATGAAGCTAGAATTTGTCCAAGCCAAGACAAGTCTCGCTTCAGCACAGCAATTCGCCAATCCGGGCGCTGCCAATTTTCAGCGGAGACACACGGACGGATGGATCCAAGGCAGCTTCTGGTTTTGGCCTATACAGCAGCTAGTGAACGGCGTGCTTGCTACTACCTGCGAGCATCGAGCAATGAGCCAGGAAGAATCCAAGGAGAGGCAACAATCTGCGCTGCATGTACGGACACATCCTAGCTAGATGCGGATTCTCCGGTCTTTACGTCTGACAAAGTACAAGCATTATGCACTCAAGTCTGAAGATGCTAGCTTAATCTCTCTCTCTCTCTTTTTTTTCCTTCTGATTTATAAGTGAGGTAGCCAGCGAGCATTTTTTCTTGTTGTTTCATGCAGGGGCAGGGCAGCTCAGCTCTGAATTCTGATCAGAAGAAAACCAGATGGAACTTCATCAGTTTGTAAGCTGTCATTCAACAGATAAATACTGACAATGCATCCGGCCATATCATGCATGCATATATAGTTTTAGGAGGGGTAATCAATTCCATCATTGTGTAAGAACATCTGTCTACGCCTTTTACGGAAGAAGATGGGTCATAGCGCATTAGCTTGCAGAAAAATCATGGAATGATTCATCCATTCATTCGTGGCATGAAGAAAAAGGCAGGCAAATAAAGTAGGGGATCATTCTTCTATCTCAAGGTCGCTCCTTTGACCCTACTCTGGTCGCCCCAACCACCAGACGTACAGAGAAGCTACTCTGATCCACTAAACATTGCTTCAAAAGCTAAGCCCTTTATTCTCCCCGGCATCCTGATGAATTGAGTCATGATTCTTCAGAAAAAAGGGAACTGGTTTTGTTTTTACCTTCAAGAGAGGTTAACCTGAACCTAACCACATAGTCACATAGTAGTAGCCTAATAGACGTATAAAAGCTACAGGGAATCAGACCATTAGGGGCTAGTCCTAGGTTTTATGGTTTAATCAGTACGTACTGACACGTGACCCTGACGTGAGCATGAAAACAAAAAATGATCTTGCACGGTAAGCATAATCGTTACAGGGACCGATGAACTCAAAGGTGAAAGGGATGTCCTGTTGCGTTCACCGTTCAACACCTGAAGCTCTTCTCTCTTGCGTGGACTGGGAGACACTTGACAAAATGGAGTCCTTGATGGTGTACAGAGTACTGTACTATGTGCTACCAACTGAACAACTGTGTAGGATAAGTCTTTCAGTGTGACAGTAGCACGGATGATAGGTGTCTCTCAAGTCTACGGTACTTGTACATACTACATTGCAAGCAAAGATAAGTACAGGCTCTAGCGCAAGACTGTCTACCTGCCCTACCTCTGCCTCCAAATTCCTATGTGGTTTTGACGACACAACAGGGGGATTCAGGACGAACAGCAGGATCAAATTCAGGGTTTGTTCTGACGAACTGAACCTCAAAAGGGAAAGGAGAATGATTTTTATTGCTTGTGAACTCCCCTAAGAAACCAGTAGATCGATTGAAGCATGGCACCAACTGGATTGAACTTGAGCAACACACACTTTGACTGCAACATCGACAATGACGCGATCGCTGTTTCTTTTTTTTTTGATAAGGTCAGCATAAAAATGATCGAGTGGAGATTTGCTCAGAATTGCTTTGCTATTTTATTAGCCCAACAAAAACACATTCTACCCTGACAGGTGACATTCCATAAATCTTTGATTGGCAGCTTATTTATCAACTACAACACCTTTTTGCAAAACTTAGGCCTTGTTTAGTTCACCCCAAAAAGCAAAAAGTTTTCAAGATTCCCCGTCACATCGAATATTGCGGCACATGCATGAAGCATTAAATATAAACGAAAGCAAAAACTAATTACACAGTTTAGCTGTAAATCGCAAGACGAATCTTTTGATCCGTCCATAATTGGATAATATTTGTCACAAACAAACGAAAGTGCTACAGTACCGAAATCCGAAATATTTTCGGAACTAAACAAGGCCTTAATTTATCAAATCCTGCTAGACTTGCGTTTTTTAAAAAAAGAGTTCCTGCAAAAGGAATCTCAAAAAAAAAAGTTGCTCCAATTTTCGAACCATTCCCCCTCCATTGAATTGAAACCCCTCCAAGGTTGATCAAAATCCCAGGATGAAAAGGGCCCAAACACATAAAGAAAGCAACAGGCGTCACAGCTTTTCTACACCTCTCTTTCCCCACTCCCAACCTCCAGAAAAACGTCTGCCAGCCAAATTCAAATGCAGCCCGCTAACCGGGCCCCACTTCTCGGCCCCACCTGCATACGCACCCGGCTACACGGGTGTACATGCAGCCTCGGCCGCACGGAACAGCCTCGCGCACGTCGGCGGATCCCGCCCACCCACATCACTGTTCGGTGGGACCCATAAAACATGACCCACCTTGCAGTGACTAGGTGCTGAGCCGGACACGCCACACACCCCGCGACACGAGGACACGACACAGCTGAAGGCTGCTGCCCTCCCCTCCCCTCCGCTCCCCAGCCCAGCTCCGGCTTCGTCCTCCCCGTCCTCGGCTCTTCCCCACACCAACTCGCTCGCCGGCCAAAGCGACCCCTTCGCATCCCCCTCTCCCGCTGTCGGTGGGGCCCCGCGGCGCCCGCTTTCCGGCCCTCCCCGCATTTAATCCTCGGCGTCCGTGTTCTCCCCTCCGCGCTCACGCCCCGCCCGTGAATCGTGATCTCGCCGTCTCCCTCCCTCTGTCTCACCTCACGAGCCCCGTGTGGTGGTGGGAGTGGGAGTCGGGGGGCTGCTAAATGGCGAGCAGCGGGGTGAGGAACGGGGTGGGGCCCAGGATGAGCGCGAAGCCGGACCGGGGGCAGGGCTTCAGCGCTACGCCCAAGACAGCCGCGGGGAAGCAGCGCCTCTCCTCGGCGGCGGCGGGCGGCGCGTACCGGCGGACCAGCTCGGGCCCGCTCCCCAGCCGCGCGGCGTCGGATGGAGGTGGGTTGGGTTCGTGTGCCTCGCTCTTGCTTTGCTCTGGCTCGCCTGCTCTGGTCGTGCGGAGTGGGATCCGGATTTGGATTTTTTTGGTTCGGCGGGGTTTGGATGGGTTTGTGGATGGATTCGTAGCCGCTCTGATCTGCATTTGGGTAACTTGGCTTGCTTCGCTGTTTCCGAGTCGCTGCTGCTCAATCTGGTGCTTCAACTCGCGCGGTTTTATGGGGATGTTTTTTTTTTTACTCCTTTTCATTCACGTAAATTTAGCTGTGGATCGCTAGTACCATTTTGATTGCTAATGTTGTGCCGTAGCGCGATCGCGAATTCATTCAGATTCTGGGCTTGTTAGTTGAGCGATTTGCTTGTGCTGGTGCAAGTGTGTAACGTATCTGCAGAGCAATCGCACCCATTTCGGAACTGATGCTGTGCGTTTCACTAGGTAAATGTCGTTGTTCAGCTACCACTTGAGTTTTTTTTTTCCAGAATGGAATGGCGGTTTGGTTGACTCGGGAGGGAGGGATATTGTTTTGGCCACGGCACGATCTTGTGTTTCATATCTTTGTTGTTGCATACATGTCGTGCTCCCTGCACCCCACCACAACCAACCATCTCACTTTAAGCTGCAAAACTGATACAGCTGTTGAGAATAATGAAGAGCCACAGTTGGTGAATGTGTCTTATTGCTGGCTCAGTACGCATCTCGTGGTTAGTTTACCTTGGAGAGGATGACACCCAAGTAAATTTTACTATGTGTAGAATTAGTGAGCTACAATTTATATTAAGACAGCTCAATCCTCTTCCATGTAAGAGACTGTCCTAAATTCATATGAACCAGTAGCAGTAACATTCTCTTAATTATACTGGATGTGGATTTTCAGTGTCAGCGAATTTCTTATCAGCTAAGCTGAAGTGCATGTGGAAAATGACTCACTTTTTTGGATATCGTTTAAAATTTCTCCTGAGTTTGCTTTGGATACTTCTATGCGGCGTTTTGAAGTTCCTGTTCACTATGTTTGGTCGTTCTCTTGTGTTCTGTCAGTTTGTCATGCCTGTGAGATTGTGCACGTCTGCTTACTTAACTCTACTACCATGCCTGGAAAAGTACCCTGCGGAAAGTTGCTTTATGATAGTAGATGTTTCAGAAGAACTACTCAGCATCAGCAGTAATGATATTGAGTAGTAGTTTACACTGTTTTATGCCTACTTTGATTTACTATATGCTGTGATATGATCATTCCTATCTGAGTCTTCTTTAATCTACCCAATAGAAGAATTATTATGAAAAAGATTGAATTCCTAGTAATTCTTCTATTGGGATGATTAAATTGTCTCATTTTTTAGTTTTTTTTGACTGCATGCCAAGTGTACAAATTGTCTCATTGTTGGTCCGTGGAAACTCGTCTAGTGCGTAAGCTATTAAATATTTAAATATCTTGCAATGTTGATAACTACTCTGCTAGTGCATAGACGGTTAAATTTCATATTGCAATATTTTTATCTCCATGCTGTGTGCAACTACTTCCTAATATGATGGTTCCAAATATTTGAGGATCGAATTGTTGGTTGCCATTATGTGTAATGTTGAAATTATCAAGAACTCTCTGTTCTTCTTTTGCTTTCTGGCAATTTTGATTTGATCGAGTATCTATATTTTTGGTCAACTGAAGAATCTATTCCTCCCTGGTCCTTGCAGTTTCTAGTAGAGTAAGGGTTGCTGTAAGGCTTAGGCCTAGGAATGCTGAAGAGTTGGCCGCAGATGCAGATTTCGGTGATTGTGTTGAACTTCAGCCAGAGGTGTAGCTTGGTTTCTCTTTAGCATGTTGTGACAATTTTTTTTTTGTTGTCTAACCTGATGGAAATTTGTTATGAAGCTCAAAAGGTTAAAGCTTCGTAAAAATAATTGGGAGTCAGAGACATACGAATTCGATGAAGTGCTCACAGAGTTTTCTTCGCAAAAGCGAGTGTATGAAGTTGTTGCGAAACCAGTTGTGGAGGTATATGAATCTCAAGCTTCTATCACTTTGGAGTTAATTATTTTGACCTTTCTATTTTTTTTCTCATTTCAAGGTAGTCATAATAAGTTACATGATTCATTTACTGAAATATTACATATGATGTGACTTTGCGTATTGGATGCTGCTGATTTTTTTAATGCCCTGTTTTCCCCTCCTTTTTGTGAGCATGCATGGTATTGCAAATTGCTTCATGATAAGGTTTCCAGACATGGAAGCAATTTTGTAATTGCCTAGAATTTGTTTTCAAAGTACAGCATCTTTTATAGCTTATACTCGATCTGTTCATTTTTAGTAGGCGTATTAGGATTTTATAGTCTTTAGAGGTATATTTTGACCATCAGTTTCTCTTACAATATATCATCAGTCGCTACAAAATCAATGCTGAATTAAAAAATCTTTGAAATACAAATCTATTCATATAACTTTTATACACTAAGAGCATCTCCAACAGTTATGCAATTGAAATTTGCTATTTGTTGGAGTTTGCCAAGTCTCTAAACGTTTTGCCAAAGGAAAAATAAGTTCATCTCCAAGTGTTTGGCATTTTTGACTTGGCATTTCCCAAAATAGTGGACCCAACTATTTTTGTCCGGGAATTTTTCAACTTCGCGGGAAATTCTCTCGCGTGTCGCACGGGCGCTTTCTTTTTCGCGCGCAATTCCTTCGCCCGTCGCCGCCAATTCTCTCGCGCGTCGCGCAGCCATGTTCATTTCGCAAGTCCACGTCGCCGCTTGGTCCAGGCGTCGAGATCCGATCGAGGCAACAGTCCCATGTAGCACCGTGGCATCCTGGTCCCAAGGGTTCCGCAAGGAGGGCTTCGAGGTCGCCAAAAGAGGTCGCTGCTTGATCCAGGCCGGCGACATCTGCTCGAGGTAGCCTCACGTTGCTGCAAGAAAAGGAGGCGGTGATGGATCTCCTTCGTCCCCGCGAAGAAAGGAGGCGGCGCGCGAAGAAGGAAGGCGACACGCGGGGAAAGAAAAGAGTCGCGCATGGGGAGGAGTCGTCTCACGGGAAACTACCGTGACGTGGGGAGTACGGACACGACAAGGAGTCCAAGATTCTCGGGATATCAAAATTGCCAAGCCATTGTGTCTATGCAAAAATGCCAAGTTTGGTCCGTCAAATGCCAAGTTTGCCAAAATGCATAAGTCAAATGCAAAACTGTTGGAGAGCAATTTTTAAAGTTTTTTGCAAATTTCAAGAATGCAAAGTCCAATTGCATAACTGTTGGAGATGCTCTAAGCATGCATATATTTCACTGGCTGTTGGTCAACATTTTATGAAGTTTGACCTTTTAGTCCTAATACGTGGATGGAGTAGTTGACAAGAAAGGACAAAGCAACCGTTCAGCCCCTTTAATATTTTCTTCTGGCTATTACTGATAGTTGATTACTTTTATGTGTTACTTCCTTAGCAATGCCTATACCAATATAGAATTATGTATGTTTTGCAGAGTGTTATGGAAGGATATAATGGTACAGTTATGGCATATGGCCAGACTGGTACTGGGAAAACTTTTACACTGGGAAGACTTGGTGAAGAAGACACTGCTGCTAGGGGAATCATGGTTCGTGCAATGGAGGATATTTTAGCAGACATAACACCTGGGACTGATTCTGTCTCAGTATCATATCTTCAGGTTTGTGATGGTGGGCCTTTTGTGGTTGTGGTTGTATCTATTAGTCTAGTGCCTTTGGGATGTTGTAACAATGTATACTGGATGGTTGTTACAGTTGTACATGGAGATGATACAAGATCTCCTTGATCCTGTAAATGATAATATAGCCATTGTAGAAGACCCAAGGACTGGGGATGTTTCATTGCCTGGAGCCACAGTAGTTGAAGTTAGAGATCAAAAAAGCTTTGTGGACCTTCTAAGGGTGGGTGAGGCTCATCGTGTTGCTGCAAATACAAAGTTAAACACAGAATCATCACGAAGTCATGCGATCCTCATGGTATGCTTATGTTTCTTGAGTTTGTTTACCTATCTATATGCCTTTGCAACTATAGTATTTCTGGTAAATGATATCGCGAAATGAAATCCTCTGTGAAGGTGAATGTCAGGAGGTCCGTAAAAGGTAGAACTGAAATGGATGTCAGCATTTCTGGTGAAAATGGGCATTCGTCATCCATGATGGGGTCTTTGAGACCGCCTATTGTTAGGAAAAGTAAGCTTGTAGTTGTTGACTTGGCTGGATCAGAGCGCATAGACAAGTCAGGTGAGTCTTCTTTTCTCAATGGTATATACTTGTTCTGACTTTTCAGGTGTACGTCCACATTATGGTTTCTTGTAATTTGCAACTGTATAATATTGTGACTTGATATTTGCAGGAAGTGAGGGTCATACGTTAGAAGAGGCAAAGTCTATCAACTTGTCCTTAAGTGCTCTGGGAAAATGCATCAATGCACTTGCTGAAAGCAGTCCTCATGTACCTGTTCGTGATTCTAAGCTTACAAGATTGCTTAAAGATTCATTTGGAGGTAAGATGTGTTATGCTCTTTATAATTCTTTTACAATAATATAATAATAAGATGATCATTGCACGTGTGGCTCCAGAAAGAATAAATGTGCTATACTTTTGATCAATTCTAAAGGGCACTGCTCCATTTCGCTTCATGCTTATTCTAGAAGAGCAATTAAACCTGCAAAGTAATTTAAAAAAATAAAATTTGTGCACCCTAAATTTTAGCTTCAATGTGTTCCACGCTATCACCCAGTTGAATGGTGATGCCACTTGTTTACCGCATTGGAACAATTGTTATTGTTGCATATGAATAGCCACACAATAATGCAGGTTCACTTTAGTATCAGCATACTGAAATGTAGGCATGATTTATTGTCACAGTACCCCAAAAATTATTTTCCAGTTTTCCCAAAAGAAAAAGGGTAGAAACTAGAAAGGAGGCATTTGTTAATGATTTGACCTTTTCAACCATATATTAATGCGTACATCATGGTTTGTAGATTATCATACACTAGTAAGCAGTGAATGGATGTGATGCAGAAAAGTACTGTGAAACAGTGAAAGTACTTCATTCTTTCTTTTCAGAAAAGTACTCATCCTACTATTATGTACTAAAAAGAATCTTGTAATAACATTTGGAAAGAACATTTACAAAATTTTTGATTGGTATTCTCCTGAAATTTGACAATGGCATGAGGTATTGTGGAATTTTGTACAGTAAAGATGACATTATGGCATTGACATTTCCACAAAAATGTTGCCCGTCACTTTTATTTGCTCTAATCAAGGTCAACCTGGTGTTAAATCTCATAGGTACTGCAAGAACATCATTGGTTGTGACAATTGGTCCATCACCAAGACATCGGGGGGAAACTACGAGTACAATAATGTTTGGCCAAAGGGTACAATCTCTGCCTAGATTTTGATGGTTTTATAGTCTTTCATCTTCAAGTTGTGAAGTAGTGAGAATTTCTAGTTTTGCAGAATAGGTGAATAGTTGCAACTTTTTTCATATAATTGAGTGATTAATATTTTACTTGTGTCATGTCTAGGCAATGAAAGTTGAGAACATGGTGAAATTGAAGGAAGAGTTCGATTACAAGAGCTTATGTAGGAGACTTGATATTGAATTGGATAAATTGGTTGCAGAAAATGAAAGGCAAAGGAAATTTTTTGATGATGAAGTTGAGAGAATAAGAGCTGAAGCTCAATGCCGCATTGCTGAGTCCGAAAGGGAATGCAAAATCACATTAGAGGTTTGTTTACCATCGTCATATTCTACTATACCTTGATATTTTGTGTAGACTAATCAGCCCTGTCACTTTATCTTTGGATATTGACACCACTTTTCTTTATAATTTGCTGTCCACAAGCTAATATAAGTTGTGATCCAAACTGAATTTATTTAGATCGGCAAATCTGTATGTTTATATGGGTCTATGGGAAAACTACTGTTTCCTCCAAAAAAAAATAAGTCAAAAGAAAAAGAATAGGAAAAGTGTCAATATGTTTTTATATCCTTTTGTTGATTATTCAGCTGCAATATTGGTTCCTTTGCTTGCCATTTGTTGTTTTGAAGTGAACTATGTTAATATGTAAAGGTTCAGATGTTTCTGTGTTAATCTCACACATTGCTTTCATATGCTTATATCCTAATCCTAATAGGATAGGAAGTGTGTCTCTTCAGTTTAGAGGTTCCTAAATTAATTACTATCTCTATATCATGCTTTATTTATGCTTATTTATCAGTTTTCCTTTTCATGCAGAACGAGAAAATGAAGTATCACCAAGAATACTTGGACTCAATAAGAATAATGGAGGAGAAGTGGAAAGTACATCAACAATCACCCAAGAAACAAGTACACGTCTGATTGAGCTTTACAAGTTAGTGAATCTCATGCTATTTGAGAAATTCTAAGTGTGATTTCTTTCTCCTTCCATATTGTAGAATAAAGAGGCTGAGTCTACATCCAATGATACCGGAGAAGTGCATAACTTACTGCAGAATGAGAAAATGCTACGTCAATCGGCTGAAGATGAGGCCAGTGACCTCAAGAATCAAGTATCACACTGGAAAAAGCTGGAGGTGTTGTTAGCTTAAAACCTTTTCTTTTTGTGTCAAATTATTGCCTCAGTGTCCTGATAGCAAAGTGGCTCGCCTCACTCATCTTGTAGGCTACAGCTACAGCTGAGGTAGTAAAACTCCGGAAAATGCTAGATGCTGAAGCTAGCCAGAAAGAGAAACTTGAAGAAGAAATAGATGTTTTGAGGAGTCAGTTATTGCAGATGAGTATGGAAGCTGATGAGGTAGTTGTTATACCATTGTCAAGGATTTTTTTTCCTGTGGGAAGCTGCTATATCTCTTTGTAACTTATTTCTATTTCTGATTTGAACTGTGATGCTACCCTAACATAATCGGTCTGTTTTCTCTTCATTCCAATTTGGTCACATCAGACAAGGAGGAGTCTTGATAAAGGAGATGGGCCAGGAAAAATATTTCCTGGTTTAGATTCGTTGGTGTCTCAGACTCGAGGTTCGCAACCCAGAGAGCAGAGCAATGGACCAAAGCAACCAATTGCCAAACTCTTTGAACAAGGTATTTGTTCCTTATGTATTCTCTCAGTTTCTACTTGGTCTGCCTATTTCCTGAAACTCTGTAAGCAATCTCCAATAGTAAAAGTAAAATTTTCTCACAAGTTAAAATACTACCTGTCCTACTGTGCTACCTTTTTTTTGTAACGTATTTGGATGCAAATATACTTGTGTAGACATGCTATTGATAAAAATATGAAATACGAGGAATGGTACGGTCACTGGGTTTAAGATGACATCGTGAAAATGTTAGATGATAGACTTAAGATAGAATTTTGTGAAGCACCCTGTCCCTTGTTTTCAACCTTACCTTCCCAACTATTGATATCAAAACATATGGTGCTTAAATTTCCTCACTCTATTTCAGTTGGGTTAAAAAAGATATTGTCATTGCTTGAATCTGAAGAACCTGATGTCCGCGTTCATGCAGTGAAAGTTGTTGCAAATCTGGCAGCTGAAGGTGAGTGCTACTTGTTCATAATTGTATTGTTTGTCCATGGAATTTGCTATCTGAGCATGTTTCAGGCATAACTTTTAAGCAGCAGCCAGCCGCTTCTTCTATGTGTAAAGTCTGTTTTATATCCTGTGCGTGCATATAAGTATATAATTATTTTGGATTGGATGCATACCAATGAAGCATTATTATTCCCAACATATTTTGTAGTAAAACAGCATTTCTCTATATGTATGCAATGGACTCCTCACTCCTGAACTTTTAAAGTTTACGTTGAAGTATACTGCTGTAATAGTTATGTATACGTTGAAGTACTTGATTTTACTTGACAGGCTGACAACATTGTGTCTTTAAAGGTATTGCAAATCATCAATTAACTACCCTCAACCTTGTGCATTTCAGAGGCAAATCAGGAAAAGATTGTAGAAGCAGGTGGCCTCACTTCCCTCCTTACGCTACTTAGGAGCTCTGAGGATGAGACAATTCGTAGGGTAGCAGCAGGAGCAATTGCTAATCTTGCAATGAATGGTCAGTGGACCAGTACTGTTTTGTAATTCATGACAGAGATCCTTTGATAGTGAGCTTCTCTCAGTGGTAGAAATTGGTCTCATTATCTTTTTATAATAATTTATACATGCAGAAACAAATCAAGATCTTATCATGGATCAAGGAGGTGTAACCTTGTTGTCTATGACAGCATCTGATGCCGAGGATCCACAAACTCTTAGAATGGTGGCTGGAGCAATAGCTAACCTTTGTGGCAATGGTAACTCTGATTTTTGCTTGTTATGCAAGAGTTTGGTCTACTGCAAGATAGTAATGCACTGAATAGTATACATCAGAAATCTAATACTTTGGATGAGCCAATTATAGGTTTTGGCTGCTGCCTATATAAACATTTAGATTCCTTCTTTTTATGTTTAACAGAAAATATATATATACGAGTCTTGATTCTTAAAGTTCAGTTAGATTGACAGAACTTGTGCCAATCTTGCAGGTCATTGGCCAAAGTGTAGGCCCCAGCATTATTTTAGCTAACCCTAGAGTATATATATGAACATAAGATGAATTGGATGATCATCTTCTAACCACGTGCTTGTATCCAAAAACTAAACTTGGGACTAAAAGGCTTTGTTGTTGTTGTTGTTATATCCAAAAACTAACATTTTGTTTATAAGCAGACAAACTGCAAACACGGTTGCGGGGAGAAGGTGGAATTAAAGCATTGCTTGGGATGGTTAGGTGTGGGCACCCTGATGTCCTTGCTCAAGTTGCACGTGGCATTGCAAATTTTGCAAAATGTGAATCTAGAGCAGCTACTCAAGGTAATGTATTTATGCTTATACTGTGTGGTTGTTTTCCTTATTAGGGTGATTGCATGCAGTTTGGTTTGAACAGGGAGCATACTGCAGAATACAAATTTGTGACAGATTTTCCAGTATTATTGTATTAATAACTCATGAGAAGTGTTCTATAACATGAACTTATCAATGCACAACTAAACTGTCCTGAAAAAAAGCACAAGTAAAATGAAATTTAAAAACCTAATGCTTTGAGGCGATACTCTGAATTTTCTGTTGTGCTAATCTCAGTATTAGAATGCTTGATGTGAAAATTTAAGAATGGCATGCCTTTTCATGTTTGATATAATTTTGAGAAATATACTTGTGTGCTATTGAGAAGAATGATAGATGCATCCTTAGAGCAGTCCAATGCATTTGTGTTGATATAAGTGGCCTTTTGTTCCTTTTTTCAGGAAATAAGGTGGGAAAATCACTATTAATCGATGACGGATCACTTCCTTGGATTGTAAAAAATGCTAATAACGAAGCTGCCCCAATTAGGCGGCACATTGAGCTTGCACTGTGTCATTTGGCACAACATGGTATCCTTCCCATCACCGCTCCTTTTATTGTGGGTGCACACACACAATACTATATGCGTAAGTTTGAATTTGTTCTTTTCCGCAGAAGTAAATGCAAAAGATATTATCAATGAAGGTGCCCTATGGGAACTTGTTCGGATTTCAAGGGACTGTTCTCGAGAAGATATAAGGAAATTGGCATATCGGACAGTGACGTCCAGCCCCACTCTTCAAGCAGAGATAAGGAGATTAGGAATAAAAATGTGATAACAGAACAAAGTGCAGCTGGAGCTCACACTATGAAGTTTCATTTCTCGTGCATATATAGAGGTGCCCATTGCTCTGAGTGCTGGTAATCAAGCATATCTCCCCTTGATTTACCTGATTTTGGCAGGCATACACGGGCAGGCACCGCACTGACTAATCAGAAGAGGCAATGGCCTTTGCACCAACTTTCTCCTCGAGAGTTAACTTTTTCTTTGTTTTGAGGGGACAGTTGAAAATCTGGACAGCACTAGCAATTCATTTATTTGTAATAATTTTAGCATAGCAGATGTGACCTATCCAATGCAGCGTTTGTAAAGTTTTTGCTGTATAAATATCAAGGCCGAAAGGAGTGGTTTCGCAGTTTGAAGTATACCTACATTCCCTGATCCCTAGAAGGTTTAACTTTATTTATATATATACTGCAGATGAGTCATATTTGTAAACTGTGATTTTATTTCTTTCTTAAGCGTTGACACTGCCATTTCTTTTACCATATCTGTTCTCAGATCATCTTTGTGAGGCACAACTTTTGGAATGCTAAGCGACACTATATTTTTTTATATACATATTTAAGACTGTTTAGTTAATATATTTTGATTTTAACCTAGAGCTAACCCTCACCTTGGACAATAAATAAGATAACACTATCACACTATATGTACAATGCATGCATGGAGTCCTTGTGGCCTCCGTCAAAGACTTATACAAAGTTGGGTTTATATGGGCATACTTGATACTCCATTCTAAATTATGAGAAATTTCGGCTTTTATAGTTACACTTACACAGTTTTGCTCTGCACTTAAAGATATTTCAAATAAAAGTTCTTGTTTTTCCAGGTATATAACATTTGCTATGCATGATATAAAAGTTGTTCTTGTTTTTCCAGGTATATAACATTTGCTATGCATGATCTAGATGCATAACTTTTGCTAACAACTTACATAATTTAGAATGGAGAGAGTAGTAAAAGCAATCTATCTAGACAATATATTGTATGACTTATAAGCTGTTTATGTACAAACGCTATGTTTTTATAGCTTTTTTTTGTTGTTTTTTCAGGCCATGTTTCTTCCCACGCCCCCCATTTATTCTAAAATGTAGGTTCTTAGAGAAGCGCCTTTTCTGACTACTCTAGTAAACAGCCTATATCCCCCAAGTGTAGCAACTTCTTAGAGCATGATCCTATAAAAATATATAAAACCAGTTTCATATTTGTTCCGAGTTAAAACAATTTCTTTTCGAATACACAAAAAATTTACACATTATTATATTAGGATAGAAGAGTTAGTTAAAACAATTTTTATATGACTTTCTAAGGTTAAATATGATTTTAATATTTTAAATACATGTTACATTTTTTTTATATATTTAATTGACCTCTCCGAACTATCACGTACCTCTCTTGTGTGTGACATGGCACCACGTAAGACGACTGATGTGGCGCTACATCATCTAAAACTGTTTGCAAAATCGCTGATGGAGATAATTGGACGGTTAAAATTCTGTTTTTTTTCCAGTTCAGAAAGATAGGAATCATGCAAGTGTTTGGCAAAAAAACAGCTCACAACAGCTTAGAGCATCTCCAAGAGCTTGGCTAAACTTAGTAGTCAAATTCTAATGTTTAGCTATTTTGTAAAATAGATAACTTCTTAAAAAAGAAGAGGTTCACAACAGCCTTGCTATCAGATAGCTAGTGCCAGTTGTTGGCTATATATGACCAGCGAAAATCAAGGGATAGCAAACTTTCTATTTTACAAAACCAAATAGCACATCTGTTGGAGCCTATTTTTCTTCTATAGAAGTTCTAAAAGACTTTCATAACAAGAATAGCAAAGTTGTTGGAGTTGCTCTTATGTTGTGAGCTGTACCAAACAGGCCCATAGTTGAGGAATATATCGACTTTTTCCATGCTTATCCCTACACCTCAGGCCCGTTACCTGCCTTCCAGCTAAGGATGAAAACGGTCGGAAACGGTCGAAAAACTCCTAAATTGTTTTCTACTTTTACATTTGAAATACGAAAACGAAAACGAAAACGGTAAAGTCGGACATGAAAACGAACACGAACTTACGAAATATCGAGACTTTCGAAAACGAACCAATTCGATCGGATTTACGTCGAACACGGTCGATATACGAAAACCTAATACGAAATACCAATACGTAGTACCAAGTGCACGACTAAGTATATACACGATCAAGTTTAAGTGCATATAATAATTAAAAAGTGCATGATCCTTGGTCTTAGGTATTTAATATAATAGCCCACACATAAATACAAGTCTTGAATAAGTAATTAATAGCTAGCAGGAACGCACTAGCCACCAGTACAAAGAACGCAGATGCATGGTGAGTAGTCTGTAATTGGGCTGTGTGACCCTACGGTTGACTAAATTCGGTTTAAACCAAATTTTGAATTCGAAATATTTCAAATTAAAAGTAGAAAAGTAGAAAACGGTCGAAAAATATCAAAACCGTTTTCTACTTTTACATTTAAAATACGAAACCTCTAAAATACGAAAACGATAAAGTCGGACAAGAAAATACGAATTCGATCGGATCAAATATAGAAAGCGGTTCAGTTCGGTTCGGGATATTTCCGTTCCGTTTTCATCCTTACTTCCAGCCCATGACACAAGGCACAGCCCATACACCTCCTCTCTTCCTTCGAAAAAAAAAAGGAAAAACACCTCCTCTCTTCTCCGGCGGCGGCGTGGAGGGGTCGCACGAGCGAGGATCCTTCTTCTTCTCCGGCGGCGGCGCGGGGATAGATTGCGCGAGTGCCTGAACGCGCGAGTTTGAGTTTGAGCTTGCGTTTCGCGAGCCCGATCTCTCGCCAAACCCTAGCCTCCCATCCGCCGTCTTCCTCCGCTAACCGCCGGCGATGGCTGGCCCCCACCGTCAGGTCACCGGCACTCATCTACATTCCGAGCGGATTAGGCTTCCCTTGGGTGGCAATGGTGAAGGTCTTTCGCGACGAGGAAAGCCGATACTACGAGGACCATCCTCTCCTGAACGTGCAGTTTGCCAACCACAAGCATCTGGACAAGGTCTGCATCTGCAAGATCCATGTTTTGCATCCTCAAAGGACTTGCTTGACACTACACCATTGGAAGAGTCGATCACTGCTGTTCCACAGACAGTGCCACATAACACCATTGACGGCACACCTACCACTTCCCCATCCTGTTATGAGAAATTTGTGGCGGGTACTACGGAATCCCTACCTGCAGTGCAAGACGTAGATGGTTCATCCTTGGACAAGTTTATTGACGAATTTACCACCGCCGATGGCTTTCAGCAATCAGCTTCATCTATTGTGTCACGTGAAGAGTTGATGACTGCAAGTTCAGGGACAGTGTCACACAACACCAGATTGTCCAGCTTTTCCATCTTTAGCTGTGAGAAGTTTGTGGCAGGTGCTGCTGAGTTTGCATCTGGAAAGGCATTGCAAGATCCACATTTTGCATCATCAAAGGCGTTGCCCGATACTACATCATTGGAAGAATCGATTACTGCCGTTCCACAGATAGTGCCCCATAAAACTATTGACGGCTCACCTAGTACCCTCCAATCCAGTTATGAGAAATTTGTATCTGGTGCTGCAGAGACCATACCTACACGGCAAGACCGAGATGTTTCATATTTAGATAAGATTCTCGATGAGATTTTCTACAGTTCATCAGAGACTATCACTGCCGTTCCAAAGACTGTGTCACATACCACTATCGACGGCTCACCTAGCACTCTCCAATCCAGTTGTGGGAAGCTTGTGTCTGGTTCTGCAGAGACCACCATACCTGCACTGGAAGACCAATATGATTCATTTTTAAATAGCGCTATTAATGAGCTTATTGCCGAGCTTGTTGACAGTTCATCGGAAGAGTCGACCACTGCTAGTCCACGGATAGTGCCCCATAATGCCACTAATGGCTGTCAGCAATCTGCTTCATCTATTGGCTCTAAAATTTTGATCCGACGTCATATGGATTGCTATCAGGCATTTTACATTAGGATGGACCGAATGGGATCTTTCTGGACTTACCCTGACGTAGGTGGGCCATTTCCCAGCATACACGAAGCTGAGGTTGCTATCATCTACTTTATTAATGTACTGCGGTATGGAGCAAGGTGAAGTTTCTTTTGACTTTGTTCTAGCTCGTTTCTTTCTAAACTGCAAGCAACCATTATTCGTTATAATGCACCCAAAGGACTAGATAGGCACAGGCTTTCTTGTATGTCATGCCTTGTTACTATTCATGGGTTTCATGTGATGGATATATATTACCCTTCATGAACTAATTATGTGCAGTTCTCTGATCTGAATTAGGTGCAAGGAGCAATATGATTTATCTCGTGGGGATAGTAATTACCCTTACTTTCTTAAGGGCCCACCAAAGAGAGATCCCAATTGGCAAAGTAGTAAGAATACCTATGATGAAAAACAATATTTGGTTCAAGCTTTACTGGACCAGTATAATAGTGACAACGATCTTTTTGGGGTCTGATCCCTCCTTCCCTCCCTCTACACGCCCATGGCACACACACACTAATGCAATGGTTTACTGATCTTCTTGTTTCAGGATCTTGCACATGAACTTAAAGATCTTTTGAAGTGGCACTGGATTGAAGAGGATCCTTGGTGGTATTATCATTTCAATTTCACAACGAAGCGAAAGGCTGATGATAGCACTGACAACAAACTATTCTTTGCTGAAGTGTCACATTTTCTCGGAGAAAAGGCCTTTGAGATCAACTGTTGCTGCATTATTGAAACTGAAGATGATGGTATTCGTACTTCTGTTTATACATTATGTTCTGCATGCTTAACATAGTGGTTAATGGTGCAATTACAGTTTTACATCAAATATGGAGGAATATTAATTCATCGATATCCTATATATATGGAAGTCATATGTTAAGCATGGTCTTTGGTGTTGTGTTTATGCTCATATAAATATTACAACACACACTTTTGTTACACCCATGGAATGTATGTCGCAACAGCATTTGTAGTTTTCTTTGCTAAATGTAGGATATGATGTCTAGTTATTAATCAAAGTGAGATCAGTTTATATTATGTTCAACAGTTCAGGTACTTTGTTCATACAATTTTCCTCTGTCCACGCATGGTTGATGATTTGGTGCTAACTCTTCTGTTAGATGTAAAAAAATCTGCTAAATGTAGAAGTTATCCAGAATTCCCAAACAGGAGTTGTTTATGTATTGATTGCATGTACATATTTCTTTACCTCCATCTACTTGATAGTTATGAACATCTTATGCTTGGTTTATGATTTAGCAGTTATTTGACAAGTGATTTTTTTTCTTATGAAGGTGATCAATGCCATGGTTGTAGAAACAACAGGGATCCTATGAAACACCCCAAGAATACTAATGCATATACTGGAGGTCACTTTGTTGAGGGTCCTGGGGTTATTTTGTCTGATTACGTTAGCACGCTTCACTTTGCGGTTTTGTTTTTCCAGGAGCTCTTCGCACTTGATGTCTTATTGCTAACTGCGTGTGCTCCCCCAATTCTATAGGATGATGATGACGATTATGATAACTATGACGACGACGATGATGACGACTTCGACTTTGACGTTGATGATGGCGATGGCGTCAACAGCGACAGGGAGGATGGGGATGAGGAGGTGGACGACATTGTAGAGGATTGTAATGTGGGGCACACTAGACCGACTGTGTTAGACGTTGTATGTGTATAGGCATATCTTGGAGTGGGTTATGAGTCTGGGGAGACAGGGTTTCTTTGATCTGGTTTCGGATGTATTTTCCATACAAGTAATATTTGTTGTTGAGCTGTGAGACACCGAAGTGAGGGAAATCGATCTAGGCATGTGGCGACCTTTTTTGTTTTAAAAAATGAAAGGCATGTGGTGAAGTCATTAAATAAGATCTAGGCTGGTTGAGGATGACTGCACGTGGAAGGGTCATGGCTGTGTCAGGCTGTGTTTTGATTGTGAACAGTGAACTGGTTTTGTGTTGTGTGATGGTGAATAGTAGTCTAAAACGAAAAAGGAGATCTGTATTGTCGATGGTTAGTTGTAAACTGAAATTAAAGAAAATTGGAGTACACTAAATGTGAAAGAAAAGAAATTATGTTGATAACCCCCTTCAGGGCTGGATAACGAGCTAAGCTGGCTCGGCTCGGCTTGTTATGACTTGTTAGGATAACGGCTTGTTATCTTAACGAGAAGCTAGCTTGGCTCGGCTCATTATGAGCTCAAGCTGGCTCGTTAAGCTCGCGAGTCATGTATAAAAGGTACACAAAATATAATAATTGTATTTATCTGAAGCTTAAAAATAGTAATAATGTAAAAATAATATATCCAATAGTCTTAAGCCGAACAAAATATTCATATGAGCTAACATATTAGTCATTTGTAAAGTGTAAGATATGAAGTAATATAAAACTAATATAAGTTGTGATGATTTTTTTTTCTGAAATTGTAGCTTGTTTGGCTCGCGAGTTAGCTCGAATTAGCTCGTTATAGCTAATGAGCTAAAATTTTGGCTCGACTTGGCTTGTTATGATAACGAGCCGAGTGAGTTAACGAGTTTCGAGTTTTTTTTTTGTCCGGGCTTACCCTCCTTCCATGCAGTTTCCGTGGACTTTTTATAGTGTCATACATTCGGTGTTACAATGGTATTGCTCGAGGAGGATGTTGATATATACGCCTGTCTAGCCGGCTGGTGAGCCGTTTTGTTGAGCTCGCTGGGAATCTTGAAAGTCCTGTGTTGTCACCCTTCGTCACATCTGATGAAACGGTTGGTGAATGGCTTACATCTCCGGTCTGGTGGAGAGAAGTCTGCAGTTGAGGAAGTTCACCAGAGGCCGCGAGCGCGAAGCCTGAGCTCCTAGAGCAAGTGCTGCCGCCTCTGCCATGACATGGCTACCAAAGTAGCGTTGAACATTGTGTTAGATAAATAGACAATTTTCATATCATTTTCATTCTATAAATTAACATTACAATGATAACATATAAAAGATCATTAAACGTAGAAGATATCAAACATATATATCCATAGTAATATGGAACATGTGATCAATTAACATGTGAAGCATATGATTATTAAAAGCATGAAAGCATAATATATGATGCATAGCAACACGGCAAGACATATATCTCATAACAACAATAAACATGAGACAACATATGAAACGACGAAACAAAACTACTAAAACATATAGACAACATCATATGAAACGACTTGACTGAATCAACGAAACAAGTAGACAAAGTATATATCTTATAGCAGAAACAGACACAAGATATAAACAGAAACAACATGATTGAACATATGAAATATACTCAGGGCAGAACGCGAAACAACATGGATGTACTACTGAAACATGTATGATTTGGAAGACGAAACACAGCAGGAAGATAAATAAATCATACCCTCCCATGTACTCCGAGGATGAAGATGATCTCTTCATCAGGAAGGAGAAGTCCGCCCGCGCCTACGTGAGGAAGACGAGCACGAACAACGGCGGCGGTTTGGGCAGTCGCATAAACGCTCTCCAAAAACCTAATTGTTGATCCCTCGTGCAAGGTCTCGAATGGCAAGGGCTTCAGAGGCACCTGCCCTCTCGCTCCTTTGTGCACGTGGAGTTACGAGATGGGGTTTTCTTCTTTGTGCAGAGTTACGAGATGATGATTCCTTCTTTGCTGCGAATTATGTTTTTTGTTGTTCTATCTAGTTCTACCGAAGAGACCAAAGTCTCCTTTATATCCTTGCAGCTAGAGAGGGAAGGAGGGGGGAAGAGACTTCCAGTTGGCGGCTAAGGAGACAGGCAACTAAAGGGTTTAACTCAGAGTTGAACCTCTCACAGTTAGTGAGTGCTAAAAATTAACACAACCATGACACGCCCACGGCCCGGCCCAGGCGGCAGCGTCGGCGCGCGCGCACACGTGGCACGCCTTTGTCCTTTTTCTTAACTTGTGGAATAGCTCTCACCATATAAGTCAAGTCAAGGACTCTTGAAATTCTAATTCGGTACTAATATTGTTCACAATTACATACCATAGAGTTTATTGATTTATGAAATGTAAATGGGCCTAGCCCATAATAAATCCAACAATCCTCACCAAACTCTAGGGTTTGTAAAGATAAAGCATCAGAATCATAATTCTTTGATATACCAGTGTTTCGATGGAGACTGCTAAGTTGAACATCCATCGAGAACAAGAGTTTTACCCATTCACAACGAACAATGAACTAAGCCTTGAATTGATAATTTTGTGTAAGATGAGATTCGCTAAAGTCCAATTTTATATCTTGAATTTAAAAAATCATAGTAAATTACAGAAAAATCATTAAATAGACAATTCAATTTTATTGGACTCCACATGAGTAGATATACACAGTGAACATATACAAAGTGAAAAAGACAAAACCACTGTCACTAAAGTAAAACGACCATTTACTATAGCAAAACCGCCTTCAAAACTGCTCTAGAGAGATAAAATACATAGTTTAAAAAATTAAGAAAAATAGTTTGTCTAGTTTTAGAGTTAAGTGAAAAAAAAGACGGGAGGATGAAAAGTTTTTCGAACCCACCGCAAGGTAGTGGCGAGGCGTGGGCTTCTGCATCAGCTCTCATTTGGGCTTGCACGTGTGCCGCCGCCCGCCCATTTGAATCCTTACATATGGGTCCCTGGCTCCCTGCTACCTTGTTGCAGTTGCAGCGGCAGCTTCACCGTGGGCCGTGGCCCAGGCCCAGCAGTGATGGAGAGGTCGCTTGATCGAGTGAACATGGATGCTTTTGACACGACACAGTGGATGCGATCGCTGCACACTTGACCGGCTGATCCCTGGTAGAGTTTTTTTCTCGAATACGCATATCATTGTATTAGAAGAAAAAGAATGTTTATGTACAAGAAGCCGTTACCAGCAACAAGAATATTACATTCAAAAAGACATTCCAAAGGGAGCTAGGGGACGGGTTCAGCATCCGAGCTAGCGAACAGTAGTCAGCTCCTGCAATTCCATGGCACCAGCAACAATCTATCGATCTGCCTCAGCCTTGATGACACGCATGGTGTCGATGATTGTTATGGATGCGTCCCTGGACCCCTGGTAGAGTCAACATGTACTTGACAGAGTGATTGTGCCTTGTTTAGTTCAAATAGAAGTTTTTGGCTACTGTTGCACATTTATAATTATGGTAATTAATGTCTAATCATAGACTAATTCAGCTTAAAAGATACGTCTCGCAAAATACATATAAATTGTACAATTAATTATTTTAAATTTGTATTTAATACACAATACACGTGTCCAAACATTCCATATGATGGGATGAAAAGTTTTTGGATGGCAACTAAACTGGGTAAGGTAACTAGGGAACTTGGTCTTCTCAACTGCATGAAAAATATAATGTTGGAGCTAGCTCTGTCTAGCCTCTGTGTTATTAGGCTGCTGTTTTATTTGGTGCTAATACTCTGTTAGCTACCAAGGGGGGTGTGTGTGTGATCAACAAACTTTTATTTTCATGCTTTCCTCCGTCAATCAATCATACCCAGACATTAGGCCTAACTCAACCAAAAAGACTAGCCTGATAGGTAAGAGCTGCTCCGCCTAATATGTTGTACTCCTTCATTATCAATTACCGATGTGGTACTAAACATAATAATCTCCCCCTGCCACTCATCGGACTCATAGGTAAGAGAGTGCTCTCGCACTCCCAGCGCCGGCGTTCGGCCCAGCGCGGCGCGTCGATCCGGCAACACCTGGCCTGGTGATCGCGTCAAAGATTCGGTCGGTCGCGAACCGCAACCGCCGCCTTGGGCGCGCGCACGCGGATGCCCGGATCGGCTCCAGCGCCCGCGCCCAGCCAAGAGACACGACCACGACCCTGAGGCCATGCATCCCCGTGCCCGCGCGGGCATTGTCGGCACGTCCCGCGCGTGGCACTGGCACGCCAATTCAAGCCCCACCACCCCCAGTGCTGCGATGCGGATGCGATCGATAATCCAACAAGCTCGCCCCGGCCGGGCCTCGTTTACATTCGTGGTGTGGTCTGGTGGCCGGTGGGCGCGCCGCGTCGACAACCACCTGACCTGACCTGACCTGACGAGAGCGAGGGCCGCGCGCGCGGGCGGTGGAGCGGCTTCCGTCAGCAGCCGGCCGGCGAATCCGCAATCGTCGCCCAATTAACCGAGATCCACCGTGATCTCCATCGATGATCGCGGCCACGCGCTGGGGGGTCTTCGATCCCCTCGGACGACGACGTGGGGTGCCAATGGGTTACGTTCAAACCCGGCCTGCAGGGCTCCAGCATGGCGGGCAACTGCAAGCATCGTCGATCGCGTGCTTGTGTACGACGACGACCGCGCCTGTGTCTGTGTATCCGATTCGATCCGGCAGGCAGGCTGGCTCTCGGCCGGCCGGCCGGCCGGCCGAACACCTGTATGGATCACTGCCACGATGCATGATATATGGCGTGGGCACCACTGTTTCCACGCTCGCGCGCCCAGCAAGAACACAACCCAGCAGCGAGTGGCGCGGCGGTGCGCTTAGGCCTTGTTTAATTAGTTGATCGTAGCACTTTCGTTTGTATAATAATTATTGTTCAATTACAAATTAAAATAGATTCAAAAAATTTACAAATAAACTGTGTAATTAATTAATTTTCTTAATCTATATCTAATGTTATGTGCATGTGTCGCAAAATTTACGGAGAATTTTGAACTCTTTTTTTTTGATTTTTTGGAGGAACTAAACAAAGCCTTATTAATTCTTTGGTGTGTTCTGAATCTGATCGAAAGCGACGTGAAACGCTGGTCGATCGCACAGCCCACGCACGCGCGTTGAGATTTTAAGTAAGTGTAAGATGGTTAGTCAACGGCGCTGCACCAATGGATGATGATCAAGACCGTCTCTTGGTCCACTCTCTACCTGGCCTTGTTTAGTTCCCAGAAAATTTTTCAAATTCCCTGTCACATCGAATCTTTAGACGTATGTATAGAATATTAAATATAAACAAAAATAAAAACTAATTGCACAGTTTAATCGGAATTGACAAGACGAATGTTTTGAGCCTAGTTAGTCTATGATTAGATAATATTTATCAAATACAAACGAAAGTACTGCAGTGTCGATTTCTCAAGAAATTTTGGAACTAAACAACGCCAAGAGCCGCCCGTAGAGGAGGAGATCAGGAGGCGGCTCGAGCCTATAGTTGATGTATCTATGGCTAGCTAGGTAGACCGACGCTGCCGGCCGGCCTAAGTACGTGGGTGCGTGCGTGCGTGCAGACAAATATGCAGGCAACACGCAGCTTCTGACGACGTTACATATCATGCACGATCGGATGGTCAGAGCTTTTACCCTGCAGGCTGCAGGCAGAGGCAGGGCTAGGCGCCGGCCACGTACATGCTTTTCTGATCGATCGATGTCTAGGGCTTATTTAGTTCACCCTGAAAACCAAAAAATTTTCAAAATTCTCCGTCATATCGAATCTTGTGACACATGCATAAAACATTAAATATATACAAAAACAAAAACTAATTACACAGTTTATATGTAAATCACGATACAAATCTTTTGATCCTAGTTAGTCCATGATTGGATAATATTTGTCACAAACAAACAAAAGTACTACAGTACCGAAAACTTTTCACTTTTCGAAACTAAACAAGGCCCTAGCTAGCGTGTCCGGCCGATCCCATGCATGGATCTCATGCCATGCCCATAGCCAGCCCCGTGCCAGGCAGTTCCGTGCGATGGCGGTCACTCGGGACAAGACGCGACGGCGACTGCATGCATGCGACTACTGCGTCACAGTACAAGGACGGATCGACGACGGAAGGAAAGCCCTACGGCCGCCGGCCGCCCGGCCAGCGGCTGTGCATGCAAGGTTACCGTACCGGCCTTCCATGCACCACGCACGCACGCATCGATGCATGCCGGCCGCCGCAGGGCTGATGCTAGTAGCTAGCGCTGCAGGCACATGTCGAGGAGGCGCAGTACTTTTTCTCTCACAACAAATTAGCCAACAATACTTTCTGCTATGGCTTATCAATCAAACGAACAAAACATACGACTGACCGATCTAGTGATCTGTGCTGTACGTGTGCGTGTGTGCATGCATGCATTAAATGATGGATGGATGGATGGATGGAGCATGTAGTTCGTGACTTCGCATGAATGAAGATACTTGTGGGAGCTATGCAATAGTTTCTCCTCGCATAACCAAGAGGACGAGTCGAAGGCCATATGGTACTATCCCAAAAATTTATCGTAGAGAAGCTAAATCGTAATGGTGTCATGTTTGTTCGATGCATGAAGAAAAAGTCGAATGATCGTACCATAGCCCTTGAGCAAAATAGGCTAACCCAAGCCTACCAAGCTTGGCCTAACCTTCATGCACATGTTTCTAGATAGGGTCTAGTAGGAAAAATATTTCTCACCTCAACTAGACATTTGTAACTATTTTTCAACCAAAAAGAGCTAGTGGGACACCTAAGCTTAGGTCCGACCTAAAAATAGAGGCATAACTTTGGCCACTGGACATTACTAGACACGAAAGTATGGTCCGACTGCTGCCTAGCCTGATCCGCAAAATGATCGGGTCTATCTCAAAGGCTTGTATCTACTATTATCCGGAAGCAGGGTTGTTTTTACGTTTTCTCACTAGGTGCCTATATATATGGAAAGTGGGGCTCATTGTGTGGCTAAAGAAAACCCTTTTCATTTTGCATCTAGGCTAGGTGTGTTCTTGTGAGAAGGAGAGTTACAAAGGATATGTTACTCTAGTTCTCATCTTCTTGATCTACATGAAATGAAGAGGAAGCATCTGGTTCCATCTTTCTTTCGTTAGTTAACCCAGCTACCTTGGCAACTAGCTCTATTTGGGCAGTATTCTAGGAAAGACCTTGTATTTGTGTAGAATGAATAATCAATCCATGACATCAGTTTCCTGGCTTTCATGTGGATTTACACTTTCTATGTTTTTTGACCCCCTTTTTCATGGATTTTTCATTTCTCGCACTTCGCCATGATTTCTTGGTGGATCAGTCATGATGCTATGACGCATGACAAAATCTCTAAGGTGATCCCCTCCAAAATCCACCTTTCAACCAAATTTTTTGGTTTGAGCATTTTCCCATTTCTTTCGAAATTAGTAAAGTTAGTGTCCCTTGATCTTTGTAATTAAGGATATATGTTAGGAAAAAGACTCACTACACCATGTACTGCTAAAGATATGCAAAAATTTCACTGGATTCGGCTGTCTTTTGATCAGTTTTTGTTCTTTTTGTGCTTTTTGTCAACTCACAAGTGCTATATTATTGTGGTCCTGTTTGTCACCATTTAGCTTCATTGGCAGAGCATCTTTTTATGGCTTCAGCTACTGTCACACCCATATTTTAAGAACAAAATAGGATGCATAAAAGACTCATATGTGCCCCAGGAATAGTCGCACACATAAGTAGACAAATCTCAATTGTACCATTGCAGTGTTTATTACATAGCGGAACATAATAAATCACATAGTCTTACACAAAAATGATAATAATATTAAACAACGCTCTCGACGGAAGCTCCACACAGGGACACTGTTGACTGGTTGACTCCAAACCTAGTACTCATAACGATAATCCTCATTCCAGTCACCTTCATTATCATATCCTGGGGTGTTGGGAAATTGCAAGAGTGAGCACATATCGTACTCAACAAGTATAACCAGGGGTTCATGAGGCTCAAATAGCTGACACTGGTTTGACTGCATTTAGCTTTTAATAGTTGATAACATATTTAATCATTGGATAGCAAATGTCAAGGTAGCATAATTAAATCCCATAACCACATGATCAATGTATACAAGAATTAAGAATAACACATATAAACAACATAATAAACCATCATTTATTATCATTATTCACGTTCTTCAGTGTCCGTTTATTCCGTCAGTTTTCCGGGCCGCCCGTATCCGTGGGCACGGCTAGTATACCAGATTTAACACTCTGCAGAGGTTGTACATCTTTACCCATGAGTCGTGATTTACCCTTTTGCCCGAGGCCCGTCGACCTCTTAGCTCACTTCCAAGGAAAACCGGCAGGGTTCACTATGAAGTCTTTCAAAGGTTCGTCTAACAAGTTAGGGCCGCAAGGTTTCCTTTGCGCGCAGATATAGATACCCCCCTTCCGAATGGCACAATGACGCGCAGCCTATACACATAAGGACAGGGGCTCGCACTATACCCAAAACGGTTCAGCCCCTCCGCCCTTTCGGGTAACCTCTAACAAGCTAGAAAAGCTTACTCATACTTGACTAAAGCCAGAGCCATATAGCCCTCATGGTTGTACGAGTTGTCCCAGCTTTTGCCAAGGGATAAGTCCTTATGGAGGGTCAAGATCAATCCAGCAAAAGCTAGAGTTCTTTCCACCCTTTATATTCAAGTTGCTAGAAAGCTTATTTTATTGTTTATTGTATATTCAAATATTCATGTTACAAGATCATGGATTATTAATCAAGCACTAGCAAGAACTTCCCAAATGCATATCCAAATAGGTAACAAGGAATTCAGGATAACAATCATCTATGATTTTGCTACGGTCATCAAGGTGGTAGCATGCATATGATATATATATGTAGTTATAAGTGAATAGGTAACAAGGATGGTCCCAAGTTATACTTGCCTTGCTCAAAGCTCTCCTGAGCCTGCTGGTCCTCAAAAGCTTGGTCTTGATCACCAACGTACAGCTCACCGTCTATTCCCAAACATCAATCAACAACACGCAATCCAATGGAGACAATCATACACAAAGCAAACAAGGTATAATTAGAACATTACACCAAACAGTGGTAAAACAAATATAAAAGTTTATCAAAATATTCTACGCAGCGCTACGATCACACAAACGTAAAGTTCACGAAAATCGGAATTAAAACGTGAAAGTTATGAATTTTCTAAGATTTCCTATAGAGAAATAATTAATTAAATAGTACCAGAAAATTAAAAAGTTTCAAAACAGAGAATAAATAGTTCTATCATGTAGAGCATATAATTACGAACCTAACGCAATTTGAATGGACAAAAACAGAGTTAAAATGAATATTTTATAAGCTATCTAAGTTCAGTGGCAGTTCTGTAATTAGCTGAAAACATAAACCAAGTTGAACAGACAGGAATACGCTTTCAATCAAAGGAAACGTAATCTGTGCCAGGGCGCCAGGGACCGCGGGGTAATTAACCAATCTTTCCAGGGACTCTTTATGAAAATTCCCTGCGAACAGGTATGTTCTAATCTCGGCCGTTGATCGTCGGTTGGATGGTCACGAGCTGCTCCTGGGGTCCTTGGCGGTGGCCGGCTGGCCTCTCCCTGTCCGATGCGGTGGCCGCCATGGCCAGAGAGCGAAAACTCGCCGGAGCTCCTCGGCTTCTCCTTTCCGAGCACCGTTTTTTGAAAGGAAAATACCGGGAGGGCGAGAAGCTCACCGCGAACGAAGCTGGGGGCTTGGCTCGGGCCGAGAGCTAGCAGAGGGGCGTGTCCACGCGCGGCGGCGGAAAGAGCTCCCGGCGAGATCCAGAACTCGCGAAACAAGGCACGGGGACTCGGTTTTGGCGACCTAGATGCGAAAACATGTCGAGGGAGCGATGCTAGAAGCTTTATAGTGGTCGGATTGCGCGCTTGGCAAGGAAATCGCGGGATCCGCGGATCCGATTCGGTGAGGAATCGTTTCCTGCTCGAGCACAGCAGGGAGGAAGTAGGAAGGTGGGATAGGGGAGACTGACGCGCGGGACCCGGTTGGCGGTGAGAGAGGAGAGGGAGCGCACCTGCCTGGGCCGTTTGGGCCGCTGCGGTGCGGTGGGGGGAAAGGGAAGCGGGCCGGGGGAAAGGGATTAGGCCCAGGGGGTTGGCTGGGTTTTCTTTTTTTTTTATTATTATTATTTTCCAAAGCATTTTCACAAGTGAATTTGAATCAAATACATTCAAACCAAAAGCCAAAAGCACAGAATTAAATATGCTCCAGCATGAATGCATAACATGTTTCTGAACTTATGATGAGTTTTAATTTTCACAAAATTATTTGTTTGCTAGATTCAAATGCCCACAAAAACACTTAATTAAATTAAATCCTATAAATTGAAAATCAGTATTTCGGGTGTTACAAACTCTACCCCCCTTAAATGAATCTCGTCCTCGAGATTGAGCAGAACTTACTCAAACAAATATGAATACGATTTTCTCAGATCATCCTCTCTTTCCCAAGTTGCCTCTGCTTCCGAATGTCGATTCCACTGTACTTTGCACATTCTGATGACCCGACTTCTGGTGACTCTCTCAGCTATCTCCAATATTTTGACCGGATACTCCTCATAAGTGAGATCACCTTTAACAGAAAGTTCTTCCAATGGTAATTGCTCCTCAGGTACACGCAAACACTTCTTGAGCTGTGACACATGGAACACATCGTGCACGCCAGATAAACTTTCAGGCAACTCTAACTGATACGCTACTTCTCCACACCTTTGCAAAACTTTAAACGGACCAACATACCTTGGAGCTAGCTTTCCCTTCATATTAAACCTCTTCACACTCCGCATAGGTGACACTTTTAGATAGACATAATCACCTTCCTCGAAAGCTAGTTCTCTCCTACGTGTATCTGCATAACTTTTCTGACGAGACTGAGCAACTCTCAGATTATCCCGGATGGTTCGCACTTGTTGTTCTGCATGTCTAAGCACATCCGTACCAAACACCTGAGTTTCTCCTGTCTGATTCCAAAACAAAGGTGTCCTGCACTTCCGACCATATAGTGCCTCGAACGGTGCCATCTTAAGACTTTGTTGATAGCTGTTGTTGTAGGAGAATTCTGCATATGGCAAACTCTTATCCCAACTAGTCCCATACTGCAAGGCACAAGCTCTCAACATATCCTCCAATATCTGATTGATCCTCTCAGTCTGTCCATCTGTCTGTGGATGATACGCGGTGCTGAAATTCAACTTGGTTCCCAATGAGTCATGCACTGCTTTCCAAAAAATAGAGGTAAACTGAGTGCCTCTATCAGATACAATCTTCTTAGGCACTCCATGCAAACAAACTATCCGCTCCATATACAACTCTGCTAGTCGAGCTCCTGAATCAGTGGTTTTGACTGGCAAGAAGTGAGCAACTTTAGTCAATCGATCCACTATTACCCATATTGAATCATATCCTCTCTGTGTACGTGGTAAACCCACTATGAAATCCATGCCTACTTCTTCCCACTTCCACTCAGGAATCTTCATTGGTTGCAACAGTCCAGCTGGCCTCTGGTGTTCAGCCTTCACTCGCTGACAAGTATCACACAAAGCAACATATTCGGCCACATCTCTCTTTAAGCCATACCACCAGTACTTCTGTTTCAGATCTAGATACATCTTAGTACTACCAGGATGAATGGAATATGCTGACTCATGAGCCTCTCTCAGAATCATATCACGAATAGCCTTCACTTCTGGAACGCATATCCTTTTTCCAAACCATAGTACACCATTGTCATCTATTCTGAATCCTGGTGCTTTTCCTAGTACCACATTCTGTGCTATCTCCTTCAGTTTCTCATCTTCCAACTGTCCTTTCAATATCTCTTCCTCTAGAGTAGGAGTGACCTCAATCTCCATAGCATTTACTACGATTCCCAAGTTCAAATATGCAAATTCAGCACACAACTCTTCAGATTCAGGTGTCGCCCGAAGCTCATTAGCATGTTTCTTTCTGCTAAGTGCATCGGCTACGACGTTCGCCTTCCCAGGATGATAATGCACTTCCAAATCATAATCCTTTATCAGTTCCAACCATCTTCGTTGCCTCAAGTTCAAGTCGGTCTGGGTGAAGATATACTTCAAACTCTTATGATCAGTATATATGTCACTTTTATGCCCAATCAAATAGTGTCTCCAAATCTTGAGTGCATGAACCACAGCTGCTAACTCCAAATCATGAGTAGGATAATTCAGTTCATGTTTCCTCAACTGTCTGGATGCATAAGCAACAACTCTACCTTCTTGCATAAGAACACAACCCAAACCCAGACGAGAAGCATCACAATAGATAGAGAAACTCTTACTCAGATCTGGCAATACCAACACAGGTGCAGTAGTCAATCTCTTCTTAAACTCCTCAAAACTAGCTTGACACTTATCAGACCATACAAACTTAGCATTCTTCTCTAACAAAGCAGTCATAGGCTTTGCAAGTTTTGAGAACCCTTCAATGAATCTACGATAGTAACCAGCTAGACCAAGAAAACTGCGAATTTCGCTTACATCTGTAGGTGGTTTCCAATTCAACACATCTTTCACCTTACTAGGATCCACTGCAATACCACCATTAGAGACAACATGACCAAGAAAAGAAACTTCCTCCAACCAAAACTCGCATTTACTACGCTTAGCATACAGCTTATGTTCTCTAAGTTTCTGTAAGACCAATCTCAGATGTTCAGCATGTTCTTCCTTGGTTTTAGAGAATACCAGAATATCATCAATAAAGACCACCACGAACTTATCAAGATACTCCATAAATACTTTATTCATCATGTACATAAAGTAAGCTGGTGCATTGGTCAAACCAAAAGACATAACTGTATACTCATATAACCCATACCTTGTTGTGAAAGCTGTCTTTGGTATATCTGAATTCCGAATCTTCAATTGATGATAACCAGAACGCAAATCAATCTTAGAGAACACACAAGCACCTCTTAGTTGATCAAACAAGTCATCAATCCTAGGCAATGGGTATTTGTTCTTGATAGTAACCTCATTAAGTGACCGATAATCCACACACATCCGCTGACTACCATCCTTCTTATCAACAAAGATAACTGGTGCACCCCATGGTGATGAACTAGGGCGAATGAACCCTTTATCTTGCAATTCCTTAATTTGTTTCTTAAGTTCTTCTAGTTCATTAACCCCCATTCTATATGGTCTTTTAGCTATGGGTGCAGTACCAGGTAGTAATTCAATAATAAATTCAATGTCTCGGTCAGGTGGCATACCTGGCAATTCATCTGGAAAGACATCCGGAAACTCATCCACTACCAAATTCTGAGGATCAACATCTTCATTCAGTTGGTTCACCTTGGCTGTGAGTGGTGCTTGCACTGTTACATTAACACTGATTCGTTCTCCCTTTGGTGTTGTCAGAGCCACTACTCTCTCTTTGCAATTAATATTTGTTTCATGTTGCTTCATCCAATCCAAACCCAAGATCACATCTATGCCTGAAGTTCTCATAACCATGGGACTGATAGGAAAATCTACCCCCCTTAAAGAAAGACTTGCTGAGGGGCAACATAAAGAAACTGGTATAGTCCCACCCGGTGAATTAACTAGCATAGGAGTTTTCATTGCAACTAGTGGAAGGCTATGAACTCTAACAAATGCTTGTGATATGAATGTATGCGAAGCTCCAGAATCAAATAAAACTGTAGCAGGGATAGAGTTGATGCTGAACGTACCCATCATGATCTCTGGTCCCTCCTGAACTGTCTCTGTAGCCACATTATTCACTGTTGCCGCATAAGCAGCAGTCTTCTGGTTGTTGTTCGGCTTGTTGAGCTTCTCCGGGCAATCATATGACATGTGTCCCTCTTTCCCACAACGGAAACACCTGGTAGGAATGTTAGAAGCACTTCTTTTTGTGGAGTTGGCATTTGAGTTCCCTGAGCGAGGTGTCTGCTGACCATGCTGCTGTTGATTGTAGTTACGTTGTTGGAATGAAGGACGTTGGTTCCCACTCTGCGACTGATTCTGGAAACGCTGGGGTTGCTGGTTACGGTTCCACTGACTAACTGGTCCCTGGAACCTCTGCTGATGGCCTTGATGAGAACTGAAACGCTGACGGTTGTTGCTCCCAGATCCTTGTACCAGCATCCTTCTCTTCTTATCCTGACTCTTCCGCATATTATCAAGCACGATAGCACGATTCACAAGAGCTTGAAAGGTAGGATAAGTGTTTCCTGCCAACTGCAACCTGAGTTCATAGTACAAGCCTTTCATGAACAAGCGCTGCTTATCAGCATCTTCCCTGACTTCATTCGGGGCATAGCGAGCCAACTGTTCAAACGTGTCATGATATTCTGCCACTGTCATGGAGCCCATCCGGAGTGATCTGAATTCTTCCTGTTTGAGCTCCATCATTCCCTCATTTATGTGTCGAGCTCTGAAGTCCCTACAGAATTCCAGCCATGTGACAGGAGGAGCATTGTTGGGACGAGCAGCTTGATACGACTCCCACCATGTCTGAGCTGCACCTTGAAGCTGTCCAGAAGCATACAACACCTTCTCCAAGTCATTGCACTGTGCTATGTTTAGCTGCCTCTCCACAGCACGTAACCAATCATCTGCCTCCATGGGATCAGCTGAGTGTGTAAATACCGGAGGTCTCCCCTTCATAAACTCTCCACGCTTGTCCCTCACATGAACAGGTGGTGGTGTTGGTGGAGGTTGTTGCTGCAGGTGCTGCATGAAAACGTGCATCATCTGATTTTGGGTTTGCATGAGTTCCTCCACGGTGATTGGGGCATTGCCACCATTGCCATTGTCATTGCCATTGCCACGGCCTCTGCCTCTGCCTCTTCCCCTTGCTGCCATCTGCATTCCAAGGTATATAAACACATCTTAGTAATGTCCAACATGACAATTACAAGAGTTAACCGAATCTGAAATTTTCTGGGTAGCATCCAACATCAGCAGATCAGAAAATCAGTAATATCTCGAGTTCCAGAATTCAAAAGGATACATGCTGTACACCGTTGGAAAGATAAAGAAATTGTCTACAACCTTCATTTAGATCATATTACCAGATTTCAACGTGAGGTTAACCAAAAACTGGGTACAACCGAAACTGTTCCAGAATTCAGACTGCGCAGAAACCTCAACTTTAAACAGTCATAACTCACAGCTCATAATAGATAATATGGTCATTCTTGCGGCATTGGAAATATATGAAAGTCTACTTTTTCCCAGAAAAATTTGATGAACATTGCACGAGCAGAATTTGATTTATTCCAGAATCATTGCAGACTGCTCCAGAAAACAGCAAAAGACAGAAACAGGATATGACCCCAACCCACTATTTATTCATGTTCTTACTTAAGGTTCTTAACTAGGGAACTTGTGGACATGCCCACAAAGTCCCAGCACTCATTACAAAAATCCAAATCACACATATTCATAATAACAAATCAGCAAGCACCCCAAGTTCACGCCACAATAGCAAAAGACTCGAAATAACTCGTAAACTACTAACGTTCCTATTACATATGGGTTCTTTTCTATTCCTCGGGTGCAGCATCCTTCAAGATGGGTTCAACATGCAGCCTCTTATGAAGTTTGGGGCGGCCTAACTCCGCTCGAAGGTCATCCGCTTCCCTTTGCTCTTTCTCCAGCAGCTTCCTCTCACGGTGTAGTTCATTCTCCAACTCTATCACCTTGAGTGTCAGCTCATAAGTCAACTCCACTTGTGCTTGAAGCTTTGGTTGTGAAGCATCTGCAACTTCTATGGCCCAAGTCATCTTCTCTGGTACAAAGCGAGGATAGTGGTATGTTGCATTGTACTGAACATCCTCAAAGCGTCTACCACGGTAAAAGATCAAGGCCTGGTAAGCTGCATCTGCCATGCTCTCTCTCATCGTGTCCCGGCTGATTCGAGCGATGTGTTTTGATTCCACCTTTCGAATCCCCTTGGTGGCATCCAGTGTCTTGACTATCAGCTCTGCAACCCAAAGTGATCTCCTCAGCGGGTGTTTGTGCTCAGTGCAGTTATACTCCAGTGTGGCTTGCAAATCCGGGTAATGGTGTTTCAATGTTAACACCAAATTCTCATGGAAGAAGGCCTTGGGATCTGCTTCTAGAATCCACAGCTCAGTAGTCCATCCACATGCTGTCCTCCTAGGTTGAACATGGCACGGTACTCCTCAGCAGCCATGCGTGCAGCACTACGGGTACGAGGCGGCATCTACAAAAAGTTTTTAGACATAGATCAGATGGATGCAATAATTTCACAATAGAGCAAGATAGAGAAGCATAAACTTTTAGCAAATAACAAGACCATAGTGGGAAGCATGAAGTAAGTAAAATAAGGACCTAAATTTTTGACCCTTTGCTAACTAGGTTTGCGTCCTACAGTCAACAAAGCTTTGATACCAATTTGTCACACCCATATTTTAAGAACAAAATAGGATGCATAAAAGACTCATATGTGCCCCAGGAATAGTCGCACACATAAGTAGACAAATCTCAATTGTACCATTGCAGTGTTTATTACATAGCGGAACATAATAAATCACATAGTCTTACACAAAAATGATAATAATATTAAACAACGCTCTCGACGGAAGCTCCACACAGGGACACTGTTGACTGGTTGACTCCAAACCTAGTACTCATAACGATAATCCTCATTCCAGTCACCTTCATTATCATATCCTGGGGTGTTGGGAAATTGCAAGAGTGAGCACATATCGTACTCAACAAGTATAACCAGGGGTTCATGAGGCTCAAATAGCTGACACTGGTTTGACTGCATTTAGCTTTTAATAGTTGATAACATATTTAATCATTGGATAGCAAATGTCAAGGTAGCATAATTAAATCCCATAACCACATGATCAATGTATACAAGAATTAAGAATAACACATATAAACAACATAATAAACCATCATTTATTATCATTATTCACGTTCTTCAGTGTCCGTTTATTCCGTCAGTTTTCCGGGCCGCCCGTATCCGTGGGCACGGCTAGTATACCAGATTTAACACTCTGCAGAGGTTGTACATCTTTACCCATGAGTCGTGATTTACCCTTTTGCCCGAGGCCCGTCGACCTCTTAGCTCACTTCCAAGGAAAACCGGCAGGGTTCACTATGAAGTCTTTCAAAGGTTCGTCTAACAAGTTAGGGCCGCAAGGTTTCCTTTGCGCGCAGATATAGATACCCCCCTTCCGAATGGCACAATGACGCGCAGCCTATACACATAAGGACAGGGGCTCGCACTATACCCAAAACGGTTCAGCCCCTCCGCCCTTTCGGGTAACCTCTAACAAGCTAGAAAAGCTTACTCATACTTGACTAAAGCCAGAGCCATATAGCCCTCATGGTTGTACGAGTTGTCCCAGCTTTTGCCAAGGGATAAGTCCTTATGGAGGGTCAAGATCAATCCAGCAAAAGCTAGAGTTCTTTCCACCCTTTATATTCAAGTTGCTAGAAAGCTTATTTTATTGTTTATTGTATATTCAAATATTCATGTTACAAGATCATGGATTATTAATCAAGCACTAGCAAGAACTTCCCAAATGCATATCCAAATAGGTAACAAGGAATTCAGGATAACAATCATCTATGATTTTGCTACGGTCATCAAGGTGGTAGCATGCATATGATATATATATGTAGTTATAAGTGAATAGGTAACAAGGATGGTCCCAAGTTATACTTGCCTTGCTCAAAGCTCTCCTGAGCCTGCTGGTCCTCAAAAGCTTGGTCTTGATCACCAACGTACAGCTCACCGTCTATTCCCAAACATCAATCAACAACACGCAATCCAATGGAGACAATCATACACAAAGCAAACAAGGTATAATTAGAACATTACACCAAACAGTGGTAAAACAAATATAAAAGTTTATCAAAATATTCTACGCAGCGCTACGATCACACAAACGTAAAGTTCACGAAAATCGGAATTAAAACGTGAAAGTTATGAATTTTCTAAGATTTCCTATAGAGAAATAATTAATTAAATAGTACCAGAAAATTAAAAAGTTTCAAAACAGAGAATAAATAGTTCTATCATGTAGAGCATATAATTACGAACCTAACGCAATTTGAATGGACAAAAACAGAGTTAAAATGAATATTTTATAAGCTATCTAAGTTCAGTGGCAGTTCTGTAATTAGCTGAAAACATAAACCAAGTTGAACAGACAGGAATACGCTTTCAATCAAAGGAAACGTAATCTGTGCCAGGGCGCCAGGGACCGCGGGGTAATTAACCAATCTTTCCAGGGACTCTTTATGAAAATTCCCTGCGAACAGGTATGTTCTAATCTCGGCCGTTGATCGTCGGTTGGATGGTCACGAGCTGCTCCTGGGGTCCTTGGCGGTGGCCGGCTGGCCTCTCCCTGTCCGATGCGGTGGCCGCCATGGCCAGAGAGCGAAAACTCGCCGGAGCTCCTCGGCTTCTCCTTTCCGAGCACCGTTTTTTGAAAGGAAAATACCGGGAGGGCGAGAAGCTCACCGCGAACGAAGCTGGGGGCTTGGCTCGGGCCGAGAGCTAGCAGAGGGGCGTGTCCACGCGCGGCGGCGGAAAGAGCTCCCGGCGAGATCCAGAACTCGCGAAACAAGGCACGGGGACTCGGTTTTGGCGACCTAGATGCGAAAACATGTCGAGGGAGCGATGCTAGAAGCTTTATAGTGGTCGGATTGCGCGCTTGGCAAGGAAATCGCGGGATCCGCGGATCCGATTCGGTGAGGAATCGTTTCCTGCTCGAGCACAGCAGGGAGGAAGTAGGAAGGTGGGATAGGGGAGACTGACGCGCGGGACCCGGTTGGCGGTGAGAGAGGAGAGGGAGCGCACCTGCCTGGGCCGTTTGGGCCGCTGCGGTGCGGTGGGGGGAAAGGGAAGCGGGCCGGGGGAAAGGGATTAGGCCCAGGGGGTTGGCTGGGTTTTCTTTTTTTTTTATTATTATTATTTTCCAAAGCATTTTCACAAGTGAATTTGAATCAAATACATTCAAACCAAAAGCCAAAAGCACAGAATTAAATATGCTCCAGCATGAATGCATAACATGTTTCTGAACTTATGATGAGTTTTAATTTTCACAAAATTATTTGTTTGCTAGATTCAAATGCCCACAAAAACACTTAATTAAATTAAATCCTATAAATTGAAAATCAGTATTTCGGGTGTTACAGCTACACAAGGAGCTCTAATGGTGGATTTGAAGTTGTTTCGGTAAACTATTTGGTATGGTGGACATGAAATGAAATAACCACAATGTCCTTTTCTTTTTTTTATCTTAATTTTCCTACTCGTCAATTTCTTCATCTTTATTATTCGATGGACCCTTCACGGCCTACTTTAATTTCTTATCTTCTTCCTATTCATCGATCTCCTTCACCCATGCGCCTAGCCCCCTAGAGGTTGCACCTGATAGCGGCTGAGAGGGTCTACGCGGCTCTGTACACTCATTTGTCGTCACCCCCTACTGGATTTGCTTCTCATTATAGTTTGACTCTTCTACACTTTCTATATTTTTTGACCCCCTATTTCATGGATTTTTCATTCCTCGCACTTGACCATGATTTCTTGGTGGATCGGTTTTGACCCCTCCAAAATCCAACTTTCAAGCATATTTGGTTTTAGCATTTTATCATTCATCCTTTCAAAATCAGTAAAATTAGTGGTCCTTAATCTTTGTAATCAAGGATATATGTTAGGCAAAAGACTCATTGCTCCGTGTATTGCTGAAGATATGGCAAAAGTTCATTGGATCTAGGTGTCTTTTGATTGCCTTTTGTTCCTCGTGTTTTTTTGTCAACTCAAAAGTGGTATATTATTATATATGGTCCTGTTTGGCACCATTCATCTTTACTAGCATGGCTTCAGCTACACAAGCAACTCTACCAATGGAGTTGAAGTTGTTTTGATAAACTGATTGGTATATATGATGGACAAAACAAATGAAACAACCACAATGACCTTCTCTTTTTTTCTTCTTAATTTTCCCTTGCTATCCAATTTGTTCTTCTTTCTTATCGTATTGGTCCTTCATGATCTTACTTTAATTTCTTATCTTCTTCTTCCTTGATCTCCATCATCCACGCGACTGGCCCCTTGATGGCTTCATTTGGTAGTGATTGAGAGGGTCTATATGGTTGTACGCTCATATATTCCTCTACATACGGTATCACACATGCAATGTAGTATGCACGGGTGTTCACCAGAGGATTGGGATTTGGGAGTCTCAACTCTACGACTAGCCAGTGGTTATGCCTGGGTAAGAAAACATCAATCGGGGGGCGTGGTGGCGACCTAGCGGGTCGGTGCCTCAGTCGTTGACAATATGACTGAGTGAGGCGGCGAGCAACTACGTAGCCGAAGGGCCCAACAATTGGTGTGGCACCTGGCGAAGGCTATGTGCAGTGGCGCGACTCACGAGCGAGAGTTAGCTAGACTCCAGAGAATGATGCATTTGGTGGTTGGTCCCTTTGGGTAAAAGATGTCTAGGACATACCTAATCTATGTGGACCATGACTATGGTCCGCCCCTAATTGTGTAGACAACATATTATACCATAGTTGATATATAGATGTACTTGGAACAAATAATGAAATGGTTTACTTAACTGCATGCATGATGCTTAGTGATTGGACGACAACCTTCTCTCTCTAGGCAATCAAATCATGCCTAAACGACATGGCACGTACTATACACACACGTGCATACGTCCTAATTAAATAATCTCTGATCATGCCTGCCTTATTATGCATTGATCTGCCTATCGATACGATTATACTTGCATCCGAGCATGCATTTCCTTCTCCTACATCAGTTCGCGTTCGGTCACTCTTCCCTACATGGTGCTTTGGAAGCTAGGCACACTATGGCATGCATGCATGACTCAGACTAGGTCATAGTGGGCATGCCTATCTGCCTGCCCTGCCCTGCTCAGATCATATGCATCACGCACAACATTTACATGCATGCATATATACAAAGGATCATGGAAGGATGTTGCAGAGCCTGCATGGATGATGGACGGATGGATACATGCAGGTGTGTGTACAACAGTAAAAAGGAGGCGCTGGAAGATGATTCCAGTGGCGTGGCTGCATCTATGCATGCTATACATGGCATCAGGCATGGCATGATCTGCCCGCAGGCTAGCTGCTGCCTTTTACTGCAATTGCAACGACAGGCCGGGAGGGGAGGGAGCAAGAAAGGCAACCCTGCGCCGCGCGGAGTTCGAGGCTGATGTAAGGAAACAGTAGTGCCAGCAGCTGTGTGCAAGGCATGGCATGAGTATTCAATAGTAGTGCATCGATCGCATGCGTTTCACGTACACGCTGGCGCTGCCCGGCCGGCCGACCTTCTGCTCCAAAGCTGAGAGACTGCGTGCATGCATGCATGGCTCATGCAGTGATGGATGGATGGATCAATCACTTCGCATGCATGCATGAACGCAGACGACGACGACGACGACGACGACGACGACGACGCAGTGGCCAGCAGGCAGGCAGGCCGGCCGGCGGTAGGGGTCCGAGGCCGGCCAATGTTCGCCTCGCTCGCTCACTGTTCTCTCCACAGCTCCACACCACACCGAGACGATGCCATCATTCATTGTAGGCTCCGCGCGGCCCTGCAGCCCCCTGCGCACGCACGTCCCCGCCGGTCCCCGCTCGATCGCGCGCGCCCGGCCCCCTGCTGCTGCTGCCGCTGCCGCGCGCTCTGGTCGGCGGCCGCGGTCTGCCGATACGGCACCGGGAGAGAGCCCATGCACATGCTGCCGCGCCACGCGCCAAAACGGCAGCGCGCGCGCGCGACATGTGCAGTAGGGCACTGTTGCTGCGACCTGCTTGCATGCCTTGTTTTGTGATGCGCTGCCAGCGCGCTGCCTCGCCCATTTTTGGGACGGCCGGGCGCGCGCCGTCGTCGTCGTTGGCTAGTTGTAGGGCAGATGAGATTAGTGCGTGGGCTGTGCTTGTTGGAACGGAGCTACTTGTCCTGGACCTTTGGCCGCATCAAGCAACATATATATAGCACCCGATCGAGCTAACCATGACAGAGACCTAGCTAGCTAGCCTACTCCATCGATCTCGTCCATTGGTCTGTTTCATTGGAGAAAGAGCCAATTTTAAACTGCAGTGGGCTACAAACGACCCATGTACCACTATGATAGAGCCTCAATGTTTTTGTCAGATTACTGTGAGATGTTTTGGTCTGGCGTCACATCACTTGTATATATATATATATAGTAGGCCTTGTTTAGTTCCCAATTTTTTTTGATTGAGGTACTGTAGCACTTTTGTTTTTATTTGACAGATATTGTCCAATCATGTACTCCCTCCATTCCAAATTATAAGTCATTCCAAGAATCTTGGAGAGTCAAAACATTTTCAAGATTGACCGAAAATATAGAGAGAAATATAAATATTTATGTCATAAAATAGGTACACTATGAAAATATAACTAACAAAGAATCTAATGATACTTGGTTAGTATCAAAAATGTTATTATTTTGTTATATAAATTTGGTCAAACTTGAAAAACTTTGACTCTCCAAGATTTTTAGAATGACTTATAATTTAGGACGGAGAAAGTAGTAGCTAGTATCAAAAGATTCATTCGTAATTTACAGACAAACTGTGCAATTAGTTTTTGTTTTTATCTATATTTAATGCTCATGTATGTGCCGGAAGATTCGATGTGACAGTAAATCTTGAAAAGTTTTTAGTTTCTGGGGTGAACTAAACAAGGCCCAAGTAACCAAGTGGTCCATTGCTAGATTTCTCGGTCCCCTGATGCATGTGTATATATATAGTTTAAGTTCGATCTGTTCTGTGTTGTGGCGCATATCAAGGTCTGCAGATTGCTCAGCCCCTGACTCGGATCATGAGCTTATTTGCTGTTGAATTGAACAACGGGATTCTTCCATGGGCGATCCTGAATTCCTGACCACATCCGTCGTAGGCCGTACACTCGTGCTAATCTGACCTGCTTCGTACGTCGTGCATCACTTGCTGTACGGGCTTCAGACTTAATTACATAAAATTCAGAAGATGAGAACGAAGCAACTGTAGTATCCGGGTTAGATTCTTACCACTCGAATGGACCAAAAACTGACTAATTATTTGGGGTTCATGCAATGCAACTCCAACGCTCAAAATTAGGTACGGTAGCCATCCCTCTTTGCTAGCTAAGGCAGCAGATAGCATCACAGTTCACCCTTCTGATTTCGACATCCATCTTATTCAATGATCACGGTTCCTGCGATGAGATAGTCCTTTTCTAGGTATACATAAGATAGTCCTTTTCTAGGTAAACATCACAAATAAATTATATGTGTTGTGCTTACCGATCAGATAGCACTACTTGATTGTAACAAGGCCTGCAGTATACTACTCCCTGATCTGCCACCACCAAAAGGCCAGAGCTCTGGAGGACTTGTTCCCTAATCCCTATACAAAAGCTATAGACAATGCCCTAAAAAGACTCATATGTTGTATATATGTTCGACGTTAGTGTGGTCAATATTGTGATGAGTTTGTTAGACATGCATGTTTCGTATCCTGAACCTCCATTTTCTGTGTGTGGATAATTTACGAATGGTCATATATACTTATTAAAGACATAAAAAGTCAAAACGAGCAGAAATATATAACAATTGCAAAAGTGGTGCACTAGGATATCTATGTGAAAAGGGTGATAGCTACAATCTTCAGTCTTTAGCAAATATAATGCTGGTCCGAACTTCCGAAGCCACAGATTCACGAAGTGTTGTCAACTTCAAGATATTGTTACATCAATACATGCATGAAAACAAACATTTTTTTGCGGCTGCAAGAGGGCCAACAAATGATTTTTAATTATTGATGATGCTCAACTGAATGCGACTAGCAGAGACACGTGCTCTAGATATTGATCAACTGAATGACATAAGACCACTGTTGGAAGGAAAATATATAGGAAATGAGATTGTCCTGATCAAGTGATTTCCTAGTAAAACTGTAACATCAATAGATGCATGCCTACTACTTGAGATTCAATGGTCAACATTATTAGAAGTTTTCTCCCATGAGCTAGTGTAATGTTGCCCTTACGGCGCGGCGTCTGTGCCTTTATTTTATCCATGGACAAAGACTTTTTTGGTAGCACATAAACATGGTGTTTCGTGCTTATAAAGGTCAAGTAAGCAATTTCCATCAGGCATGATCTTTTGAGCAAGACTTTTATCCCACATGAACTAGATAGTCAACTCCAGGAGTTTCTTGCGTCAACATACATGCCTGAAGGCCGAAATTTTTCTGCATTCGGCATACACTTGATCGATTCATTTTCCAACGGTTTCCTTGATCTCTGCAAAGAAGCAAACAACTCCAATAGCACGCCCTATATATTAGCTATGTATCCCAACATCTGCCTCAAAAGAAAAGTCAATTCCAAGGTGGTGTCAGGAGACTCCAAGGGCTATGCAATATGCATGCCGATTGCCGACGCTTCAAGGACTTGCTAGAACCGGATTTGTTCAAATACACCCATGCATGCATTCGACGTTCCCCTCTAGGAGCGGATCTTGTGGCCGGGATTTCTTTGCCCCTATTAGTTAGGCCTGTTTTTGTTGATCTTGTTTATGTCGGTTCTCTTTAGCAGTTTTGGGATTTTAGAGGCAGTTTGGAAAGTCTTGCCGCGTCATCTGGCCTCCTCGTTCGCTGGGCTAGCCATGCCAGTGGAGGTGAACTGAATTTGGCTGCCACTAAGGCGGGGAAAGCCTGAAAAGGGCAGATAACGAGAAAATCTTACTTGTGAACTGCTTCGTCCTAAAAGTTTCAATTTTTAAAATCTGTGGTCAATTTTATAGAAAAGAACATCAATAACATAAACTGAATATCTTATAAAAATATATTTTATGATAAATCTAATAGTACTAACTAATACCATAAATCTTAGCTTTTTTTTTTCTAAAAATTCGGTTAAAATTTAAAAAGTTTGACTTAACTACTCTAGAGATAACTACTCTAGAGATTAAAGTTTTCAGAGATAGTGGGAGTAAACAACAACCACATGTTTGATTTCTAGCTGAGGGAGACAAGCCCAACGCTCGCCTAACTACTAAACATGCCCTAGTTGTCGGTATTCTTTAGGGTATCTTTGTGTCTCTCTTGTCGTTATTCTTGTTCTTGTCGTCATTGTATTATCTAGTCTGGGCATATCCACTTCTTTACTATTATATATTTTCCTATATTTTTTAATATTTGCTAATAAAAGTCACCTTTTTGTTTGATAAAACGTCACCGAACTTTTTTTTCCAAATTTGTGCTTTGTGGACCGCCAAAAAAGATAGCTTCTCTCTTTAGCGATTACAAGATTCTAGAGCTTACACCTTTGCTATACATATGGATATAGAATGTTCTAATGGCTACAAATAATTAGACAAGAGGGCATTATGGTGGTAATTTTGAATAAGAATAATATATGAACCGATTTGCGTGTTTTGGTCCTGGGTATCACCACTTTTCCTTAAAAAAACACTGCTCTTACATATTCCTAAAATATAAGGTTTTAAAGTTTTCCTAATTCAACCTATTTAAAGTTTGATCAAATTTATAGATAATATTATTAACATGTACCACACCTATGAGAGAGATAAATCATCAATCTATATTTTATAATATATATCTAATGTTGCTAATAATTTGATGTTTTTTTTTGCATCTTGCCCTCTAATTCAATTTTGGCAATTAATGACGACACAAGTATTGACTACCGCCTATTTTGCAGGTGCATTATAAGTTAGGTCACAATGATGACTAATTAATGGCACAATCGATGGGTTTCATATCCTTGCTGATGGATTTTGTTTTGGTTTTCAAAGGATGATCAACAAGGTTAATGATTGGCTAGTTCTAAGAATTGTTTGGTGTTAGACACTTACAATAGTTTAGGACTTTATTTCTTTTCTTTATATGTACTATAGAGGGGTTACGAACTACTAGCTCAACTTAGGTGAGTCTAGTCAGAAGTTGTGGTGCACACTTATTAAACCTAGCTATGTCCCATCATCTGTCTCAAAAGATCTAAACATTTCATAACTCCTAACTCCAAGGCTATGCAATATGCATGCTCTTTAAGGACTTTCTAGCATTGAATTTGCTCAAAGACACCCATGCATTCAATGTTCCCTCTAGGAAGCACGATTTCTTTGCCCCCTTCTTAGGCCTTTTTTGTTGATGTTGTTTATGTTGCTTCGCTGTATTAGTTTTGAGCTGTTAGGGGTAGTTTGAAAAGTTTTGTCGGGTCATCTAACCTCCCCTCGCCACGCTGGGTAAGGCCTTGCTAGTGGAGGTGAGCCGAATTGGCTGGCTCGCTCGGGCGAGAAAAGCCTGTAAAGTGCAGATAACGAGAAGACCTTGCTTGTGAACCAAACAACAACACATTTCTAGCTGAATAAGGCAAGCTTAATGTCTGCCTAGCTACAAGATATGCCCTAAGTTGTCGGTGTTCTTTTAGGCGTCTTTGTGTATCTCTTGTCGTTATTCTTGTCATTGTCGTATTGTCTATTTGGGACCTAACCACTTCTTTACTATTATGTACTCTCATCCATTTCTGAATATATACTTGACGCCAAATGTTCCCTTTTTGTTTGGCAAAACTTGTCACCAGACTTTGTTTATTTTTTTCGATTTTATCCTTTGCGAACCCCACAAAAGACAACTTCTCTTTGGTCATTAGAAGATTCTAGAGCTTTACACCCTTTCTATATGTCGCTTCGCTTTAGGGCATGTTTGGATCTTCTCAAATTCCACAATCTAGCTTCTAAAAGCTGTGATAGTATCTAAATGTCCACCAACTTAAGCCAACACAATTAATCTCAAAAGCTAAATGAACTTAGCATCTATTAGCTTCTAAAAATTATGATCGATCCAGATGTAGCCTTAGTAGTTTTGGGCTTTTAGGGGAAGTTTGGAATGTCTTGCCGAGTCATCTGGCCCCACCTCACCTAGCTAGGGGTAAGGATAGCCTTACATGCGGAGGTAAGATGAATTGGCTGGCTTGCTCGGACAAGGAAAAGCCTGGAAAGTGCAGATAACTAGAAGACCTTGCTTGTAACCGAACAACCACGTATCTAATTTCTAGCTGAGTGTGTATCAAATTTCTAGCTGAGTGAGCGAGCCCAATGCTTGTCTAGCTACCAAATGTGCTCGTAGATGTCGGTATTGTTTCAGTTACCTTTGTGTCTCTCTTGTCGTTATTCCTGTTGTCGTTACATTGTCTATTCTAGGGCTAACCACTTCTTTATAATATATATTTCCTCCTTTTTTATTAAATACTTGACGCCAAAAGCCACCATTTTGTTTGGTAAAACTTGTCGCTGAACTTTTCTCTCTCTAATTTTATCCTTTAATAAGGTACCTTCTCTTTGGTGATTAGAAGATTCTAGAGCTTACACCTTGCTAGACATATGTATTTTGAATGTTCTAACCGCTACTAATAATTAGATAAAGGAGCATTGTGGTAATTTTGAATAAGAAAATGTATGCATTGGTTTGCATGTTTTGGCTGTGGGTATCAAGTGTTTGAAAATGAAGTAAGTAATAGGAACCTCTCTTACTCTCTTACAAAAAAGAGCACCTAGCTCTCTTGCATGTTCTTTAAAAGAAACTCGTGTCTCCCATGCTTGGGATTGGATATACTCTCTTGAATTTTTGCTAAGTCAATCTACCTAAAATATGACAAAATTAATAGATAAGATTATTAACATCTATGATACCAAAGAGATAAATTATCAAACTATATTTTATAATGCATATCTAATTATGTTACTTTGATGTCTTAAATAATTTAGTTCAAAAAAATTGATGTATTAAATATTATTATTCTTTACTAACAACTTATTCAAATTTAGGACAACTTAAATTCATAGCTATTAGGAGTGGGCCAGACCTGTGGTTCAACAAAAAAAGAACTCCGCTATTTTTATCCGATTGACAGACCATGTGTGCAATCAACTGGAAAGAAACAATTGAACTGCCAGTTTTTAGAGAGAAACTATTGAAAACAATGCAAGAAACTAGCTCCATGTGGGAGGGGGGGAGGGGGGGCGAAAAATCAGAGAAAAAATAGTCTATGGGTGTGAAACATATTCCTATCCCTATGCCATATAATTGCTTTGTGTTAAGTATGAAATATTAATTTTATTAAACCTTATTAGATTGTTGGTTCAACCAGATACCTTTGAACTAAGGATTTTGTCGGTCCAATGTTTGGTTTAGTCCTAATAACTATACTTATTAAGACAAAGAGAGTATACACATAACCAATGTTCCTCAATGCAATGATTAGGACATATTGACTTGCATATAAGATTACTATTTTTCATATATTTTTTCATCACCCATGATGCCATTGTGTGTCATTTCCTCTATCACATTTCTCATGCATGCCTTCTTTTGAAATCGAAACACGATAGGTGAAGAAGTTTTGCTTTTTTAATTCAACCAATTTTATTGTTGTAATGTGTGCATACATCACATAGTGGATCGACATGGAAAATAACACAAGTAAAACACCTTACGACTTATTTTCACAAATATATACTCTCTTAGCCATCCACAAATGTAAGCATTTCTATAGCATATAAGCATTTCTTCACCCCTCCTTTTCCTCACCATATATAAACTACTTGTTTGATTGAGCGACATCACACAATCTTTTTCCTGCCATATTACGTACTCTATCCTAAAATTCTTAGAAATGCTAACATTTGTGGACGGGGGAGTATTTGTTATGAAATGCAAGTAAATCTAATGGGGGAAAACAAGTAAAACATTTTTTTGTGGGTAAGCAAAACATTTGTGACACCACAAAACAATATACGAGGATTAACAAATGATGTAGATCATGCATCCTCTACCGTTGCGATACAATGGGTTTGTAGACAAATCCGCTTGTATCCCTACACTACCGAATGGTTGAGACTCGACATGTTGCAACGTTTGGGGTATAGTGGAGTGACATAATTCACTTATGTAGTCAAAATAGCAAGCGTCACTATAGATGGTCCATGAGTTGGTTGTAGACTATCTTAAAGATTTTGTTCCTGGCGAGGTACACATGCATTCCATGGATACCCAACATTAATAACATGTATCACCACATATGTCCACTCTATCTCCACTGTTTATTACCATACGAATATGCTTCTTCTATCTTCAAGGTCAACGACACCCGACGCACCCTGCTTCATGTCTTTAATTAGAAGAGATAGCAAAGCATTCATAAAAAAATCCCTATGATTTTAGTATTAAATGTTGAACATCCAACTTCTAGATCATTTTTGGTGTTATATGGTGGCGTCAATGTCCCACAAGTAAAAAAAACCATCCAGTTTACTTAGCTAGTAGTGCAGTGATTTACCATCGGGTACTAAGCTGCTGATGGGCGATTGTAAACAATCTGACTGTAATCAATTTTGGAAAGAAATTAAATATTTATAATAAGATTCTCCGAGGATCTCAATGTAATTTTCCAAAGTAATTCACATGTTTATAAAAAAGAACTAAGCATTTATTCCAAATAAAATATCTACTAGATATCGATCTCTAACTATAGCTCTGTTTGACTGTTAATTAAAGAGTGATTAACTAACATTGAGGTGTATCACTACTCTCTCTCCACCGAATTTCACCACTTCGATCTAACACAGTAATAAACCTCTTTAGAGAAAACGAAGCAATCTGAGATCAGAATTTTGGCCAGATCTCACCATTATCAGATATTTTCGGTCCTATCAGTGACTTTGAGTAAACATATATATATATTGATAATTTTGTTTTCATTCTGATAAGATTCGTTTATGGTTCCAAATTTTACCCAAAAATTACAAATTTAGTTTTGAAAATTTTGACTGATTTTTTTGTGATTTTCTTTCCTACTACACTAGTCCCCTTCGGTATTTTGTCATAGCTGATAGGTTGAACTCTACAAAATGACCACAATATGAAAATCAAGGTGCATTAATGGTTAAGGATCAACGCGTAGATTGCATTGTCACGCTATCTGCATAGATCCTCCACCATATATGCTATCTATCTCTAAGGCCAATCTCTAAGATATCTGACTTTGAACAAACAGCTACCAAGGATACGAAACTCCCATATCTGCACACGAGACGCAACGATACGAAGGTATCTCTAAAGCCATCCTCTGGCTACCTAGAGACGTACACGTATGCGGTGCGCACACACCGCCTTAGCACGTATTTCATTAAAAAAGAAATCCGATGAGATTTAACAACCACCTTACTAACACTAATAGATAGGTCGGGGCTGGCTGGTATCTCGCCCACGGTATGTAGCGGGGCGGTTTGGTCGCCTTGCCTGGCTAGGCAAGAAACATAACCTCTTGCCAACTCAAGCGAGCCAAATCTGCTCTCCTGCACTGGCAAGCCTAGCCTAGCTAGCTTTGCCGAGCGAGGCGAGGTTACTTAGATGGGCAAAACAACCAGACGCGCACTTAGTTTCCCTTAATAAACACAAGACGGTTTGCACTAACACGTGAAGATGGCAATTGTGTCATCACCCTATCTCCACCCCCGGCCGGTGGTCCGCGAGGGCGCGCGAGGCGTGGAGTAGAGTGGAGGGTCAAACCAGCAGGAGAGGGGAGGAGAGGGAGGGGCGCAATCAGACATGTCAGCGAGAGACGTGGGCAGCACCAGCGGCAGCCGCAGCGCAGGCCGCGACCGCGATCAGGATCGGACAGACAGGGACGACTCCCCCGACCCCCCCTGCGGGGCCCACGCCTGCGCGGGGCCCACCTCCTGCCCCCAATCTACGCGCTTGTCTTAACCCCCACCCCCCCAGCGCACCCCACACCCACACCGTCGGCCGCTCGAGAGGAGAGCAGCAGCACGGGCAGCACCACCACACACCGGCCTGCCCACGCGCTCGCTTTGACCGGCGGCGCCGTCGTCGATCGGGACGAACGCACGCTCGCTCGCTAGGCCGTGTGCGCGTCCGCGCACGCGAGTGGCCGGCCGGGCGACGATGGATCCTGCAGTGGCGGCAGCGGCGGCGCACGGCGGCGGGCACCACTTCGCGCAGCCCGTGGCGCCGTTCCACCACCCGTTCGGCGGCTTAGGCGGACACCACCACCACCTGTTCCCGGGGCAGCAGCACCCGGCGTTCCAGCATTTCCAGGAGCAGCAGCGCCAGCTGGAGCTGCTGGGCGCCGGGGGCGGTGTCCCCGGCGGCGTCAACAAGCAGGAGCTCGGTGTCGGCGGGGACGACAGCAACAACACCATCAACAGCGCCGGGAGCAACGGGAGCGGCGACGGCGCGGTCGCGGGCGCGGACCAGCAGGCGGGGGGCGGCGACGGCGACCAGCAGCAGCAGCAGCACGCGTTGGTGATGCGCCGCCCGCGTGGCCGCCCCGCGGGGTCCAAGAACAAGCCCAAGCCGCCCGTGATCATCACCCGTGACAGCGCCAGCGCCCTGCGCGCCCACGTCCTGGAGGTCGCCGCCGGCTGCGACGTCGTCGACAGCATCGCCGGGTTCGCGCGTCGCCGCCAGGTGGGCGTGTGCGTGCTCAGCGCCTCCGGGAGCGTCGCCAACGTCTGCATCCGTCATTCCGGCGCTGCTCCGGGCGCCGTCGTCACCATGGCGGGCTGCTTCGACATCCTCTCCCTCAGCGGCTCCTTCCTCCCGCCGCCGGCGCCGCCCGCCGCCACCGGGCTCACCGTCTACCTCTCCGGCGGTCAGGGCCAGGTGGTGGGCGGCACCGTCGCCGGACCGCTCCTCGCCTCCGGCCCTGTCGTGATCGTCGCCGCCTGCTTCGGCAACGCCGCCTACGAGCGCCTCCCCCTCGACGACGACGAGCCGCCGCAGCAGCAGCTCCTGCAACAGGCTCTTCCTCCTCCGCAAGGCATGGCCGGTGCCTCCTCCTCCTCGCCGCCCCCGCCGCTGTCATTGCCCGGACAACACCCGCTCGCCGACCAGCTCCCCCACAGCCTCATGAACGGCCTCCCTCTCCCCGCCGACGCCTACGCCTGGGCCAACCCGGGAGGCAGCGGCGCCGGCCGCGTCGCCCCGTACTGATCGATCGACCGATCGGTCGATCACCGTACCGGACTTCTGATCCGGACGGACATGGAAGGAAGGGGAACGACGAACAAGCGCGCGCGTGCTCTAGCTTTCTGCTGCTTCATCATCGCCATCGACCGATCGACGACGACGGCGGCGGCGGCGGCGACGACGACGACGACGACGAGGCGGCTGCTGCTAAGAGTCAATCCACCTCCCGATCCCCTTCCCTTTTCGGCATCATCTTTCTCTGCTAATTACCTTTTCTTGGACTTCTTGGGTCGTTGCTGTTAATTCCCTGGTGTAATGAATCTGCATGCCATGGATGCTTAATTAGTTTACCTCCGTAGTAGTGTAATTCCGTTCCCCCTGATAGCAGTAGCAGTGCTTGGATCGGAATTCGGAACCTGTGTCAGTCTTCGGTTAAACTTTGTTTCCCTTAAATTTCACCTGATGATCGATGACTGCTAGTTACCTTATATTACCTGTGTGATGACTTGATGAGCAATTGCATGCATCGCATTCTCGCATCCATCTGTCGTAGCTGATTAGCAGTGTGTAGTGGCAGCAGCAGAAGCAATTAAGCTTTCCCTTTTTTTAAAAAAAAAAATGGTAGAATCTGTCTGCATCAGTCCTTGTCTTTGTCTCGGTCGACCTGGAGGGAGATCGACCGATGGAGAGCTCGGTCGCTAGGGACGGGGCTTCGTGCTGCCTGCCTGCGTATTTTATGGGGGGTGATGGGCGAGTTCGTTGTTGTTTCTCTTGGGGCTGTTCGTGCAGGCGTTCACATACCGTAGTGCACACAAGTCCAGATGTTGGCAAGCAATATATATAAGGGATTGGAGACGAACACGGTCACGGCTCACGGTATCACATGAGCAATGCAACCAACCACTTCACCACACATCCAACCAACAACGAGCCGGTCAGCCGGACGGCGGCGGCGTGCGTCCGGCCGGCTTTGCTTGCTTGCTTGCTTTGTTGATGATGTGGCCACGTACAACGTAACAGCTGCTAGGAGCACATCACAACCACTTCACAGCATGTATGGTATATGTGACACACGCACGCGACACGGCCCTGCCTGCTGCTATATTTTATGTTAGTGTCAACCGGAACCATTGGTTCAACGGAGGGGGCTTTCATTCGTCGTCGTCGTCGTCGCAGAAACCTCTCTCGCTTGTGTCGTGTGTGCTAGCTTATATATTCTCTTTTTGGGCCATGTGTACACCTGATGATATGGGCGCGTTTAATTTTCTTCAGTCTCGTAGTTAACCGTACCCGTGATGCATGGTTAGCAGGGAGTGGGGGGATTATATATAGTATTCAGATCACTGAGGTACCCAAAAAAAGGTATCAAGTGTGTACAAAATTAATATGCTAGAATTTTTCGTACGAAAACATCCGTTTTCCAGCTGTTTGTGTGTTCAGTGCAAAATTTATATACGGAATGAAAGCCTGGAAACAAAACTCTATTTTCTGAAAGTGTGTAACAAGGAGATTTTCTCTGGTCTTTTTTTAGTTCCAACTGGTGATGATGCTGCATGCGCTTTGATGATTTTTTGCCTGCGTGTGCAGGGAACTCCCCTCATCAACAATCCTGCAAACATGTGACGTTTTTATTAAAAAATAACAGTTATATAACTTCAGTCTACTGCATTGGCAACACTTTTGTAAAGCTTGGTTTGACATTTCAGAATCTTGTCAGCCATACACATATCCCGAACCTGACGAGTGACGCGACACAGTTCTTTCAAGTTCCGCAAATTTTTTAAAAATTAAAACTTGCACAATTTTTTATTTTGAGCAACTCCAAAAAAAAAGCTATCCATGTTATGTATTCTATATTTACCTATTTTGGGAGAGAAAAGAGAGTCCAACAGCTATGGTATTTGGTTTGCTAAAATAGCAAGTCATCTATTCCGGAGTTCTCGCATGGTAAATATAGCTTGCATGTCCCGTTAGTCATATGATTTGCCGTATAGAAAGACTGTTGGAGATTTGTGTTTTTTTACATGATTTTCTATTTTAGAGGTTGGCTAAATCTTGAATTTAGCCATCCATTTTTACCAACTCTCTTGGAGTTGCTCTAAGAGTTTCGTGAATCTTCACTAGTCAGAAAATCTCTAGCTACCTTTTGTGTCAAAGATCTCGATCGAGTACCAAAGAACACATTTTATCAATTTGGCAGTAGAATTAACTCATTAATTAGAAAAATATTAATAGATTTACTGTTTGTATGCTTTGCATAGTTGGAAACCATTAATTACAAAAATTCAGATGGATCTCTAGTCTTTGTATGCTTTGTAGTAAGTCATTAGTTAGAAAAATATTTACTAGATCCATTCGTTTATGTTTTGCACTAGAAGAAACCGTCGCGATTGGCGTCCACATTTCAGATTTTTCAGAGAAAGTGTATTTGTTTTAGATTTTTCCTTGTGATTTAACCAGCCCACGTTTTTTTTGTTCCGATGCATACTCTGATACTCGCATATTCCTAGATTGAGTATTATATTATATTATATTATATTATATTATACAAAGAAGACAACCTTTTCAATGTGGTAAGCGACATGCCTCTCAATAGCAAGGTATCTAGCTAAGATGAACCCGCAATCAAAGATTTGACGCCTCAGTATCTTTGAGGTATATAGGAGCAGAATGTATGTATAGAGCCTGTTTCTTATAACTCTTAAAAAAACATCTAGCTTCCTCTCGTTCATAAGTTACTGCTCCTCGTGATTATGTGCCTAATGTGGGTTTAGGAAAAACAAAACTTTTCTCCTCTCTAACAAAATAGTTCATCTTCCCTTTCCAAACTTTTTTTTGTATATTATTAATTTATTAGACAAATTCTGGACAAGGACCTTCTGTGATTATGGTATGGCACCGATGCCCAGCAGGAAGCCGGATTGGTTACCACACTTGCCGAGACCGGCCATGTGAAGATCCAGGAGAACTTTTGGGGGAACGGTGTTCCAGGTATTTTGGGTTCATGCGTGGCCGCGCGTGGGGATGCAATCGGAGCGTGAAAAGAATATAGTGTCATCTTAGCAGGAACCGCTGGATGAACTAGAGGTTCGCATAACGGCATGTAGGATGGAGGCGTCAGGCGTGACTTTTTTTGGTCAGGCGTGACTTAGTTTAGACTTTAGACTGGTGCTTTATTTTTTGGTTAAAAAAGGAAACACTTTCTTTGCACAAGGTATCTATTTAATAAGACAGAAGCATAGCTTAATTGATTATATTTCCAGTAATGGAAGGTGGATTCTCTCCATGACTCCCCCAAATTTGAAGTCCTCGACTAGACACTAGATACTAGATACTATTCTCTAGGATTTTAACGGTAATATGATTTTGTGTTTTTTCTGAGGCCTTGTTTAGTTCACCCCAAAAACCAAAAAGTTGTCAAAATTCTGTCACATCGAATCTTTTGATACATGCATGAAGCATTAAATATATATATAAATAAAAACTAATTGCACGGTTTACTGTAAATCGCGAGACGAATCTTTTGATCCTAGTTAGTCCATGATTGGACAATATTTGCCACAAACAAACGAAAGTGCTACAGTATCGAAATCTAAAATCTTTTCGCATCCAAACAAGACCTGAGTTTATTTTATGATTCAATGATGTTATCCTTTTAAGTGGTATAAGAGATGTACCTATAGACAACGGGCATCTATAGTGTATCAATCGGCTTGTCCTATGGAGGTGCTTATTGGGTACTCACTACGTCCAGTACTATAGCGTATTCTGACATTTGAAATTTGTCCTTAAATATAATGGATTTTGGGGAAAAAGTAATGTTTACTAAATAGAAATACTTGATTTAGTACTTGCCATATTTTAATATAAGGAACTGAGAGTGTCCACTCTTTGATCGTGGGAAATAGAATTGGGTTTCAATAGACTAGCAAGTTAAATCATGGACAAATAACCAATAACTAATAAGTAAGTTTTGGTGTATTCGCATCTTCCATGTCCTTATCAATGACATCAAAATTTGGACAAGATGTATGTGTTAATAAGAAAAGGGACAAACAAAAAGGAAACTTATTGAAAATGCATTTGTAACTTGAATGCAACATACCACAAGTACTAGGTAGTTTAGGTAACTTTCTTACAAGTCTTTTGTTTTTGAAATGATGTAAGATCTCATCATTTTTATTGGTTGCAAATACACCTCGTTCAACATAATGCCATCCTATGATTCAACCATTCAACATAATATAGCATTTCTTGTTCTGGAGCTAAGCGGAGGGGGTTTCATTGAGTTGTGAAACATGTGAACTCGAGATAAATACAATGTCCAACTAACTAAGAAATCCATAATTTTAGATTATGATTTTAGTTTTCAACAAATTGAATATATACAACTATACACTCTAAAAAGGTTGGAAGCTTGGAATTATAAAATAGTAGAGAATTTTACAAATACCAGCCAAAGGGGTCTCTCCTGCTGCCATTCTCGACTACTCTAGGACTCGGTCACTTAGGGGGTCTACACGGCTATACACTTATGTTGCTGCTACCTCTACATATGGTATCACAGATGCATTCTAGTATGCATGGACATATGCATGGACGATTGGCGGAGGATTTGGATTTGGGAGTCTCAACTCTAGGACTAGCGGGCACCTGGGTGAGAAAATAGCAGTCAGTGGCCGTGGCCTAGTGGGTCGACACCTCAGCCAGTGATAGTGTGGCTGAGCGAGGCAACGAGCAATGGAGGTGTAGCAGAAGGGGCCAACAAGCGACATGGGTGCCTGGCGAGAGCTATGGGCGATAGTGCAATTCACAAGTGAGAGTTAGCGAGACTCGAGAGAATAATGCATTTGCTGGTTGGTTTCTTAATTTGTGTAAAAAATTTCTAAGATATACCTAGGGCTATCTGGACACAACTAGGGTCATACATGGGCTAGGCTATCTAAAACAAAAAAAGTAAGTATTGACAATGCATTTGTAACTTGAATGTAACATACCACAAGTACTACGTAGTTTAGGTAACTTATTCTTACAGGTCTTCAATTCTTGAAAATGATATAAGATTCACCATTTTAGTGGTCTTCAATTCTTGCAAATACTAACATATAAGATATACCTAGGGCTATCTGGACACAACTAGGGTCATACAGGTTGCTCAAAGTAACATACTATGATGGAATCATTCAACCTAACATATCATTTCTTGTTCTTGAGCTAGTGGGTAGGCGGAGAGGGTCATTGAGTTGTGAAATAGGAACTCAAGAGAAACATGATGATAAGTCTTGGTCCTCTTTGTCATGTATTTTGAACCAACTAACTAAGAAATATGTAATTTTACTTTACAATTTTAGATTTCGGTACAATTGATTATATGTAGAACTACACTCTAAAAAGGATGGAAACGCGGAATTAGAACTTAGTATAGAATTAAAGAAATACTGGCCAGATAGGGCTGCTTTGCTGCCCTGCTCGACTGCTCTAGGACTCGGTCACTCGGAGGGTCTATGCGGTCGTGCACCCATACCACCGTTGCCTCTACATATGATATCACACATGCATTCAGTATGCACAACAGTCGACGGAGGATTAGGATTTGGGATGTCAACTTTAGGGTTGGTGGGTGCATAGGTGGGAAAACAATGATTGGTGGGTGTGGCCTAGCGGGTCAGTGCCTCAATTGGTGACAGTGTGTCTGAGCAAGGCAGCGAGTGATGACACGACTAAGGGCTCCAGCAAGCAGTGTGACCAAATGCCATGAGCGCATGTCTAGGGGCTATGGGTGGCAGCGTGACTCACGAGTGAGAGTGGGGGAGACTGAGAGAACGACACATTCGCTAGATGGTTGCTTTTGGGTAAAAAAGATGTCTAGGGTATACCTAGGCTACCTGGCCCTCACTAGGGCAATGAACGTAGTGGCCCTAGGCTTGGCTCCACCTCATAACCATATGAGACCGTGGATGGTAATGTAGCAATGTACTCGCAATAAACAATTAGAAGATTTACTTTTGTACATGCATCATGCTTAGTGATTGATCAACAACCTTCTCACTTTAAGAAATCAAATCATGCCTAAGCAACATGGCTCATTATACACACACACCCACCCAAATGGCTCTACACACACTGACACACACACCCCCCTAATTAAACAATCTTTGATCATGCATGCCTCATGCTTACATTGAGGGTGCAAGTTGATATAGGAAGTGACGAGGAAGATGATGAAGATAGTGTTTACCTTGTTTACCTAATCAAGGTGGACACTGAGTTCAAGTTGAAAGGTGGCATAGATTATGAGAGAGAGGAGCACTTCAAGGCATAGTGAGCTAATAATAGGATAGGAGTATGAGACATGCGGTGACATCATGTCATCAAGGAGATCGTGTGGGAGCTATGGGAGTAACAATAGCTTCTCCTCATAACCAAGGGGATGAGTTAGAGGCATGTGGTACTATCCCAAAGCTTTGTCATGGAAAAGCTAAATCATAAAGGTGCCATGTTTGTTTGATGCACGAAGAAAATTTGAATGGTTGTACCCTTCAAGGTAGACCTTGATCAAAATAGCCTAGCACGAGCCTACCGAGCTTGGCTCAGCCTACACTGTTGTTGGATAGGGCTTGGATTGCAAGAAACATGTAAGCCCACGAAAATATTCCTTGACCTCAACTATTTTTTTTAACTATTTTTCAACTAAAAAGAGTGAGTAGGCCACTTAAGCTTGGGCTTGACATGAAAATAAAGGCATTACTTTGCCCATTAGACATTACTAGAAATGAAAGTATGCTGACCAATGCCTAGCCTGACCTGCAAAATGCTGAGGTCAACCTCAAAGGCATTTATCTACTATTAGGAAGGAGGGTTGTTTTATCTTTTGCTAGGTGCCTATATATGGAAAGTGGTTCATTGTGTGGCTAAACAAAAAACCCTATTCATTTTGCATCTAGGCTAGGTGTGTTCTTCATGTGAGAAGGAGACTTATTGAAGATAGGTTACCTAGTTCTCGTCCTCTTGATCTACAAAAATTGGAGATGGAGTGGGATATGTTTTTTACCACTATTTCATGGATTTGTCATTCCTTGCACTTGGCCATGATTTCTTAGTGGATCGATCTTGGTGCTAGGACATATGACAAAATCTCTAAGGTGATTCTCTCCAAATTCCACCTTTCAAGCATATTTGGTTTGAGCATTTTCTCATTCTTTCCAAATTGGTAAAATTAGTGGTTCTTGATCTTTGTAACTAAGGATATATGTTAGGCAAAAGACTCACCACATTGTGCATTGCTTAAGATATGTCAAAATTTCATTGGATTTGGATGTCTTTTGATCAGTTTTTGTTGTTTCTATTTTTAGTGAACTTAGAAGTGCTATATTATTATGGTCCTATTTGGCGCCATTCAGCTTCATTGGTAGGGCACCTTTTTATGGCTTCAGCTACATAAGCAGCTCGAGTTCAAGTTGTTTTGGTAAACTTTTAGGTATAATGAACAAAAGAAATAAAATAACCACAATGTCCTTCTTCTTTTTTCATAATTTTTTCCCGCTCTCCAGTTCCTTCTTTCTTATTCGATCCATCCATGATGGTCAACTTTAATTTCTTATCTTCTTCTTATTCATCGATCTCCATTACCCACGTGCCTGCCCCCCTGGCTAAGAGGGTCTATGTGGTTGTATGCTCATATGTCATCGTTGGCTCTACATACAATATCACACATGCATTCTAGTATGTATAGGCGTTCGGCAGAGGATTTGGATTTGGGAGTCTCAACTCTACGATTGGTGGTTGCCTAGGCTAGAAGACATTAGTCGGCGGATGTGGCCTACCGGATCAATGCCTCAATCGGTGATAGTGTGGCTGAGCGAGGGAGTGGGCAATAGCGCGCTGCCAAAGGGGCCAACAAGTGGCGTGGTGCTTGGAGGGGGCTATGGGCCACGAGGCAACTCACGAGCAAGAGTTAGCGAGACTTGAGAGAACGATACATTTGCAGGTTAGTTCTTTTGGGTCAAAATTGTCTAGGATATACCTAGGCTATGTGGACCATGACTAGGGTTATGCCCTAGGTCTGGGTCCACATATGAGATAACGTATATGAGACCATGGCTAATATATACTGATGTACTTGGAATAAACAGTGAAATGATTTACTTTCAATGGTGTCCTGCTTAGCTAGCTAGCTAGGAGGAGCACCGGGCCAACCAGGAGGAGAAAGAGAGAGAGAGGACGCGAGTTCAACAGCGCTAGCAAGACAGGAATCGCTTAGCTCATATGTTTCTCAAGAATTTTCAAGTCTCTAACATACCTTACCAAATAACTGACTTTTATTTTTAAATGTTATTAGACAACATGTTAGTTGGTGATTTACCAAGACCGTTGCGGACGCTCTTAGGGCGTCCGCAACGGGGCTGTCGAAATCGACAGCTGACGTGGTGCTGCTGATAGCTAGGCCCACATGTCTCAATTAAATTAAGGATATCTTTTCTCCCTCTCGCATGTTTCGGATTGGTAGTTGAAATAAAATAACATGGTGTATGCACCTTAGCTAGCTCCGCGCTAGTGTTGAGCAAATCGTCAGCCGCTTGCTTTTTTCTCGGAAACCTGCGCCACATCAGTCCGAGCCTCTTCTCGATCCTAATCAGCTGGCCACTTCGACCGCTGTTGGTGACGCCCTTAGTGATTGATCGACATCCTTTTCTCTCTAGGCAATCAAATCATGCCTAAACAACATGCATGGCACCGTAGACACACACACGCCCCTAATTAAACATCTTTGATCATGCCCTCATGCATCGATTTGCCTATCGATCCGAGTATATTAGAGGTTGTTTAGTTGAGGATGTTACTGTAATATTTTTCGTCTTATTTGATAATTAGCGTGCAACCATAAACTAATTAAACTTAAAAATTTTGTTTTATAAATTAATCTAGCTGTGTTTTTATTTTTATAAATAACCTATATTCCAACCAAACATGGCCTAGCATCCGAGCATTTCCTTCTCATGCGGTAGTCTGTCTGGTCCCTGCGTGGTGTGCTTTGGAAACACGAGGCACTGTGGCATGCATGCATGGCTCGAACTAGGTCACAGTGGGCATGCCTGCCCTGCTCTGCCCCTGCTCATTGCACCGCGCGTTTAGCGTTTACCAGCATGCATGCAAAGGATCACGGTCACGGAAGGATGCTGCAGCCTGCTGCATGGATCGACGGATGGCCGGATGCTTGCAGGTGTGTCTGTACATGTGTACAGCAGTAAAAGAGGCGCGGGGGCAAATGATTCCGGTGGACGCATGCTCTTGCTGTATGGCATCAGGCATGGCATGAGCTGCAAGCTCTGCTGCCTTTTTACTGCAATTGCAACGATGGGCCGGGAGGGAGCAAGGCGACCTTGCGCTACACGGAGTTCGAGGCTGATGCAAGGAATAGTGCCAGCAGCGGCAGTGGCAACTGATCTCCAGTGAGTAGTGGCAATTAACATGGCATGGATGATATGGCTGGATGTAATTGCTGGGCGGCTGAGGTGAGGTATGGGCCACCTCAAGAATTGAACCTTGTCTTATTCGTTTGGCTGATAAGTCATGTCAAGAAAAATACTATTGAATGACTGATAGATTCGGCTGATAGTCAGCTTTAGAGAAGAAGCTCCGCAGAACCCGGCCTGTGAGAGGACCTACACGCATGAGCCGCGAGGCGGTGAAGCTAGTTGCGTATGTGCGGGCCCTCCTGAAAATGCCACCATCGTCCTTGCGTGTGGGGAAGATGGAGGGGGCGCGTCGTCGTTCATCGAGGAGCTGGAGTGGCATGGATGCCAGAGCTCACCAGGACAGGGTGTGTGGGTCGTAGCCGGCGGAGTAGGGCCGCCTGGGCTCACGGAGTAGGGCCGACGGAGCCTGCGGCTGCCAGGAGCACGGGTCGCGCGCGAGCAGGCAGACTTGGGGGCACGGTGCCGCCGAAGTGTGCTGACGTGCGAGCCTCGCGCGTGGTGCGACCGCCATGGATTTGCATTGAGAACTGTACAAATTAACAAATAATTTCAATGTAGTTTTACATTGAGATATGTGTTTGCATATTTCTTAATACGATTCTGATAAATGGGAGAGTGAGATAGGATAACTGAATAAGGAGGGGAAAAAAGGAACGAGAGGAAAATATAAGAGAATATATGGTGTGAATGAGAAAATTAAGAAAGAAATACGGGAAAGGGTATTATTGTCATTTTATTTTGTTCGTACCAAGAGAAATTATTTTTGCTAAACGGTAAAGCTTAAACTTCGCCGGTAAAGCTGTTTAGGAACGGATTACCAAGGCAACGTTTTTACACAGCTCTCAGCTTCAGCCACTGGAGAGACGGTGCAGAGAGAGACGTAGTACAGGGAGATGCTTGCATGTGATGCGATGTGTGTGGGTGTGATATATGTGGACCTCAGCCGGGCGGTCATGCACACGTGCACCTGGCGCCTTTTCGAGGCAGCAACAGTTGGGAAGGTATGGCGGCAACAGCTCTAGAGAGAGAGAGAAAGGGGGAGATGGGATGGGACGGCCAAAAGACGGGAGCGTGTTGCCGTGGGCCGTGGTGGCTGCGGGCGTTCGTGCGTGCGTGCGCACTGCCCCGCGGTGGCAGATCACGCAGTGCCAGTCAGGCGTGCGACCTCGTCACGGTCGTTACAAAATTCCAGGCTGCATGCGGGACCGCCAGGGCTTCTATTATGTGTCAATGTGTGAGAGAGCGAGCGAGAGACCACACGACCGTAATCGACCGGCCTATGCATAGTACATACTGTACTCCGTATAGGAGAAAACATATATAGACCAGTCGATTTTTTTTTTTTTTTGGTTTGGAACACATTACCAACCGCTGGATTCAAATTACCTGATAGCACATTCAAATTACCTGATAAAGTTTTTTTTTTGTTTTTTTGGCTTCTCCGTGCACTATAGCAAAGAGCCGAAGCTTGAACTTGTGCCGAATGGGCCTAATTAAGTAGAGGCAAATAATATAATGTTTTATTTGTATTGTACATGTGTGAGTTTAGTTTGTAGTGTCTCCTAAAAACAAAGTGTATATATTTAAAATCTTTATCGGAAAGAAATAGAAGCCTACTAATACAATACTTTAAAAGAAACACTATAGTCATATACTATTTGCACCGATTAGTGACTGTCACACTATAAACTACGCTAACCCACTGTTTTGTGTGTCACTATAAACTTTGCTAATATAAGGGGCTGTCTACTGGTGTAGATGGCTTTGCTCTGGATGATTAGCCTTCCGCTCCTTCCAAACAGATCCCATATATAGGTGTACTTCATATAGCGTATATACTATCAAGTGGTTCGTTGATGGTCATTAACTAGATAGGTTGCATGCATGTTCGCCCAATCACATGATTACACGTGGTGATGTCGTATTGATTTCGCCAGCATAATGATTGGTCCTTTTTCTTCTTTATAAAACAAATCAAACTTAGGAATCGTGATGTTTCATCCCATAAATTATGCCGATCGATGCAGAATATTAACTCTTTTGAAATACAGGAATTTCATAGAAAGTCTATATAGTACTATAATACTTTTGTACAACATTAGACATAAAGGCCAACCAAGAAAAAAAGACAAACATATATACCAATTCACCAATTCTAAATTATAAGATGACATGACTTTTGTAGATACACTTTTTTATTATATATATATATATAGACTAGATATAATAATATATACCTAAGTGCATAACAAAGATTATGTATGTAACGACGAGTGAGTAATTATATATAAAAATATAAATCAGATCGATCCAGTCTTATTCCATGTATCATGAGCAGCTAGCTGAAGAACAAGGACTCCTCTGCTTCTCCCCAAAAGGCCAAAAAGCAATGTTGAATAGCCAAAACAAAAAACAGGCGATGGATGGGTCACAAGAAGGTCGTCAGAGCTGTGCTGTGTGAGGCCCCCAAGGAGATTCGGTCCGAGCGAAATGGATCTCTGATTCTCTGTCGCGCGCCGTCTCGTCTCTTCATGCGAGTGCTCAACTGCTCAGTGTGTGGCCGGCGGAGGGTGCCCTGTCACCGCCTGATGACCATCCATGACTGCCACGCCACGCCGCGCCATGGCCGGCCGCGACACCCCCAGCCGAGCCACCGTACCTGCTTCACCACGTCGTCGGTCGTCCATCTATGTGGCACTCACATGTCCGACAAGACTGTTACAGTATACATTTCCGGTGTCTCTTTCAGCGTACCTACGCGTGCGTACTCTTGCTCTTGGTGCGTATACGTAGCACCGGGTAGTATTTCAAGCTCCGTATTTTCAGATACCAACGTCTTGTTTAGTTCACCTCAAAAATAAATAAAAAATTCAAAATTCTCTGTTATATCGACATATGCATTAAATATTAAATATAAAAAAATAAAAATTAATTACATAATTTATCTGTAAATTACGAGATGAATTTTTTAAATCTAGTTATTTTATAATTAAATAATATTAGTTAAATAAAAATAAAAATGCTACGATAATCATGGCGATAGCGATACATACGTGCGTGGTCGTCGATCGGCGGTCAACAATGCACTGGTGGGCCCGGGGTGGCAGCAGCAGCAGGCACACGATGACTACTGCATGCCCTCGCCCCTGACAGGTGATGAAGTGTCAGAGATCGTCGTCTGACTGTCCTGATCCAGTGATCCATGCATCTCTCTCTCTCTGGGGAGGAAAAAAACTAAAAAGAATGTTGCTGTCAGTACGTGTAGCTCATGTGTACCAGTACTGGTACATCTCGCTGTCATCGTGTACACATACGTCATATTGTACATGTTCTCCCGTTGCATGCATGCGTGTACATACAGTTGCTGAAAACGAGGGGATTGGATTGGAACGCGGCGCCCTCGCTCGATCGTCAGCAAAGGACATGTGTACGTGTATATCCGGACTGTGACGTTTATTACACACTGTACAAATTCATTCTCTCTCTCTGGACAGTACATCCCGGTCTACGCGTGTACGTACTCCAACTTTTGTTTGGTATACGTGTACTAGTACATGTGAGTTTTTCAGGCATTGGATATATCCAGAAGACAGTTAGAGTTTCCAAACAACAGTGCTGTCGTGCAGGTTATTACTGATGATGAATACGAGTATGAAGCCGAATATCTATCTCACGCCTATAGTACTTGTCTGCAAGTCTCCCGTGCATGGTTTTGTCTGTAATAAAATTACTAGTGGTAGTTCCTTTTTGTGCCCATGCATGCATAATTGTAAACTAACCCACACTGTGTAGTTCTGTGGCATCTTCTCACTCTACAGGGAACTGGCTTGCTGTCGTCTGAATTGACAGCTGCAGGGGATTGGATTGGATTGGATAGTTACCATTAACCCCTCGGTAAGTTAGCTAGGGAGCGTTAAGAATATTTGGGAGCAGGATTGTTCTCTTCTTGTTGCTCGATCTCTGACTGATGCATGGAGGAAGCTGCTACTAGTAGGAGTATAGCACACCACACCAGGACAAGGGCCTGTTTAGTTCCGAAAAGTGAAAATTTTTCGGTACTGTAGTACTTTCGTTTGTTTGTGACAAATATTATCTCGTCTCGTGATTTACAACTAAACTGTGTAATTAGTTTTTGCTTTCGTCTATATTTAATGTTTCATGCAAGTGCCACAAGATTCGATGTGACGGGGAATCTTGAAAACTTTTTGGTTTTGAGGGTGAACTAAAGAAGGCCAAGGATGTAGTAAAAAGAATTCCAAAGCTGGAAATGTGCCTGCAGGCACAGTAGCAGGGATGTGATAGCCTAGCCTAGCTGGCTAGGTGAAGGTGAGTGTAGTACATCCTAGGACTGAGTGGCATCACTTTGCACTGCAAGGGCAACTGGGCAAGTGAATTAGGTTTAGACCTTGTTTAAATGTCTTCAGAATTCTAAAAGTTTTCAAAATTCTTTCTATTACATTGAATTTTTAGACGCATATATGAAGCACTAAATACAGATAACAAATAATTATTTGCAAAGTTTGTTTTTAAATCGCGAGACGAATCTTTTGAGCCTAATTAGTTCATGATTGGACACTAATCCTCAAATACAAACAAAAATGCTATAGTAGCTAAATTCTAAAAGTTTTTGGATCCATGCATCCATGCACCTCTCTTTCTAGAGAGAGAGAGAGAGAGAGAGAGAGAGAGATGGAGACTATCTGGAAGTGCATGCGACACCAAGGAATGCAAGTGCAGGCAGGAGTGGCTCAAGGCTGATTCTTTCTTGCTTGTGTCTGTCTGCATATGATATGGAGTAAGTAGTAGTAATGTTCCTTCCTTTCTCTCTCATCCATCTCCACAGCCCTTCATTCATGTGAATGAATGAATGAGACTGAGAGATTGAGACAGTGTCCATCAGTGCATGCATGCAGGTCTCTCCTTCTCTCAACCACTCTGATGAATGATGATGTTGACCGCCCGGTGGGGCCCGCCCCCTCCAAATGGCCTGCTTCTTTTCATGTACAACTACAACCATGCCTGCTAGCTTGTTTTATTGGCTAAAAAAGCAGCAGCTCCCCGGCCTGATGGGTTGCTTTCTTGAAGTTGGTGTGGCCAAAAGGCCCTACCTGGGTGTCATTATCTGCTAACAAACTGTGCGCTTATCCGCTCCTACGCTCTGCCGGTCGGCTGCACAGCCACATGTGGACAATGCACGGCATCTGCTATTCAGCCGGGTTTTTGGGTCTGATGCAATGCAAACCACTCCCCTATTCTTTTTTGCATCTCGCGAACCTCAATTTTGCTCATTGCAGGAGCTGAAGCTGGGCGGTCACCCCGGTCCCAGTTCAGATTCATTCAATGGAGATCGAGCTGGAGCCCCCGTGCCAAAACTCAGACTCAAAAACGAGAGCTCATTAAAGGTTCGTGGACAATTTAATTAGTACTTATTACAAACAATCAAAAAATTGCTTATCTTCACGCTCTTTGTATCCATTTTCTAACACAACTCATCATGGATCAACGAACGAAGGGAAGAATAAGGTACCCATGCATGATGTTGAGCTTCTCCCTTGCCCTGGGGGTGGTTGTCGTATGTCCGTCTCCGTCGCCATCCCTATATAGCTGGGCTGGTAATCTGATAACACCAATTCGACTTGGAGACCAAGATGTGAGCATCTAATAGTGCACATATAGATACTCTATATGATCTCTATCCGGTTGTGATAGATTAGCTCTTGTTGCAGCTCATTAGTTGTGATGTAATGAATCTAGATTTTAGCTTTCAAATGTTGACTATATTAGTCAACTGTATTTTTATCCATATTTCCTCCATAGAAGAAGTATGTGTGTATTAGTATCTTTTTACAAAATAGAGTGCTTTATAACAACTATCAATGTAGATATGCTTGGATGTTCCAATTAGAATGTACAAATTTATCAAAAGTAATAACTTCCACAATTTATTGACATAGAGTGTTCGTTCGCAATCAAATAGTGCATAATGAAGGGCGACCGATGATTGAGCTCTGTGGCTTTTTTGCATAAGTTTTGGACAGAGCTCTATACTCTAGCTCATGAGACAGGCCTCTTATCCATAAATGGAAAGCAGGTGGTGTTAGACTCGTTGGTCTGCAGACAGGTACGATTGGCTCAGAAAGCCAAATTACTATGGAAGCCACCGGCTGAGGGTTATTTTAAAATTAATGTTGATGGTGCTTTTGATGCTATTTCAGAACGTGCAGGCATTGGAGCTGTCATCCGCAACTCAACCGGTGGAGTGGAGCTTTCTGCCTGGAAAGCAATCCTCCATGCGAGGGATGCAGAGGAGGTCAAAGCAATGGCGTGTAGAGAAGGATTACAGCTGGGTCAGCGTGGTGCAGAAGGAAGGTCATCCTTGAATTGGATTGTTCAAGTGTGGTCAAGCACCTCCAACAACCGTTTTACCGGAGGTCGAGTCTGCATCCCATTATTAGGGAGACGAAGGAAGATGGAAGGGACTTCCCCGAGCTAGTTGTGAAATATACGAGAAGAGAGCATAATAGTGTGGCCCATGAGCTTGCACAACTTGCGAAGCGAACTCTCAATGCCGAGTTGTGGCATGGTCGCTTTCCTATGTGTGTCAAACAGCTAATTGCTCAGAAATGTAATGACTTTGCTGAGTAATGAATAGAGCTCTCTTTTCCTCGCAAAAAAAGAGTGTTGATATATAATATAAATTACCCATCCTTGTTATTCTCATACAAGGCTACTTTTAGATTTTTCTTTTATAATGACCAAGGTGTGTGATATATTAAAAACAGAGTTAGGGGGTTACTTTATGTTATCTTTTCATAATGACATATATGGTTTATTTAGATGCAGATTTAGGGGGTTCTTTAGATTATCTCTTATATAATGCATACTCGCTTCATCCCAAATTAACTATAGGAAAGAATCCCAAAATTTGTGGCACAAAATAGGCATTAATATAAAATATATTTCATGATAACTCTAACAATACTTATTTGGTTTACAAACATTAATACTTTTTTGTATAAATTTAGTCAAATTTGAAATAGTTTAACTTAAAACATGAGTTACTTTTGGGATATATATGTGTTGTTTTTTTAAGACAAAAAAAAGAACACGGCCTTTGTTTTGTTTATTTACTCAACTTCTGTCCAGTTGCGGAAAACCATCAAGTCGGAGCTCGAGCGAATAATGATAGTCTTTCTGCAGTGATAATATACGTCTGGACACACAGGAAGACCTGGTCTCCATTATACCAAGGTCTTGTTTAGTTCACCCTGAAATCCAAAAAGTTTTCAAGATTTTCTGTCACATCGAATCTTGCAGCATATACATGAAACATTAAATATAGACGAAAATAAAAAATAATTACAAAGTTTGTCTGTAAATTACGAGACGAATCTTTTAATCCTAGTTAGTTAATGATTAGAAAATATTTGTCAAATAAAAACGAAAGTGCTACAGTAGCGAAATCTAAAATTTTTTCGCAACTAACAAGGCCCAATTTGGTGAGTAGTAACGGCCAGGAGACCTGGTCATGTCCGTTGGACTGTCACCTCTGGAGTTGTTGCACATTTTCATCTGTTTCGTCAACAGTGCGTATGCAGCATCTTTGCAAATTGAAGCCATGTCAAAGCAGGCTGAGTGGTGAGTGCGATGTGCTGGTGCATTTGGACTTCCTGGTAGGCTGGTAGCATTCCTTTCGCCTCCCAATGGGCATCCTTTCCGGAGCATCGGTTTCTTCTGTGATGAAGAAACATTCGGCACGTTTATGTACAGTATGTAAGGTGGCTGGTCACCACCAGTGGCTGCTGCTCCATTGAAAGCTACCCTCTTCTCCCAACAGCCTGCTGTCACATTGATATGAAGATACACCAAACATGGTCACCTGATGATATATTATTATAGAAAACTCACATATAACCTGGAAAAGAGAAAGTAGTGGTACTCCTGCATGTAACTGTAGTCTCCATCCAAAACATGGGCACCTGATTGATGGTACAAAAGTAGCGCACGAGACGCCTAGAGGCTAGTGCCCTCCGGTCTTTTTCTTTGCTGTGTTCATCAACAAACACCAGCAATATAATACTGACAGTTAGCAAAAGCGTACTAGACACTGCACACCAACAAAACACCTACGCGTAGAACTTCGAACAGTTACATTGCCCTCCAACAACGACATTCTCGCACGTCGCACCATCAAGTCCGATGTTCTGCATTTCTCGATACATATGATGAAATGGAAGGAAGAGCTGCTACACCCTACTTCATCCAGCCTTCCTGCTTATCGTGTTATCTATTATTTAAGTCCTAGAGTCTGAAACTGCAAGTTGAAGTTTGGAGTAGCGCAGTCCAGCACACAAAAAACTGATACAATAGGATAGCATCTATTAGCCAAGTCCCAGATTTCGCATATCCCTCCTTTGGGCAGTGGAGCCCTCTTTCTTGATCCTAGAAGGCCTGATAATACGGTCAATAATCCCATATTCGAGAGCCCCTTCAGCGTCGAAGCGCTTCACCCTAGAGAGGTCCTCATGGATCTGCAAAGTAAATGTTTGAGAAGAAAGGGATGCTTGAACTGAAGTTACCAAAGACAAGTGCAAAAATTCTAATACATGATCCTCTACAGGACTTCATCATGAGATACCACAGCCTAGAGCAAACCAAACCATCATTTACCACTAATGGGATGAAGAAAGAGGCTCATGTAATCAGAAATTCTTACCTTCTCAACAGAATGACCTGTGTGCTCTGCAAGCTTGCCATAGAGATAGTTCTTGATACGAATAAGCTCATTTGCTTCATTTTCTATATCATCAGCCTGCAGAGAAAGGTCCAATAAATCAACACTGTAAAATGTAGGCATTTCCCTATCAAACAGTTTAAGTTTACAAACCTGGCCTCGAGCTGCTCCAGCAGGTGACTGAAGTGAAATTCGGCATAGAGGCATACCAGTACGTGAACCCTTAACAATACAGAACAGAAATAGGCATTATACTTGAGCATACTAAAGCCACATATGGTCAAAAGAAGACAATACTGTAGTAATACCTTTTCACCAGCTGCAAGAATAAATCCTGCCAGGTTGAATGCAAAGCCCAAGCAGTGCGTACCAATAGGACTTTTTAGACTTAGCATGGTATCATATAGTGCCATACATGGAGTAAGCTGCAACACCAGGGTCCAGGGTAAGTTCAGATTCGAATGTAACATAAATAGCTTAGGGCAACCTGATTGTAATGGACTTTTCGATTACTTATATGAATATTTTAAAGCATCAAAATAAGATATCTGCAATATGCAAAATCAACTATTCAAAATTTATGTTTTTGGGCAACCACTTTAATTTTCAAATTATTGATGATGGTATAGTAGGTAGAAGGTCAGAGAATCATGGGCTCATTTTTTTTAAAAAAAAATGAAAAGTGTAACAGTGAAATAAAAGGAGACCAACACAAGTACAATTATAGTATTCTGAGGTCCTTACATCTCCTCCTGGTCCATTAATGTACAGCATTATCTTTTTGGAATTATCAATGCTGTCTAGATACAGCATGCTTGCCAACACTTGGTTGCTGAACTCTTCATCTATATTGTCCCCAATGAAGATAATCCGCTCACGGTACTGCACATGGAGAGTTCAAATTACTTATCCATGCACAGCAAGAAAACAGAGTTATGTCAACCCAAGGAAGCATATAATCTGTGTTATTGGGTCTTACCAGAGCATTCCATATGTCAAGCCATTGCCAGGTTCCTTCACCAGGTGTTCTGTAAGGCACACGCGGAGTACCAATAGGCATCATCGAAATGCGGGCTCTGGTGGCCTTCTTGCTTGACAACCTACCGAGGGTAAATTTACAGAATACTGAGATGAGAAATGTGCCCAACAAACCACATCAGGATCATTCTGCGTTTTTTGGATACGTCAAATGCTATATTATTGCTATCTAAAATATCCACTACTGTTGGAAGAGGCATACAAGTAATTTCTTCGATCCTTAACTGACAATCCGTCAACAATACTGGACTGACCACCACAACCTAATGCAGTGAGCAATCTCATCTCAGCTCAGCAAGCATAGCCAGCATCCATGTAAGTGTCAAATCCCATGAGAGTAAGATTAAGATGGTATAACATCCAAATACCGAAAGCGCACACATACACCAAGGCAACAAGCAAAGGTCTACACAAGCACAGATAGCAATTAGGGTTAGGGATCTATGCACACTCACCCTAGAGAGATCCTCCGGTTGACGGCAGTGTAGAACCCAGCGCTGACATTCGGGCATGACGACTCCGACGAACCTGCCCAGTCGGAAACCAAAATCAAGCACAGAAGACGAGTCCAACCACAAATTTAAACAAGTTTCGGTTGAATCTCACCGAGCTTGGTCTGCGCCCTGAGCCCGACGAAGACCTTGGTTCCGACGCTGCAAGAGGTGGGGAAACAGAGAAACCGGAGGCTCAGTGGGGATAGGGTTTAGGGTGCGAAAGGGGTCGGAGAAGCAAGGAGGAAGTGAACGACCTGAGAGAAGACGGCGGGCTGAAGGTCGCGCGGGGGTGGAAGCATGAGGAGTTGGCCGGCGCCGCCATTGGAGCGGGCGGCGGAGTGGTCGGGGGACAGACAGCTTCGTGGGAGCGACGAGCGAGTGACCCAGTGGATAACGAGGGAGAAGATGCAGGCGCGGCCCGCGCCGAGATTCGTGCGGCGCTCGGTGCCCGTGGATGCGGGTCGCTGTTAAATTAACTGGTCGTTTAGTTCGCGAAGTATTTTGCAAAAAACTCAAAAACCCAAAACCTTGAAACTCCCACTAAAATTCTATCACTAAAATTTTTTAGTTTTAGTGCTCACTTCCTTAAAAAATTTTGCAAAACTTTTCAGATTCCCTTCACATCGAGTCTTACGGCATATATATAGAGCATTAAATATAGATAAAGAATAACTAATTGTATAGTTTATATGTAATTTATGAGACGAATCTTTTGAGCCTAATTATTCTATTATTGGATAATATTTGTCAAATACAAACGAAAGTGCTACGGTGTCCATTTTGCAAAAAAAAAACTAAACTAGACCAATGTTCCTATTTAATTTTGCAAAAAGTTTAGGACCAAAATATTTTGGACATGTTTACTTCCAAAATGCAAAATAGCAAAAAATTTTACATATAGCTCAAAAAATTTTGGAACTAAACAAGGCCTTACATCGGATCTTATGGCACATTGATAGAGCATTAAGATAAAACATTTTTCATGAAGCAAACGGGGCGGCTACCGAGTATGCCTTAGACGGCAAAATTCACAGGCACAGTACAGTAACTAACGAAGGACCACACATTTGTTTTTTTCCCTGAACACTCAGGTCAGTATATCATCCTCTCTCTGTTCGTGGTCTAAGAAACTCCCTCTATTTTCAGTGGTTATGACTTGATAGTTATGATGAGTCAAACAGTTAAAAGAAAAATTGATATTAAGCTCCACGATGGTAGGTCCTCATTATGATTTCTAGATGGGTCACTTGTTACTGAAGTACCGAACTGCACATATATTGTAGATCAATCAAATATTCAATTTTGAGTTAGTTCTACATTTTCTAGTAAACCGATTTGCTGATAACATGATTGTCCGCTACTCGAAACAGGATCTCTGCTATTTTCGTTATTTTAGCTCATCCCAGCTGATGAGAGGCTTCCCTACAGGATCAGAAAATAACCACAAAGCTGTCGAGATATAGTGACATAGTGACTTTGCTTCCATTGGTGAAATTTTACGTCCTTATGGCATGCATGGAAAAAAGAACAGGCCTTCGGAAAATCTAGTCTCTAGCTACACGATCGTATTCTTTTGCTGCCCCCTCATCTTCATCCCAATATCTCATTATGATGTTCTATATGCTTTGATTGATAGGAAAAATGCATCTGTGCAGCAGTGGCAGAGGAGTCCCAAGTCCTGGGTTGGACTTCTATGAAGTCTGAACATTTCTTCAGAGTGGCCAGCATTCAACTCTGAACGAACAATGTTATGAAGTCTGAACATTTCTTCAGAGTTTCAGTCATCTTGATTCCATCCAGGCCTCTTATGTCTCCAGAGGCCTTCTCTCCCATCGATCTCTGTTATGAAATGGTCGCCATCTACTTTCCCTCCTTCCCATTCTGTTATGGAATGGAGTAGCATCTAGCAGACTCACCAGTCACCACACCAGTTCCTCGAAATCAAAATCCATGTATGGCCCCAGGCCCCCAGTCCCCACCAGGGCTCGGCGCGGCGGCACCATGTAGGCAGATTGAGCCTCCCCTTGTCGACCCGTCGGTGGTGGAGAAGGAGAAGGGCAGATCCGCCACCCGTCCCCCGCCCGCAGAGCCCGTCAAACCCCAAGGAGGACCTGCTTGCCGCTTTGTACACCGTACGATCTCTCAATCTGTTTTCATGTTCTTTAACGGCGATCTTGTGTTAGGTTTATTGCATATTATTAGTCCAATCTAATTTTAGGTTTACGTTACATGCTGGTCAATCTAGACATTTTGTGAAGCCAGGTTCTATCGGATTAAGCTAGCGTTGTTGATTCCTAGGGCAGAAAAAACTCATGATCATTACCCTGGGGTGGAACGGGAGTTGTTTCATAATCTACCAACAGGAGAAAACGCCCCTAAATTGCTGCATTTGTATATATTTCAGTTGAACTGAGAGTATTCGTTTTATGAATTTGTGACATCTGGCTACTTGTATAATATCACACAATTATTGTTCTTAAATATGGATTTGTTAGTACTCATCCTGCTGCTTCCTCCTCTTTAGGCGTAAGGCGCCTGAGGCAGGTAGTGCTGAGTCTGCATCTACACAAACTCTGCAAGACACGGCCTTGTTTAGTTCCAAATTTTTTTTAGAAATCGACACTGTAGCACTCTCGTTTGTATTTGACAAATATTGTCCAATCATAGACTAACTAGGCTCAAAAGATTCGTCTCGTCAATTCTGACCAAACTGTGCAATTAGTTTTTATTTTCGTCTATATTTAATACTCTATGCATACGTCTAAAGATTTGATGTGATGGGGAATCTGAAAAAATTTGTAAAATTTTTTGGGAACTAAACAAGGCCCCAATGTTTTTGTCCTTGGAGGAGTTGCCTAACACCACGCCAGTCCACCAACTGTGCCACATGAAACCATTGGGAGCTAATCCAGCATTTCCGCATCCACTTGTCAGAAGCCTGTGGCAGGTGCTGCTGATTTCACATATGCTCCAGCTCTGAGGAGCCAGATGCTCCACCCTTGGATGAGTTTCTTGACAATTCATCTGAGCAGAAGCTTGTAGAAGGTGTTGTTTCATCCTTGGAGTTGGAGAAGTTGCTCGACACTAGTACATCATATGAATGCCTTGTTTAAATCCAAAAACTGTGCAATTAGTTATCTTTTTTTATCTATATTTAATGCTTCATGCATGTGCCGCAAGATTCGATGTGGCGGGAAATCTTGAAAAGTTTTTGATTTTGATTCGAACTAAACAAGGCCTACGCAGAGCACCATTGATGTCTCATCCAGAACATTCCGATTCAGGTCTGCTGACTCCACGTCTGTACTAACTCTGCAAGCACTAGATGTTTCCTCCTTGGACGAGTATCTTGACAGTTCATCGGAAGAGTCGATCACTGCCAGTGCAAGAACAGTGCCGCTTAACACCATTGATGGCTCTCTACCAACTCTTGGGCCTAACATTTTGATCTACTATCCTGCAAACTCATTTGAGGTGTTCTACATTAGGATTGACAGGAGGGGATCTTTCTGGATATACCCTAATGTGGGTGGACTGTTTCAGAGCATAGATAAAACTGAAAATGCTATCAATAGCTTTCTTGATTTATGGCAGTGTGAAACAAGGCAAAGTTCTTTTATCTCCATTACAAGCAACTTTTGTTGATTATTGAACTCAAACAGGATTAGTACAACAAAGGGAGGTCTCAATTCGTTAAGTAGTGAGAATACCTGTAGTGAGAAGTGGCACTTGGCTCAAGCTATACTGGACCAGTTTAATGACCAAAACAATCTTTTTGGGGTCAGTCTCTCTCTCTCTATCTCTCTCTCTCTCTCTCTGATGCTACAGTTTTCTCTTCTTACTTTAGAATCTTGCGCATGAACTCGAAGATCTTTTGATGAAACAAATCATTTATTTTTTTTCGAGAACATGCATTGGCACGTGTTTCATTAAGCAGATGAAACAAATCATTTATGAGAACCACAGGTGGTATTACCATTTCAATTTCACATGAAAGCAGAAAGAAGCTGATGATGACCACAGCACTGGCAACAAACTATTCTTTGCTGAAGTTTCGCATATGCAAGGAAAAAAGGTCTGGGAGGTCAACTGTTGCTGCATGATCGAATTTGAAGCTAAGGGTATCCCACACTCTTATCTTAAATTAACCTCTACATACTCGTCGTGGTGGTTAGGGGTTCAGTCACAGTTTTACGTCAAATACATGGTCCAAAGGATTTTTTTTAATACATATATTCTTAAGGGCATTCCTTCATGTGGCCTTTTGCTATGGTCACACTTTTGCAACTCAAATCGAGAGACCCTGCATGTATGTATTTGACAATAGCTTATGTTGGCACATAAAAAATTTAAAAAATACAGGTTCTGCTTGTGCTAGCTCTTCTGTTACATATGTATATGGTTGTAAATTTGTTGCTTATTTATTGAGTACAGACCCCTGCAGTTTATGACCATGTAATATCTTTAACTGTTTCATGCACATGACTTGTACTTATTGTGTATATAAAATTCTCCTTACCTTAAATTACTTGAGTTATTAACATCTGGTTGTGCATGGTTGCTGATATGGCACTTACTCTTCTATTAGATGTAGATCTTTTTTTGGCTGAATGTAGAATGTGATTTGCAATTCCTATTATACTAACAAGACAGTTTGTTTGTTTGCCTGGCGTGTTATGTTTTAGTAGTTTATTATTCTTACATAACCCTTGCAATTTAAATTTGTGCATTGTCTTAAACTTCTATACATTTTTCTCTACCTTGAATTAGTCGCTACTACATCTGTTTGTGCATGGTTGGTAATATGTCTGTTTCTTGCCTTATGTCTTTGTGATGAAGGTGGCCATTGTTTTGGCTGTAAAAATAAAAACCATGGAAGTCCTGATATGCTGCACCCGGTTGAGGCTGATGCAGACACTGGTGGTCACTTGGATGGATATTTACCATTTGATTTTGATGCATTAAGCAGCTCTGATGATGACGTATGGTGATTCAATTTTCTGTTTTTGTTCAGGTCATAATTTAACATTTTTGCTATTTTGTTGCTAACTGCATGTGCTTCCCCTTATTATTCTATAGGACGGTGAATATGAATATCTAAATAAAGATGAGGATGAAGAGGAAGAGTTTGAGGCATGGTTAGGCTGTATCTTCTGTGATATATGCTACCTCCATTGAAGAAAACATGATTTTCCAGACAGGCAAAACATATTGTTTCCTTGTCTTAATGTGAAGTTACTTTACTGGAAATAGTGTATTGTAGTACTAGTGTGCTGTTTCTTACATGATGATTACTGAGGTTTTCTTTATTCTATTGTGTTCCTGTGTTATCTCTCACTTAGTTTTTCTTTAGTTTATTTATGTTGCAAAGCAAGCACAATGAAAGTCTAACTAGTAACTAGTGCACTAAAACATCTGTAATATGATTCTGTTTTTAAGCTTTTCTGATCTCTGCCGATTATATTCTGTCAGTTGAATTACTTTTGTTACTGCTTCAGATGAAATGCCTTGTTGGTCTGGGCCAATTATGATATCTACTCTTGGATGCATCATGTAGAGTGTGTCAGTATATTACTAAGTACACAGTTGTCACCTATCCTAGTAGCCACTCCAGCTGTTTGCCTTCCAGTTTGTTTGCCAAATGAATGTGCATGCTCAGTAACTACAGCTATGCCTTTGTTTTTTGTACTACCTCCTGCCCTTCAAGTGCTGATGGCGTGATTATTCTTAGTGACCTTCTTGATTTCATACATTCATCTAGGCTTACTAGTATATGTTTGTGGTTCTGCAGCAGTGTTTGAGGTTCTGATTTGTCATCTTGGAATTTGTAAGTAAGCACCGAAAATTTAGTGCTGGCCGCCTGGCCGGGGGAGGAAAAGAGAGGGGCTGGGACAGAACCTCTATATCTTTAGACTTGGGAGTGTCATCAATCTGTAGTGGTCTAGCGCACATATACCGTGCATTCAACATAAAGTCAAGAACCAAGGCACAACATCAAGAGGAACTTTTATGCATACAATACTTTGCCACTGAATTATGTGATGTGAGGATCCAATAAACTGTCAAGTTTTCTGGGTTTCTACTAACTTCTGTAATAACTTTATCTTGATCAAATACTTGAATATGCTCGATGCCTGGATCTTAGTTGATGTTCTTTTTTTAACACCACTATGCTTGGTGCATTGGAGGGTTTCATGCTACAAAGCTACAACAACCCCTAATGTAGAGCTGAATTGCACTATAGGTATGGTAGAAGATGGGTGTCTTTCAAGCCAGAGCCAGGGGCATGGCAGCCACCAACATGAATGCTTACAGCAGACATGGGCACTGTACTGCAAATCGATGCTCACAGAATGAGGAAGTCTTCGAAATCATTGCCTGCTAGCTGAGGCATCTTTTAGGCTTGTGACTGCCATCTTGCTGATCTTGGATATCTGCAGCTGAATCATCGACTTGCTTTGTTTAAACTTGATGCAAGTCAAGGTGCTTTGTTTAATAACGTATTTTTCCTAGCTCATATTGCTCTAGTGAAGCAAGTCGTTACTCATGATTTCAGATGTCTCATTATCTCACTTTTTTCTCTCTCTCTTCATCTTGATTCTTATGCTCCTGCAATGTGTAAGAAATATTCCGTTCTCTTTTTTTTTGTTGGCTTGGACTGCCTCCACGTTATGTTGTTTACGTGCAGGCATATTGGTGGTTCAGTGTCAGTGTGCAATCACAGTTGAAGAAACTGCAAGAGTTTCTGTGATAAATTGCATGCCTCCAAATGTGATAAATTGGCCTCCAAATGGTGGTTCTCTATCGCCCATCGGATCCATGAGTTACTAGTATAGAAATAAATATACGAGTATGTCTTTTGGGCCTGTTATTGTTGTGGTATGTGGAACAAATTCTGCTGTTGTGGTTATTGGTACAGGAAAGAGCTAGGTCCTCATTTCTTTTCCCAGAGAATTTTTATTCTGCTGTTGTGGTTGTGAGTACATGAAAGAGCAGGGTCCTCTCTTTTTTTTTCCTGGGATTTTTATTCTGCTGCTGTGGTTGTGGGAACAGGAAAGAGGCAGGTCCTTTTTTTTTGTCCTGAGAGTTTTATTCTGCTATTGTGGTTGTGGGTACCAGAAAGAGCTAGGTACTCATTTTCTTTTGTCCTGAGAGTTTTTAAGTCTCTTGTAGCCATCCTTCAGTGTCAGCGAGTCACTCATTCTTCAGACGAAGGGCTTTGAACATTATGGTCGTTTATTTATTCGTTCTAACATGTAACGATTCATCATGTAAGAGTGCCATATTGCATCATCGTTATAACGATGTTTACATATATATAAGAAAAATATGGAAGGGCAATGTCGAACGACTAAACTTTCCAATCAATTTGAAATGGTGGCATTATTGGCATGACACGAGCAGTGTTTGCCACCCAGGTCACGGCCAGGCTCCCTGGGACAAAGAAACAAAAACGAGGGGGGCAAATTCCAGCTCTGGGGACAACATGACAAGGACCTATGGTCAACGGTAATGGAAAAGGAAAGGTTTACCAGAAGCCCAAATCATTTTCTAGCCATATACTATGTGCGTATACTGATAATTTGATATTAATTTTCCGACCGTGTGTGGCTTGTATTTTGACAACCCCAACTTTGAGCTCCTGTCATGCTTCCGTTCATCTCTGAATTCCGGGTCTGGTCCAAATAAATGAGCCGTGTAATAACTTGAGAAATAATTCTCGAGTACTAGTCCCCTGGTCGTGTCAACAGCGACGTATCTTTGTTCCAGAAAGATTAATAATGCTAAGAAACTTCAGAATGACCTTTTTATGCGCCAAGTGTGTCAGCATTCTAGACAAAAGGAAGAGCTGGTTGTGACTATGTGCGGGTGGAAAGATTAAGCCCACCATCATGCTTGCTGCCTAGTCATCTAGACGAGCTGTTACTTTCGTCGACAGAGTTGCACGTCTGATTTTTTTTTTTTTTGGATGAAAATTGCACGTCTGATTGGATCAGCCCAAGTTTCTTTTTTTCCCTAGATCAACTGTACAGAAGAGCCAGAATGCCAGATTGCCAGATGGTGAGCAAGGCGGCGATGCAAAAGTGCCACTTGGCCTTCTCCTTTTCCCGTGCCTACCTAACATGTGCCTTTGATCTCTAAAAGCGCTGAAAGCTCTCGTGTCCTCTTGTGCCATTAGTTCTTTTTTCCAGTGTAATTTAAGTAACTCCTTAAAAGTTAAATCTGGAAATTTTGTAGTAAATAAAGAATAGTTAAATCTAAGAGACCATACTCGAGGCATATAAATATTATTATTATGATCTGCAGCAAGATGTACCTCATCAAGTCATCAGAATAGTTAATATATCATAACACGATAACACAACGATCTCTCTCTTATTTTTTTAAAAAAAGTCAATATTGGTCTATTTGACTCGCTCATTGTAAAACCAAAATTTCAACCATGATTTTTTTTTTTGACTGTCAACGGGGGTGGGGAGTCGCTCCCCACCTGAGTATTTTGTATTTCATATCGGCCCTGAATGGCCTAATGTCATTGAACTTTTACATCTCCATCGGACTGATGAAGTTTAGATACGTACAGAAAAGTTCAGATCGAAATCTAGTGAAATAAGACACTCATCCTTCCCCTTGTCTCGCCGACTCGAAGGCTAGTGCCCATGCTTGCACAATATGGCGCTTGGATGGTTGGAGTCTGAACCCCCATTGGACTGAAACCGCCGAGCATTGCTGCAGTAGTTGATTCAATCCGGTGGCTTGATTCCTGAAGACCTTCTCGTTTCTGGACTTCCACAATTGCCAACAACATAGGGCTATGAAGGTAGAGAAGCCTTCACTTGGGATCATATCCGGGCGCGGCCAGGAAGTGACATTGTCTGGTTGGAGGGGAGCATCGATACCCAGACAATTCCAAAGTTGGGTTGCCAAACCACAGGAGCAGAAGATGTGTGCCTGGGTTTCTTCATGCTGCCCGCAGACTTCACAAGTTGAGTGATCAATGACATGCTTCCGCATTAGGAGTGCCCTGGTATGGAGTCTATCTTGTGAGAGCAACCACATGAACAGTTGTACTCTCGGTGGTGCAAAGGACTTCCAAATGAAGGTAGCACTTGCAGATGCCGGCTGTCCCTTAGCCTTTAGCATTCTGTAGATGGCCCCACTATCAAGCCTTGAATCTTGTGTACAGAACATTGACTCCCGCTTGTCCGGCACATCAGAAAGTTCAACCTGGTGGATCATTTCGTTGAGCTGTAGCAGTTCATTACGCGCTTGGGGGGTGATCCGTGGCACCATGTACGGGCCGATTCCATTCTTGATAACCTCGCTGACCGTGGCATTCTTGAATGTGCAATGGCTCAGAAGCAGTGGGAAGGCATCCCCAAGTGCATCCTCCCCCAGCCATACATCATTCCAGAAGGAGGTTGACTTCCCATTACCGATATGCACAGATGTGATAGCCTCGTAGAGAGGTAGTAGGAAGTGTATTCCAGTGATCACCATGGATGTCACCGTGAAGAGTTGCAAGAGGCGCGCTCTTGTACCCACTGAGACCAGGCAGATGAGGAGGGACAGTGTAGTCGATGCATCAGCTTCAGCAACAGGGAGATGTTCTGGATGCCGATGTCCCTGACGCCTATTCCACCCAAATCCTTAGGATTGCACACCGCTGTCCAGGCCACCAGGCAAGCTGCAGGCGATGCTTTGCCATCCTTGGCCCCAGACCACAGGAAAGCTCGTCTAGTTTTGTCCATCTTCGAAATCATACCCGGTGGCAACTGCAGTGAGCTCATTAGATATACTAACTGCGAGTCCAAAATCGAGTTGATGAGCACTGTTCTCCCCATTTTGTTCAGGAAACTTGCTTGCCAAGCACTTAGACGTCGACCAGCTTTGTCGATCTGAGAGGTGAAGGCAGACAGTGGTAGTTTGTTGATGGACAAGGAAAGGCCCAGGTATGGCTGTGGGAAGGATTCTCTTTTGCAGCCGATCGCCTGCACACATAAAGAAACAATCGCTTCATCCATATGGATTGGTACAAGAGTACTCTTGTCATAGTTGATCTGAAAACCAGACAATGCCGCGAAGGTGTCCAGTGTTTGGCGGACAGCTGCAGCACCAGCGAGGTCGCCCCTTAGAACTATTAGCGTATCATCGGCATATTGGAGAACTGCACAAGGGCGATTGGCTTCAGTCGGGTGCCTGATGGCTGCATCTTACCGGATCAGCCTCTGCAGAGTTTCAGCCACTAGTAAGAATAAGTATGGAGAGAGGGGATCCCCTTGACGTAGACCCCGTTTACATTGGATCCAAGGGCCTGCACATCCGTTCACCAAAACAGCAGTCAGCGCAGAGTTTAGGATGGAGCTGATCCACATCAACCATTTTTCTGGGAAGCCCCTTGCTCTAAGTACCCTCTGCAATCCATCCCAATTTACAGTGTCAAAAGCTTTCGCGAAGTCCAGTTTTAACACGATTGCCGACATTCTCCTTTTGTGACAGACTTGAACTAACTCCATTGCAAACACAAAAGTGTCAGAGATGGCTCTTTCCTTGATGAAACCTGTTTGATTTATGTCAATCAAATTTGGGATTTCTGCTTGGAGCCTCATAGTGAGAACTTTCAACCATGATTGTTATCTCTCTTGCTTATTGAACGACTTGTAATAATGATTATAGAGCCTGCTTGTGTATAGAAAGATTATGTTTTTGAGGAATTGTATAGATAGATTATAGATATAGTAAAAGAAATTCAAGAAATCAGGCAGAGGCAGCTGCGGCAGCCGCCGCCACCGCCGCCGCAGATTGAAGAAGCCACCACAGCTTTTCAACAGAGAAGAATTTCTAATGATGGTGTGATAGTGGTACTTTCCAGTAATTATTAAGGCCTTGTTTAGTTCCAAAAAAATTTGCAAAATGGACACTGTAGCACTTTCGTTTGTATTTGACAAATATTGTCCAATCATGGACTAATTAGACTCAAAAGATTCGTCTCGTCAATTTCGACCAAACTGTGTAATTAGTTTTTATTTTCGTCTATATTTAATACTCCATGCATGCGTCTAAAGATTCGATGTGACGGAGAATCTGAAAAATTTTGCAAAATTTTCTGAGAACTAAACAAGGCCTAAGCAAGCTCCTAAATTTGAACGAAAGGAAACCAGCAGAGGAGAGAGAGCGCACACAGACAGTACCACCAGGGAACAAGAAATCGAATATGCTGCCGCAGCCGCCGTGGAAACCGAGGGCGGACCTTCCCCTCCTCCAAGCAAAGCCTTAGGGCCAGGCCCACCGACGGGCGGGCTCCACCCGCTCAAACATCCGTCACCGCCAGGTGGCCCCAGTCCATCCCTCCGCGGGGCGTCCCTCTGATCTTCTACAAATAGTCCCGGCCGGCCGCGGAGGCGAGGCAAAAGCGCAAACGCCACCAGCAGCCCACCACAGATAGCGAGCGAGCGAGCGGGCGAGCGCTTCTAGGGCTTTTTTTTTTCGAGATGGCGGTCACGATCACGTGGGTGAAGGCGAGGCAGATCTTCGACAGCCGCGGCAACCCCACCGTCGAGGTGCGTCGCGTTCGTTTCGTTTTTGCTCATTCTTCCATGGGGGCGGGGGGCTGTGAATTCGGTGATTTGTGCCGATTCGCCGCGTCGCTGTGCCGATGTGCTCCGGTTTTTGTTTTCCTGTGAAATGATGAATCTGGATTAACTGGTGCCCTGCGCGCAGGTGGACATCGGCCTCAGCGACGGCAGCTACGCGAGGGGTGCCGTGCCGAGCGGCGCATCCACTGGTACGTCTGTCTGCCTCTGTTCTGTTCCTGAGCGACTGCTTGGTTTGCTTGATCTGGGCGTCTCGAGGGGATTCGGTGCGTTTGTTGGTTGTTGGGTGATAATAACAGTCCTTCGTCGTATTGAACTGGCTAGGACGGTTGTTTTGTTGCTAGATCTGATTGATGCGTATATTCTTGTTCTAAGTTTAGAGTCTGTTCTCCGCCGCCATGACCAGCGCTTGTTTGGAACCTTCCTATTTTTTTTACTGCGCGAATCGAAATACTCCCTGGGTAGGGTTTATAAAAATCATCTTATAGTTTAGTTTCAAAGCAGAATCGTTACCGTCATGACATGGTCAGCTGATCTGAAAATTGCTTACCATCTGGATCTGTTAATGAAGCAGGAGACAAACTTACTTTTGAACTTCTGTTATTATACTGTCTCACTATTAATTAGAATGTTTTTTCAGATATAATGTGATTTATTTGTTTATCTATTTATTTTCAGCTACACTTGTCTAAACCTTTGCTTCAATCATCGATTATAAGCATGATTTTGTTTTCAATTAACACAGAAATAATATAGTAAAGCACTAAAGCCAGTAGACCTCCCCTGAAGTATTCTTATCTAATGAATCAAGAAACATATTTATATGTGATACCGTTCCATTTAACCATTTTGCTATGTTAGCAACATAGAAAAAGACATACTATTGATATTAGATATGGTATTATGAGACGTCAACATCTGCCGTTCCGTTTGGAATGGACTTTATATGAAATTTCAGTTTGTGGTCCAGACACTTTTAGATATTAGATGTGGTACTATGGGATGTCAGTATCTGCTATTTTGGTTGGTCGGAATGGACTTTTTGCGAAATTTCAGTTTGTGGTCGAGATACATTTAGTTTTTGAATTGGTTGCCTTCTGTAGTTGCCTCAAATTCCATATGTTAGTCATTTAATGCACATAATTTGACATTTTTATCTTTGAACAATTGACTCTCTCAGGAATATATGAGGCCTTGGAGTTGAGGGATGGAGGATCTGATTATCTTGGCAAGGGTGTTCTTAAGGTTAGTTAACCAGCCAATTTCTCCATTTCAGTCTGAGCAAGGGTATAATACTAGCTGTATTTGTCATGCACTCGCATGCACCGTAGTCATTCATGCATCCCGTGGTCATGTTATATAATAGAAACCAACATGTGAATCCTCCCCCTTTTATTTGCGATAAATTTGATTTGAGAACCTATTTAATTTGGCTTAAAATTTGAATCCACAGCTAACATGTGTCTGATTGCAACCATTCTGTTTTGATGTGTTGTTTTCTTTTTTCACATTGGACTAATAAGCCGTATTGTCTTTTGCTAGGCTGTGAGCAATGTAAATAGCATTATTGGACCAGCAATTGTTGGAAAGGTATGTATCTCAACTCTAAAGTTACATGATTTCATTGATGTGGTATATCTCAATTCTAAAGCTACTTTTCTATGGTGTGATACCCAAAACACATGATAGCTATCTTATTATGGCGAATTATGTTTCAGGACCCCACTGAGCAGGTTGAGATCGACAACTTCATGGTCCAACAGCTTGATGGTACCTCCAACGAATGGGGCTGGTGCAAACAGAAGGTATCATGGAGTTCATACTTATGTTCCTAAACTTGACTTCCATCTTACACTGCTTGTATTGATTTCCTTTGATGTCGTGTTTCAATCTATAAAGCTTGGAGCAAATGCCATTCTTGCGGTTTCACTTGCTGTGTGCAAAGCTGGAGCTATGGTGAAGAAGATTCCTCTTTACCAGGTATTTCAAACATTACTGCTATGATTTATTATTGTGTTGTACGCACAATTTAGAGGGTGTCCTGAAAGTTTTACTTATTTGCAGCACATCGCGAATCTTGCCGGAAACAAAACTCTGGTGCTCCCTGTACCTGCCTTTAATGTGATTAATGGAGGATCACATGCTGGAAACAAGCTTGCCATGCAGGTAACATTCCTTGAGAAATCTGATTTTCTGACTACATGCTTCGACTATACTCTCTGATCATTTAACTGTTGTACAGGAGTTCATGATTCTCCCAACTGGTGCCTCCTCGTTCAAGGAGGCCATGAAGATGGGAGTTGAGGTGTACCACAACCTGAAGGTGAGCAACTAATGCATCTATTGATGTATCTTAAGTGTGGTCCCTAGGAATGTGAAGTCAGAATGCTAAATGCTACTGTATGCAGAGCATAATCAAGAAGAAGTATGGTCAAGATGCCACAAATGTTGGGGATGAAGGTGGTTTTGCACCTAACATTCAGGTAATGTCCATATGCTTTTATCTGCTGCTGTCATAGGCAAGCACAACAATTCTTACTTGTATATATTTTTTGAAGCTATCTAGCATATTTAAGATGTTCAGGACATAATTCAAAATTTGGCAAGTTAGTGGTGCTAGCCTAATTATTGCTCTATGTTCTCACTATAGGAACACTATGATTTGTTTTCTATGTTTACTGTAGGGTAATTACAAAATTAATCGTCAACATCCATTTATCTCACAATCTAATTTCTATGACAACCAATATATGCAGGAAAACAAAGAAGGCCTTGAACTACTGAAGGCAGCTATAGAAAAGGCTGGCTACACTGGAAAGGTATGTCGTCTCTTTTGTACTTTCCTCACTAACAGACAAACCTTTGTGTGTGTAGTTGATTCAACTTATCTGTGTGGCAGGTGGTCATTGGAATGGATGTTGCTGCTTCTGAATTCTTTAGTGAGAAGGACAAGACTTATGATCTTAATTTCAAGGAGGAGGTAAGAATTGCAACTTCTTATTATGCTTTTATATTTATATTTACCTATAGGTTTAGCTATTCCTTATGTGTTAATTCTCTAAGGCTATGATAATATATGAGCTTTTATTTATATTAACGTGTACTCACTTTTTTGGCCAGAACAACGATGGTTCAAACAAAATTTCAGGTGACAGCCTGAAAGATCTGTACAAGTCCTTTGTGTCTGAGTACCCTATTGTGTCTATCGAAGATCCATTCGATCAGGATGACTGGACCACTTATGCCAAACTCACTGATGAGATTGGACAGCAAGTGCAGATTGTAGGAGATGATCTTCTTGTTACTAACCCCACTGTGAGTAACATTTTAAGTAATTGATTTCCTCCTAGTTCTATGCACAACATGCAGTTCTAAACAGTACCTGCTTGACCTGTGCTGTACAGAGGGTTGCCAAGGCCATCAATGAGAAGACCTGCAATGCTCTTCTCTTGAAGGTAGAATCATTGCTATTTCATATCGCTAATCTTTTCGCCTGGGTAAGGATTACCTTTATTGTAAGTGGCTGTTGACTAACTCCATTGCTACACGGGTGACAGGTGAACCAAATCGGCTCTGTGACTGAGAGTATCGAAGCTGTTAGAATGTCCAAGCGTGCCGGATGGGGTGTGATGGCAAGCCACAGGAGGTAGCCATTTAAGTTTTTTGTTTGCTTTTGAAAACTTAACTAACTTTCGTTTTTGATCTGTTTCACTCAATTGTTCTATCTTTTCATTTTTTCAGTGGCGAGACTGAGGACACCTTCATTGCTGACCTCTCAGTTGGCCTGGCTACGGTACACCGTCAATTGGCGAACATACACTTAAAATATTGTCCGAATTGAACATGTTCGGTACTGACCTGGTCTCCATGACTTCGTTTCAGGGCCAAATCAAGACAGGAGCTCCCTGCCGGTCTGAGCGCCTGGCCAAATACAACCAGGTAAGCGGGCGCACCTGCGCGCGCAAGGCTTCTTCGTTTCGCAACCAGGTTATGCTTACGGCTCTTGAGTCTGAACCAAACGTTCGTGGTTGCAGCTCCTCAGGATCGAGGAAGAGCTCGGTGATGCCGCAGTCTACGCCGGAGCAAAGTTCAGGGCACCAGTGGAGCCCTACTAAACCACGAGAGCCCAGAGTCTGGAGAAAGAAGACGAGGATGTTTCTTGTGGAGCTACTAGTTCGCTGCTGCTTTTTGATAGAATGTCTGTACTATCACAATAAAAGTATGGTCTTGTTTGCCGGAGAGCTACACTAGTGATTTTGTCGTGGGAACAAAAAAAAAGAAAAAAAGAACTGTTTTTCTAGATATGAGTGATGGAGTGGTGGTCCGCACTCGTTGTAATATCGTTGCCCAAACTGATTTTGATGGGTACTCCACAGAAAGCAAGCGACTTTCTTGTTTCTTTTGCTCTATGAAACATTTTCGTATTCGGCATGGAAATTCTTTACTATGGCTTTGCTTTTATCGGCAGATGGAGCCATAGCTGCATCTTGCACAACAGAAAATCATTATGATCTTGCCATATGCTAGAGACTTTCTATCTTTTGCTCTGTTATTAAGCCATTTTTGAATTTAAGCATGAAAACCTGTTTTAATTTTATTCTTTGTTTGACTAGCTTTTTCTTTGCCAAAATACCCAAAGCTTATGCCATTTTCAACCCAATCATAGATGTTAGAGCATCTTTAATAGACTAGTTTAAATTATATTCTAAACTACAAGATTTAGCTATTGTGTAAAATATAAAAAAATTCACTTAAAGCATAGAGTTCTACACGCTATATATGACAAGCAAAAGTTTAGGAATAGTAAATTTGCTATTTTAGCAAACTAAACAGTACACTTATTGGACTTTAATTTTTGTTTTGAAAATATAAAAGTAGGCTAGATAACATATTTGTTGGAGTTGCTCTTATGCTTGTCATACATGTACTCTTTTTTCTATCAGCGTTTATTTGGCAAGTTAATGAAATCTTTACTATCCTGCTTCCAAATTGAATGATGTATTCATTTCAAAGAAATGGATAAGAGCTGAGAAGTCTTATATTATGAATCTTTAATTCTAAAATTCAAATTCTTTTATATTGAATATATAGCTATAGTAATAAATTTTGATCTACATTTCTACCCTCTACGCGCCTACGCTGAACGTACCTTTAGGTATCCATACAATACCTAAAGAGTCCTTATTATAAAGTTGAGTCTTGTAGCGGCAACTTCGGTTTGTAGTATGCTTCGAGCGCCACACTGCTTCGGCTTGTACTGGCATATAGAGCCATGATGTTTTGGCTTGTAGCGGTGGATAGAGCCACAATCACATCTTGCGCAACTGGTCTTCCATATGTGAGCGACTTGTTTCTTTTGCTATGGTACTAAGCTATTTTTGAATTTAGCATGGAAACCCCTTGCCACGACTTTGACATGTAGCAACAAATGGAGCCACACGACTTCGCCTTGTAGTGGTAGATGGAGCCACACGACTTCAGCTTTGTAGTGGCAGACAGAGCCACATTACTTTGGCGGCTTGTAGCGACAAATAGAGCCACACCACTTCGTCTTGTAGCGACAATAGAGCCACACTGCTTTGGGTTGTAACGGCATATGGAGCAACAACCTCATTCCGCGCTTCGAAAAATCTTGATGGTCTTCCATTTGCGAGCGACTTTCTTGTTTCTTTTGCTTTGTTATTGAACTATTTTCGACTTCAGCATGGAAACCCCTCGCCATGGCTTTGACTTGTAGTGGTGGATGGAGCCACACGACTTTGGCTTGTATCGGCAGATGGAGCGACAACCGCATATTGCGCACTAGAAAATCTTGTTGGTTCCTGGTCTTGATATATGTGAGTGACTCTTGTATTTTTTCTATGTTATTAAGACATTTTCGAATTCAACATGAAAACCTCTCTCAACAACTGGCGGCTTGTAGCGGCGAATGAAGCCACAACTACATTTTGCGCAATTAGTCTTCCATATGTGAGCGACTTGTTTCTTTTGCTCTGTGGAAACCTCTTGCCATGACTTTGGCATGTAGCAGCAAATGGAGCCACACGACTTTGCCTTATAGCGGCAGATGGAGCCACATGGCTTCGGTTTGTAGCAGCAGATAGAGCCACACTGCTTTGGCAGCTATGCTGCAAATAGAGCCACACTGCTTTGTCTTGTAACGACAATAGAGCCATGCTGCTTCGGCTTGTAGTAGCATATAAAGCCACATCCTCATCTTGCGCAACGAAAAATCTTGATGGTCTTCTATTTGCAAGCGACTTTCTTGTTTCTTTTGCTTTGTTATTGAGCCATTTTTGAATTCAGCATAGAAAACCCTTGTCATGACTTTGACTTGTAGTGGAAGATGGAGCCACACGACTTCGGCTTGTATCGGTAGATGGAGCCACAATCGCATCTTGCACACCTAAAAATCTTGTTGGTTGCTGGTCTTGTTATTGCGAGTGACTCTTGTTTCCTTTTGCTGTGTTATTAAGCTATTTTCGAATTTAGCATGAAAATCCATCGCAACAACTTCAGCTTGTAGCGGCAGATGGAGCCACAACCGCAACAATTCATGGCTTGCAGCAGCAAATGTAGCCACAACCGTCGCACTAATTCATGGCTTGTAGTGGTAGATAGAGCCACAACAGAAGACAAAAAAGGCATTAATTCATGGCTTGTAGCGGCAGTTGGAGCCACAATCGAAGACAAAAAAGGGGAAAAAGATGTTGTTTTTCTATATTTCGATGAGTGGTAGCCCGCACTTGTCGGAACAGAAAAATCTTGCTGATTTTTGCCATATGCAAGCGACTTTTTTGTTTCTCTATATGCGAGTAACTTTCTTGTTTCTTTTGCTTTGTTAAGCTATTTTTAAATTCAACATGGAAACCACTCACCTGCACAGCTTCAGCTTGCAGTGACAGATGAAGTCACAGCCACAATAATGCATGACTCGTAGCGGTAGATGGAGCCACAGCCGCATCAAATCTCTTGCCACGGTTTCGGCTTGTAGCCTCAGATAGAACCACAACCTGTGAGGATGTGCTGCTTGTCTACTGCTTGATGATAGATTACAGATATTATAGAAGGTCAAGAAATCAAACAGAGGCAGCTGCTGCAGCCGCCGCAGATCGAAGAAGCCAACAAGCTTTTCAACGGAGGAGAATTTCTAATGACGATGGTGTGGTACTTTCCAGTAATTATTATTAAGCAAGTTCCTAAATTTGAACGAAAGGAAACCAGCAGAGGAGAGAGAGCGCACACAGACAGTACCACCAGGGAACAAGAAATCGAATCTGCTGCCGCAGCCCCCGTGCAAACCGAGGGCGGAGCTTCCCCTCCTCCAAGCCAGGCCACCGACGGGCGGGCTCCACGGGATCAAACATCTGTCACCTCCAGGTGGCCCCAGTCCATCCCTCCGCGGCGTCCCTCTTCTCTTCTTCTACAAATAGTCCCGGCCGGCCGCGGAGGCGAGGCGCAAAACCGCAAACGCCACCAGCCCACCACAGATAGCGAGCGAGCGAGCGGGCGAGCGCTTCTAGGCCTTTTTCGAGATGGCGGTCACGATCACGTGGGTGAAGGCGAGGCAGATCTTCGACAGCCGCGGCAACCCCACCGTCGAGGTGCGTCGCGTTCGTTTCGTTTTTCCTCAGTCTTCCATGGGGCGCGCTGTGAATTCGGAGATCTGTGCCGATTCGCCGCGTCGCTGTGCCGATGTGCTCCGGTTTTTGTTTTCCTGTGATATGATGAATCTGGATTAACTGCTGCGCTGCGCGCAGGTGGACATCGGCCTCAGCGACGGCAGCTACGCGAGGGGTGCCGTGCCGAGCGGCGCATCCACTGGTACGTCTGTCTGCCTCTGCTCTGCTCCATCTACCAGCGTGCTCTGTTCGTGAGGGTCTGCTTGGTTCGCTTGATCTGGGCGTGTCGAGCGGATTCGAGCGGTGTCTGAGATCGTCGATGCTGTGTGGCTCTGTGACATATAACTGTGCGTTTGTTGGTTGTTGGGTGATAATAACAGTCTTCGTCATGTTGAACTGGCTAGGACTGAGATGTGCGCGCGGTTGTTTTGTTGCTAGATCTGATTGATGCGTATATTCTTGTTCTAAGTTTTCAGTCTGTTCTCCACCGCCATGACCAGCGCTTGTTTAGAACCTTGCTATTTTTTTTACTGCGCGAATCGAAATACTCAATGGGAAGGGTTTATAAAAAATCATCTTATAGTTTCAAAGCAGAATCATCACCGTCATCACATGGTTAGCTGATCTGAAAATTGCTTACCATCTGGATCTGTTAATGAAGCAGGACACAAACTTGACTTTTGAACTTCTGTTATTATATTGTCTCACTATTAATTAGAATGTTTTTCAGATATAATGTGATTTATTGGTTTATCTGTTTATTTTCAGTTACACTTGTCTCAACCTTTGCTTCAATCATCGATTATAAGCATGATTTTGTTTTCAATTAACACAGAAATAATAATGCAGTAAAGTACTAAAGCCAATAGACCTCCCCTGAAGTATTCTTATCTAATGAATCAAGAAACATATTTATATGTGATACTGTGTCATTTAATCATTTTGGTATGTTAGCAACATAGAAAAAGACATACTATTGATATTAGATATGGTATTATGGGACATCAACATCTGCTGTTTCGTTTGGAATGGACTTTTTGTGAAATTTCAGTTTGTGGTCCAAACACTTTTAGATATTAGATGTGGTATACTATGGGATGTCAGTATCTGCTATTTTGTTTGGAGTGGACTTTTTGTGAAATTTCAGTTTGTGGTCGAGACACAATTACTTTTTGAATAGGTTGCCTTCTGTAGTTACCACAAATTCCATGTGTTAGACATTTAATGCACAGAATTTGACATTTTTATCTTTGAACAATTGACTCTCTCAGGAATATATGAGGCCTTGGAGTTGAGGGATGGAGGATCTGATTATCTTGGCAAGGGTGTTCTTAAGGTTAGTTAACCAGCCAATTTCTCCATTTCAGTCTGAGCAAGGGTATAATACTAGCTGTATTTGTCATGCACTCGCATGCACCGTAGCCATTCATGCATCCAGTGGTCATGGTTAACTTATATAATAGAAACCAACATGTGAATCCTCCCCCTTTTATTTGCGATAAATTTGATTTCAGAACCTATTTAAAGGCTATGCTCAAAGCTTCAGTTGACTAATGTTACTACGTAGCTTTTGGCTTAAAATTTGAATCCACAGCTAACCTGTGTCAGTGATTGCAACCATTCTGTTTTGATGTGTTGTCTTCTTTTTTCACATTGGAATAAGTCGTATTGTCTTTTGCTAGGCTGTGAGCAATGTAAATACAATTATTGGACCAGCAATCGTTGGAAAGGTATGTATCTCAATTCTAAAGTTACATGATTTCATTGATGTGGTATATCTCAATTCTAAAGCTACTTTTCTATGATGTGATACCCAAAACACATGATAGCTATCTTATTATGGTGAATTATGTTTCAGGACCCCACTGAGCAGGTTGAGATTGACAACTTCATGGTCCAACAGCTTGATGGTACCTCCAACGAATGGGGCTGGTGCAAACAGAAGGTATCATGGAGTTCATACTTGTGTTCCTAAACTTGACTTCCATCTTGCACTGCTTGTATTGATTTCCTTTGTCATGTTCAATCTATAAAGCTTGGCGCAAATGCCATTCTTGCCGTTTCACTTGCTGTGTGTAAAGCTGGAGCTATGGTGAAGAAGATTCCTCTTTACCAGGTCTTTCAAACATTACCGCTATAATTTATTATTATGTTGTATGCACAATTTAGAGGGTGTCCTGAAAGTTTACTTATTTGCAGCACATCGCAAATCTTGCTGGAAACAAAACTTTGGTGCTCCCTGTACCTGCCTTTAATGTGATTAATGGCGGATCACATGCTGGGAACAAGCTTGCCATGCAGGTAACATTCCTTGAGAAATCTGATTTTCTGACTACATGCCTCGACTATACTCTCTGATCATTTAACTGTTGTACAGGAGTTCATGATCCTCCCAACTGGTGCCTCCTCGTTCAAGGAGGCCATGAAGATGGGAGTTGAGGTGTACCACAACCTGAAGGTGATCAACTAATGCATCTATTGAAGTATCTTAAGTGTGGTCCCTAGGAATGTGAAGTCAGAATGCTAAATGCTACTGTATGCAGAGCATAATCAAGAAGAAGTATGGTCAAGATGCCACAAATGTTGGGGATGAAGGTGGTTTTGCACCTAACATTCAGGTAATGTCCATATGTTCTTCTCTGCTGCTGTCATAGGCTAGCACAACAATTCTTACTTATATATATTTTTTGATGCTATCTAGCATATATTTAAGATGATCAGGACATAATTCAAAATTTGGCAAGTTAGTGGTGCTAGCCTAATTATTGCTCTATGTTCTCACTATAGGAACACTATGATATTTTTTCTATGTTTACTGTAGGGTAATTACAAAATTAATCATCAACATCCATTTATCTCACAATCTAATTTCTATGACAACCAATATATGCAGGAAAACAAAGAAGGCCTTGAACTACTGAAGGCAGCTATAGAAAAGGCTGGCTACACTGGAAAGGTACGTCCTCTCTTTTGTACTTGGCTCACTAACAGACAAACCTTTGTGTGTGTAGTTGATTCAACTTATCTGTGTGGCAGGTGGTCATTGGAATGGATGTTGCTGCTTCTGAATTCTTTAGTGAGAAGGACAAGACGTATGATCTTAATTTCAAGGAGGAGGTAAGAATTGCAACTTACTATTGTGCTTTTATAGTTATATTTACCTATGGCTTTAGCTATTCCTTATGTGTTATTCTATAAGGCTATGATAATATATGAGCTTTTATTTTATATCAACGTGTACTCACTTTCTTGGCCAGAACAACGATGGTTCAAACAAAATTTCAGGTGACAGCCTGAAAGATCTGTACAAGTCCTTTGTATCTGAGTACCCTATTGTGTCTATCGAAGATCCATTCGATCAGGATGACTGGACCACTTATGCCAAACTCACTGATGAGATTGGACAGCAAGTGCAGATTGTAGGAGATGACCTTCTCGTTACTAACCCCACTGTGAGTAACATTTTAAGTAATTGATTTTTCTCTAGTTCTATGCACAACATGCAGTTCTAAAGATTACCTGCTTGACCTGTGCTGACGCTGTACAGAGGGTTGCCAAGGCCATCAATGAGAAGACCTGCAATGCTCTTCTCTTGAAGGTAAATCATTGCTATTTCATATCGCTAATCTTTTCGCCTGGGTAACGATTACTTGTATTGTAAGTGGCTGTTGACTAACTCCATTACTACTCGGTGACAGGTGAACCAAATTGGCTCTGTGACCGAGAGTATCGAAGCTGTTAGAATGTCCAAGCGTGCCGGATGGGGAGTGATGGCAAGCCACAGGAGGTAGCCATTTTAGTTCTTTGTTTGCTTTTGAAAACTTAACCAACTTTCCTATTTGATCTGTTTCGCTCAATTGTTCTATCTTTTTATTTGTTCAGTGGCGAGACTGAGGACACCTTCATAGCTGACCTCTCAGTTGGCCTGGCTACGGTATGCTGTCAACTGCAAATATACACTTAAAATGTCTGAATTGAACATCTTCGGTACTGACCTGGTTTCCATAACTTCGTTTCAGGGCCAAATCAAGACAGGAGCTCCCTGCCGGTCTGAGCGCCTAGCCAAATACAACCAGGTAAGCGCGGTAGCGCACGCATCTGCGCAAGGCTTCTTCGTTTCGCAACCAGGTTATGCTTACGGCTCTCGAGTCTGAACCAAACATTCGTGGTTGCAGCTCCTCAGGATCGAGGAAGAGCTCGGTGTTGCCGCAGTCTATGCCGGAGCGAAGTTCAGGGCACCAGTGGAGCCCTACTAACCACTTGAGCCCAGAGTCTGGAGAAAGAAGTTGAGGATGTTTCTTATTTAGCTACTAGTTTGCTGTTGCTTTTCTGATAGAATGTCTGTACTATCACAATAAAAGTATGGTCTTGTTTGCTGGAGAGCTACACTAGTGATTTTGTCGTGGGAACAAACAAAAAAAAAACTGTTTTTTTTGGGTGATGAGTGGCGGTCCGCACTCGATGTAATATCGTTGCCCAGACTGATTTTGATGGGTACGCAACAGGAAGCAAACGACTTCTTGTTTCTTTTGGTTTGTGAAACCATTTTCGTATTGAGCATGGAAACCCCTCGCCATGGCTTGGCTTGTAGGGGTAATTGGGTAAATAGAGCCATAGCCGCAATAGAAAATCTTTTTGGTAGCAATGGAGCTTGGACATTCTAACATCTTCGATACTCAGCTTCGAATGTTCAAGCGTCTTCGGTTGTGGCTCCGTCTACCAAATCGCCATTGCTTCGGCTTGTAGGGGTAAATAGAGCCATAGCCGCAACTTACACAATAGAAAAATATGCGAGTGACTTTCTATTATTTCACTCTGTTATTAAACCATTTTTGAATTTAGCATAGAAACTTCTATCATGACTTTGTCTTGTAGCGGCAAATGGAGCATACAGCTCGCTTCAGCAGATAGAGTCACACCGCTTCGGCATATAGAGCCACAACGTAGCCTTTGTATTGGCATATAGAGCCATGATGCTTTGGCTTGTAGCAGCAGATGAGCCACAACCACTTCCTGCATAATAGAAAATCTTGTTGGTCTTCTATATACGAGCGATTTGTTTCTTTTGCTCTGTTATTATGCTATTTTTGAATTTAATATGGAAATTCCGCATGGCTGAGCAAATGGAGCTACACAACTTGGACTTGTATTGGTAGATGGGGCCACATGGCTTTGGCTTGTAATGGCAGATGGAGCCACATGGCTTCCTCTTGTAGCGGCATATGGAGTCACACTGCTTCGGTGGTTTGTAGCGCTAGATTCGTCTTGTAGCGACAGTAGAACCATGCTTCTTCGGCTTATAGCAACATATAAAGCCATAACCTCATCTTGTGCAATAGAAAATCTTGCTGGTCTTTCATATGCGAGCGACTTTCTTATTTGTTTTTGCTATGTTATCAAGCCATTTTCGAATTCAGCATGGAAACCCCTCGTTATAGCTTTGGCTTGTAGCGGCAGATGGAGCCATACGACTTTGGCTTGTATCGACAGATGGAGCCACAACCGCATCTTGCACTCCATAAAATCTTGTTGGTTGTTGGTCTTCCTATATGTGAGTGACTCTTGTTTCTCGTGCTCTGTTATTAAGTCATTTTTGAATTCATCATGAAAACTCGCAACGGCTTCAGCTTGTAGCGGCAGATAGAGCCACAGCCGCAGCAATTCATGGCTTGTAGCAACAAATGTAGCCACAACCTTCGCATTAATTCATGACTTGTAATGGTAGACAGAGCCACAACCAAAGACAAAAAAGGCATTAATTCATGGCTTGTAGTAGCAAATGGAGCTACAGCCAAAAACAAAAAAAAGGACAAAATATTGTTTTTCTATATTCTGATGAGGGATGAGTGGTGGTCCGTACTTGTCGGAATTGCGCAACAGAAAATCTTGCTGGTCTTACTATATGCGAGCGACTTTCATGTTTTGCCATATGCAAGTGACTTTCTTATTTCTTTTACTCCATTAAACCATTTTTTAATTCAACATGGAAACAACTCACTACGGCTTTGGCTTATAGCGGCAGATGAACCACAGTCGTAACAATTCATGACTTGTAGCAACAGATGGAGCCACAACTGCCATATCAATTCATGGCTTGTTGCGGTAGATGAAGCCACAACTGCATCAAACCCCTTGCTACGGTTTCGGCTTGTAGAGTTAGATGAAGCCATTGCCACCGCATCAATCCATGGCTAAGGTTGAAAACGGACAAGCTATATCTCGTCCTGTTTTCTACATTATTACCCGCCTATTTTTGTATTTTTGGAAAAATCCAGAAACCAGGGCACGGGCCGATCAAGTTGGTGGGTGTGGGATGAAAACATGAAAGGCTTGATCTCGCCGGTATTTGGGAGGGATGAACCCTTACCCGAATTTGTAAAATATGGGATAAACCCAACATACAATATATGTGTGAGGCCCAAGAGCTAAAAGGCCCATCAATCGCTTTCTGCGGCCGCTTGCCTACAGTGCGCTGACATGTGACTTGTGAGCATGGGCTGATGTCTGCTTTTTTTAAGAAAGGGTTGGTTTTTACTGATATAGAACTCTTACAACCAAGCCCTTGACTGGGTACCCCTGAAAGAAAATAAAAATTACACATAAGACCATTATAGGAGCATCCAGTGCCCTTCATCGTCACCGACCTTCGCTGTCGCAGGCTGAACCTCCTCCATCTCCCGCAATGAAGAAGATCCAGAATGAAGCTTTTGGCTGATTCTCAATTCGACAAAGAGTCTTTGAAGCCCATCAATAGCACACAGTGTTGTTCAAACGTTGAACGTCCCGGACAAAACCACTCTCACCGGAAACAGACGCCAATGGTAACACCGGTATGCTCTGGCCAACAAGCAGCAATCCCACAAAGGGGATCCAAGGACACCTGCCCATATACATGAGCAAGTGGAGTCTTAACCTCAAGGAAGGGACACAAACCCGGTAAACACTCCACCAGTAAAAGGAATCTCCTTCGAACAATAGCCAAAACAAAGAAAAAAATCGCCAATACCAAACCTCCTGTAGATGATATTGTCGCTGTGCTCCTCTTGTCCATGGATCAACACAGAAACTCACCCAACATGGTCGATGCCGAAGAAGCTTGGAAAGTCTCTAACCCTAACCCTGAAACTACTACAATAGTAAGGGATATATACACCCTCCATCGGATCCACAGCTTCCTCAAGACCTCAACCCACCGGCGTTGAAAAGGCCACCGGAGTTGAGAAAGCTAGCGGATCCGGCGGCGGTACCGGAGATTGCCTTGGAGTCGCCCTTTCGGCTAGGAGGCACCCGACGCTGAGAGAGAGAGAGAGAGAGAGAGAGAGAGAGAGAGAGAGAGATGAGTGTGGTGGGCTGCTGTCTGCTAGCTTGATGCTTGCCTACTGCTTGATGATAGATTACATGACATGTTAACGTGATTGATGAATAGTACCTGCACTTGCTTGATGAATAATACGTGGCCAAATTAAATACGTGAACTTGCATAGGTGCACTACACGTCTGCACCAAGTCAAGTACTCATGCACTCGTGATATGTTAACTTGGTTGAAAATATTTATGTATATTTGTGTGGGTGTGCCTAAGACCCGATTTTAGATAATAAATTCAACATGTAATCTGATCACGACTTAAGTTAGGCCAGTCTCAGTGGTCCGTTTCAATACATTGTTTCTAAAATAAATTCGCTAACAAGACATCAATGAAACGAATAATGAAACAACCTCCACAATGCATGAGTTTCACCTTGACGTTTCCTAGGCTGGGCAAAGCATTTAATTACTGCAAAATGATTGGATCACATGCAAGATGGTGAAACGATTTAGCTCTCAGTAGGGATTTCATCCTGTTTCACCGTGTGGAAAACAACGTCCACGGGGTTTCACCATGGTGAAACTACTTCCTTCTCTCTCCTCTTCGTTTTATGCAAAAAGTGCAGTTTTGCTGACATGACGCTCTAATAAATGTGCATGACATCTTGGTAAAACCCCAACTGCGTCCGCATATTCCAACCCGGCTCTTCTGGACCCGATCCCGTTTCTATTTTTTTTTTAAAAAAAAGGAAAACGGGGAAGAGGTTTTTCTGCTCGTTTCCATCCGTTTTCAACCCTAAATCATGGCAGCCACGTGGATCAGGGGTCTTAGTTGCCGCGGTTGCAAATTTGCAATGGTGTAAGAATGCTACGGGCCTACGGCCAATCAAACAGCAGTTCCTAGTCCAACACAACTGTTCACAGAGCACCGGTGGTGAGCTGCATCAGTACCAGCAAGATGCACGGAAACTCGAGTGCCGGCAATTTAACCAGCAAATGCACTGCTAATGATGATTATGGGTAACATCAGATACGAGGGAACTCCAGCAAAAGGAAAAAAGATGAACCATCAAACATGGTGACAGCTTAGCAGGGTTTATGCGAATTAAAAAGAGCACAAACTTATGCACAAATCTGTGGAACTATTTCTCTGCCCCGTGAGAGCTGATGCGCAGTCCAATTCAACAAATTGCGGGAGTGGCTCATGATACACATGGTGCCCGCTACAACAGTTGGAGCTTTCGCTAAACTGAACAATAACCAGCCCGGCGCATCAATCTTACTGTTGGGGGGGCATGTTGCTTTTTTTGTTCCCTCACACTGAACCAGATAGCCTACATTCATCAAAAGTTAATTAACAACATGAAAGTGATAAGGCTAAGATATGTTCAGTTTGCCATGTCGACTGTCGTGTGGTGTTACCTAACTAAAGATTGCAAGATCAGAGTGAGCTACCGTCCGGATTTTGTAAGCCTACTCATCCTCCTCCGACAATACACTCCAGATCATCCTTAAGACAAACAACCAAGTGGCAATTATTAGTTTCTCACTTGGTAGATGCAGACTTGCATTGACTATCAAATAATCGAGGTATCCATAGTGTACTTACCAGAACAAGGACAGGAAGAGGAGAACTATGAGACTAACTATCTTAAAAAGGCGTCGCTTCTTCTCACGGCCAAGTTGATTAAATATCTCGGTCACATCTACCAGATGTTGCCGCCGCTGGTACCTACAAACGCCATAAAACATATAAACTTATCCGTGACCAGTGCTGAAAGCAACCTAGAGTTGCTTGTTCCAACTTTCCAAGTAGTTTAATAACTAATTGATGGTTACTGTCTGAACAAGAAAAGGTTCTGAAAAGTGAAAACTGGACAGCTTAGTGGCCATAAATAGAAAATTATCAAGGAGGAGAAACTACAGTAACTATAGCAAAGTTAATAACCACTGACATGGTACTCTCTGTTTTGTTGCAGTTGTTATTTTTTCACTTTTTTATGTGGTTGAGGAGAATGAAAAAGGAACTTTCTAAGCTTGACAAGTCTAGCAAGGTAAGGTATCACCCAAAGCAGCCAGAAGAAAAAAGGTATCCAGCCAGCTCCCGGTTATAGTATCAACTGATAAGGTTGAGCTTTAACCACCAGCTATAGAAACCTAATGGTACCAGTTTTGGAAAACGGTCAGGTCATATCTGCCACTCTTTGTTCTTCCTTCAACATTGAAAAATCCAGAAAAAGGCCAGGAATGTTTTAACCAACATTTGAATGACATAATTAGAAGCTGTGTAACTCCTCTAAAGTTCCATGTCCAGTGATAGGTACTTCTTGCTTATATTCACTAACATCAACATGTGTACAGCTGTGCCATACTGATCATTAACTAAGTTTGGTATTAAGAATATGGTGATTTGGTTCAATGAAATTAGAAATTAGCTGCATCAGTACTCATGTAACCACCAAGGTCACACAACACATATGAGCAGAGACAGCAAAAGATAAGGGTACAGATTGTGGCCTTATGTTCACTGCAAAAGAGGTATTCTTTTCTTCTCAGATGAACTACTCTATTTTAAGTTAGAATACAAGTTATGCTTCCTGAATAGTTTACAGAAAAATATAGTTTTGCGGATACTTTTGGTTTCAGCCAATTGTGTGATATTTACAGATTGTTCGTTTAATGTGTTTTAGACATTCGAATAAACAAAAACACATATGTACAATCGCCAGCTTTACATCCTTGTCTGCTTGACTAAAAAAAGGTAGACATAGACTGTCTATTTGATCACTCACCAAGCACACCCAATGTAAATTTAACGAGAACAGCACAAGAAGACACAAAGCACCTAAACAGAAGTGAATAACTAATTAACTATGTAAAACTGTGTCCCTACATTATGTTTCCTCACCAATGCTGATGAGATGTTAAATTTGTAGCAATTCGAGCCAGCTTGTGAGCATATATGAGTAGCATTTGGATTAGAAAAATATAAGAAAAAAGATCTGCTATATTTACCCCCTTAATCATGTAACCATATTCAGTATGACATGTGTAAAGTACCAAGCAAAGAGTTAAAAGAAGGAGACAGAAGCCCTTAACATATGATTATTTCAATCGAACAATTTGTGACCCAAAAGCTCAAAAACAGTTAAGTCCGTTCCGAGCACATATTTCCTCCTTTTCTTTTGATTCTTAGTACGAGCAGCCAGCACAGTACATTTTCCAACTTTCAATTGCACGTTTACTCTATCCATATTAGATCGATAATTTAGCAACAATGTAGAATCAACAAGATGTCAATCCCATGACACCAAATTAGTTAGAGCCCAGCCTACAGGATCATATTCCTAGTTGTTTTAAAAGGTAATTACAGGAAAAGCGGCACTTACAGCGTATAATTGTAGTACACCAATGGGAGAGAAAGTAAGAACATCGCCCAGTGGCCAGATAAGAGGAACAGTACGCTGAGAAGCGCTTGCAACACAAATTCTGGCATCACAACTTTATTTATTCGAGAGGATGAATCAAATGGGTTGATATAATCGAACTCTAGATCTGCCAAGCACATCAGCTGCAAAGACAAACGGAAGAACTAAATTATCAGTAACAGTCTAAGGCCAAGTATGCTTATATCAGTTAAAAGATGAGGAAAACAACATCCTAATTCATCCAAAAGGTAGCAACTGTGAGGCTCAAAAGCCAATTAAATGTGATCCTGGTGTGAGTTCGTAGCCAAGGTCACAAATTTTTACAATGCATAACCGGCACAAACCAAAAATAAATGCATCGGGCATCAGATACTACACATCCACCACCAACTAGCTGAAACATTCACTAGAACGCAGCAGCAACCAAATCCTGAGTCCTCCACCAGCCAGCCAAATAGACACCCACCTCCAGGTCTAAAAATTCTCGGATTAACTACTCGCTCTAGACCCCCAGACAACTGAGGATTGGACCGAGAAACGACATGTGAATCCGGAACCCAATCCTTGAAACAGCCCGAGCCGCCTCAAATTTGGCGGGGAATCGGCCACAGTAAGATCCTGCAGAGTCCAGCGCGGCTAGGGATTATTTCGGAGCACGGGGGGGGCGGCGCTGACCTGGTAGATGACGAGCACGATGAGCGCGACGACGAGGAAGAACGCGGTGAGCCACACGAACACCATCTCCGTCTTTGCCCGCTCCTGGCGGCGCGGATGCTCCGCTCTCGCTTTCGTTAGGGGGCGGGGTGGAGGCGCCGCGGGAAGGGAACCCTAGCCGAGCACCGTGGCGCCGCTGCGGCCGCCGGCGAGGTGGTCGTCGGAGGCGGTGAGCTGGAACGCGTGGGTGGGAGGCGAGCGGGTGGGGCCAGTCAGATCAGATGCTACGGGGTAGTTTGTTGCGAGGGGCTTCTTCAGATTCCAGTGACGGCACATGTGCCCCATGAAGCGTGAACTGTAAAGTCGTTAGCTCTAAAAAAAACTGTAAAGTCATTAACTGAAGCCTTGTTTAGTTCTATTTTTTTTTAAAGTTTTCAAAATCATTTTCGTTTTTATTTGATAAACATTGTCTAATCATAGAATAATTAAGCTTAAAAGATTCATCTCGCGATTTACAGACAATTAGTTTTTATTTTTATTTATATTTAATGCTACATGCATTGGTCATAATATTTAGTGTGACGGGGAATCTTGAAAATTTTTTGGTTTTTTTTGAACAAAACAAGGCCTCGATACAACTTGGGAGCGTCGGAGGGTTTTTTTCCCCTCCCCGATTCATATTTTTTTTATATACTCCTCTGTCCCATAAATAAACGTATTTTTTTTTACTTTCATGATTTATGGTTGACTGTTCGTCTTATTTTAAAAATAATAATAAATATTATTTATTTATTATGACTTATTTATTGTTAGATATATTTTTATAATGATTTATTTATTTTATTATTCATATAAAAAATTTAAATAAGACGAATGATCAAATATGAATCGTACCAGTCAAAGAAATATATTTATTTATAAGACTGAGAAAGTATATTTTTAGTGTGAGATTAATAAAGTATTAAATTGATACGATTTGTCGGAACCAACCCTAAAATAGCCTGTCAACGAGTAAATCTGATGCCAATGAGAACCATTAATTGTAGATTACAATGGACTCATCAAAGTCATAATAGACGAATTGAAGGAGTAACCTCATTTGTGTTTTATTAGGTAAAAAAACTTGTTGAGTGTTCGTGCGTTGTTACGTGTAAATAAGATATCTTATGACATATAGTCAGACGAGTAAAAATTCATGTCATTACAAATACCTGTGTATTACAATGGGAGCAAAATAATACCATAACATACATTGCAACATGAACAAAATAATATCATGATTTTTTTAAGTTTGATCTTGGGTTATACAATTATGTCGGGTCTTTTTAGTTCTAGCAATATTACAATTTGTCCCTATAAGTTCAGTACAAATTGTAAACCAATATAAAGACCCTTCTTAATTGAATACTTAGTGAGTGCTTTTTTTCCTGAGCCATGAACATGCCGAGCACATATTAATAGAGAAGAAGCTAATTACAAAAAATAAAAATAAATAAAATAACTACCTCACAAAAAAGACAACAACAAAAATACTACCTCACAAAACCAACAATCCTTGAAAGCAACAACTATTGAACGTCACTCCGCACGGCATAGAAAGCAAGCGATGTAAACTAGTAGTGGGAGTAGAGTTTTCATGGCGATGCCTCTAGAGAGAGAAATAATATCCGATGTCGTTAATGTTGAAAGGAGAACCAAGGTTTTTCAACCAAACAACTTCTAGAGAGTAAGGGGACCTCAAGACAATGCCACCAACGTGGGATATACTACCAAAGGTGTTACCATTGTTGGTCGAAGCCAAAGGTCTGGTAGGGTTTTCGCCCAACTACCCCCTACACCCAAGCCTAAACCAACCACATCATGGACAACCACAACCAAAGAAGCCAGCTCTTGTTCTTCCATCACGCAAAGAGCGCCGCTAATGTCGTTGCAGTTGATGCCCAAACAAGCTTATAGGGAAACCATGAGCATCTCCTGTGCAAGTTGACATCTTCAACAAGCCACCATCTGCAGGAGGTTGTCGCAGCGGCAGCAAGCCGAGCGCTAGCATGCGTGGCTAGTCGCAACCGAGACGGTCAACATACCGCAACCAACTAACATCTACAACCTATATATTGTAGATCATTTCTAGAGGAAACCCACAGCGCCACTATCCACTTGTACCAAGCACCACAACCAAACCCTTTTGTAGAAAACCACAATAGCAGTAGCTATGTGTTGTTGCCACCATCATAGCGAAAGTACCTCACCAAAACATAGGAAGCACCGTGAGTGAATGAGTTGCATTAAAAATATATAGGATCTTGTGATAGCCCTATCAAGAAATGATGTTAAACATTTTGGTTAGATGGGGTGACATTGATACCACAAGTGAGAAATGATAGTGTTGATATCTACTCCCTCCGTTCCAAATTAAATGACACTTTTAATTTTTAGATATCATCTTGACTATTAATCTTATTCATTTTTAAGCAAATAAAAAATAAGTTATTATTAAAATATGTTCAATGATAAAATAAGTCATAATATTTATTAAAAAATTAAATAAGACGAAGAATGAAAGAGATATCTAAAAGTAAAATCGTCATGTATTTTAGGACGGATGGAGTAGTCTCTTAATACTGCACTCTAACCTATATCTCAACATTCAATATCCAGATCATCGACGTTGATAGCCTCGCAATGTGTCATGACTAAGGATACTTGTAACAAACCGCAAAAGCATTCACGCCTACTCCCTCTAGTTTCGGACGTCGTTTTGGACAGCGACATGGTCTTAAAAAAACAACACTAACTGTTACTTTTGCTATAAAATATTTATAAAATATAGTTAATATATACTTTTATGAAACTATATTTTCAGATGAATCTACTTACATCACTTTTATATTTTCAAACTTACCAAAAAGAAATTTTTTGTAGTTAAAATTAAAAATATTTGACTTAAGGTGACCTCAAAACGACATCCTTTAGAAACCGGAGAGCATGTGCATTGTGCAAATGCAAAACGTAGCTACACATTCCCCAGGTAAAGTAAAAACTACTTTTTAGCTTTAGGTAGCAGCTCCAAATTCGTGTAAGGTATGAAACAGTCTGCTCAGATTCGGTGGTCTGCAGCTCAAAATGGGAGACACGTTTCGCTAAAATTTGGCTTAAACTGATGCTTATCTTGGCACAGCAGGATTGTGAGAAGATTTATCCGAATCTGGGAACAACTTCACCCCTAATTTCTCAAAACCAAAAAGCAAGACAAAATTAGATCTTATTTCACCCATTGTTCTGGCCCCAGACCAAATACTACCTAAGTTTCTAAGGCCAAAAGGATTTAATATAAGAATGTGATAAAAAATATATATACAGATAAAAAGAATTATATACATACATAATTACTCTCTCCATTCTAAATTATAAGTCGCTTTGACTTTTTTAGTTCATCCATTTTGCTATCTATCTAGACACATCATTTATCTAGATACATAGCAAAATATATGTACCAAAAGAGTCAAAGCGACTTATAATTTGGAACAAAGGGGTATCTCCCACTCTTCCTAGAAGAATTACAAACATGCCAAATGAATCGTGAAGGTGGGACGTTTGTCATAGAAAAATTCAATCACAAAGAAACAATATAAATCCACCCTTGGACAACATTTTGAGGCTAATCCCAGCACTGCCGCAAATCACATTATCAAGTACTCCGCACATGCTGATTTTTTTCTTTTTTTTTTGACAAAACTCATACATGCTAACACTATCACTAATTTCAGTTTCTATTTGCACAACTGAAGCAGTCGGTCTAAAAAACACAAATTTCGTGAGCCTTAACACATTAACACTTGCTCCCTCGGTCGCAAACTATATGCCCATACATGGTTATCTAGACTAGAAGAACAAAACAATCATAATCTAGAACGGTACTAGCTAGTTACCCTTGTCACCTTCCAGAGTAGATAGCTACTCCATGTTGCTGTTTCCAATACCATTGTCTGATGCAATAATTCGATAGCCACCTTCATCCCGTGCCTCACCACCGAAACCAGCAAAAGCTAGATTATTGGCAGTGGTACAGTACCTAGCACGTGCACCCTAAGTGACAGGTCGCCCTCTTCCTCTTCTTCGAACATGAAAGCACACACGTGTCCCGCTTCGATACGGTGGTTCTTGACGAAGAGGGGCCATCCACCAAGAAGCCTTAGTTCTCCATGGACCATTGAGAAGTTGAGCTTACTGCCGAACAGGTCTCTGCCTGCAAAAACTTTGGTCTCACACCCATAGGTACCCAGACGAGCGAATATGTATCGCTTACTGAACTGTCTTGAGAATGCCTACAAAACAATACCAGAAACATAGACAATCAACACCACATCATGCTTGGCATGCTTAGGTGTCGCGCACAACGTACCATCTGTCTCTTGACAATATTAGACTTCTTCATGGTGCAAATGTATGCTGGAATGCCAGAGCCACAGGTACTTGACAAACCAAGTGCAGCTTCTTCTTGCTTCGGCGTAAGTCTTGTGCGGTCACCATACCATAGCTTGGGTTCCACAACTACAAAGTCAAAGGTGAGATCAGCATGTGCATAGTCTACTGTCCTCTTGTTTCTTTATTTAGGCATGGAATAAATATTAAAACCCAATCTAGGTCCTTTTTTGGAAAAAAAAAGAGTCTAAATTACTCCCCTGCATATGGAAGTTGTCTGGATAATGCCTACACAATTTTGTGTTCAATTTACCCCTACAAATCTTTTACTTGATCCAATCTATACCTTAATAAGATTTGTCTTTTTTGTTTATCCCATAAAAGTTGATCTTTTAGTTCAAATTTTATAGGGTGATAATAAATATCATAACTCATGTTAGAAAATACATTACAAATTTTTCATCATAATGTTTTCATATAGTTTTGTATCAGTAGAGTAAATTTATTACTAAGCTACCCAAAACAATGATGAAAATTTCATAATGTATTTTTTCTAACATAAATGATGATATTCTATCCGCCTACAAAATTTGAGCTTGAAACTCAAACTTATACATGGAGAAAAAAAAAGGAATTGGGTAGAATGCACCAACTGAAACATCCGGAGAGGTAAAAAGAACACAAATTTAGTTTAGGGGTTATCCGGACAACTTTCCTGTGAGGAGTAATTCCTTTATTTTTTTGCATCTAAACTATATGATCAACATCACTGTCACTCTCTAAGCAAACAATTAATTACGTTCTGTTTGTTGACACCTTCATTCAAAATCAAGCTATAATGGCCTACTGGGCTTAGCAAATTGTTGAACTATAATTGTTCAAGTGCATTTGCGCTTTACTCAATCAGCATAATCATTCACCATTTCGACTCAAACCATCTCACAAAGGCATTCAATTTTCTTGACTGCAGTAAAACTGATCAGTGGTCACTTTCTCTTACTTCTTTCTCCGTTACATATTGCATTCTAAATTGTCATGGAGCTCAAATAATCCAGTTGTGAGTCAAGACACTAAGGGGGTGTTTGGTTGAGGAATCACCTCATCCTATATGAGGTGGTGTATATCATGACTTCATGAGTTCATCCCATGGTTTTGGTTGAATGACTCCATTCATCATAGTGGGAAGGTGATGGATCACCCCATTAGTCAAACCAAACGCACCCTAAGTCTATTCTACACCCTAGGTCACCTCATTGGCTCAGACTATTTGCCCTTGGAATCTGCAATGAGTCATCCTTTAAATAAAGCATTGAACTAATCAGGCAGAAAGGACTTAATAACAAAAACTGATCCACTAATTATCACTGACCTGGTGCAAAGCCAGTACTACCTTGGGCTTCCATCACTCTTCCTTTCGGTGGTGTCCGCTGATCTCCCTGACCCACAAATTTTATCAAGAGCAAAGGCTTCCATAAGAGGCTACAATACAAATCTTTTTATTGATAGGAACGTAGAGAGGTACTGGTTGCATCCATCAGAAACACAAAGTCCAGAAATGGGATAAGCACCTCAGTAATTTTTCTCAGGTTCATAACCTCACTCAGTGATACTCACATCTAGGATTGGCACAGCTGCAGGTAAGTGCAGCCCAGCTCAACCGCAAGGTGGTCTACAAACTAGTCACGAATAGATAATGCTCACAGCAATGTGGACAGTCACACTTACAACAAGAAAAGGCATAGAAGAAAATAAGACTGCAACATTGGAAGCTAATGATGAATCAAACCAATCAACTGGCCAACTGGGAGAACAAGGCGTTCAATTTGATACACAAGAACTACCAATTAGCAACAACACCATCACCCCAGAACCCTATTTAGAAGCCTGCTACAAAACCCACCAACAATTGAAATCACCTATTCTAACAAATCAAATCAAGAAAAGAAATCGATTTCAGAACTGTAGCCTGTAGGTCTGTAACAACATCAAGATGCTCCCATTGGAATATTAAAAGATACAGCCCCCAACATTCTGAATCACCTAATGCAACAAACCGACTTAAAGAAAGAAACTAATTTCAAGATTTCCATCATTCATAACATTCTAAGATATAGCCTAACATTTTGAGTGACCTACTGCACCAAAGTCTCCCTGGAAAGAAAATCCAAAATCTTGCTATTGCAACATTTAAGCACACAATCCTCGGCATTCGATATCACCTATTGCAAGGAAAAAAAATTGGCACACAAGTTTTCTTTTCTCAAAAACACAGGAGACCTAAGAAGAAAGAAAGGGGCTAGAGCCCTACAACACACGCCACACACGCCCCTCAGCTCAGAGTTTTACATTCACACCAGACAGTGGCAGACCAGCAGTGCACCAGAGTGGCTACTTGGGTTGCCCTGTGCAGCCCTCACAGCATGCTGGTCTCCGTGACTGTTACCCAATCTTTTGGCCACTTTTTGGCATGCTGTCCTCCATGGCTATTCCCCAACTCTTTGGCCACTATCTGGCCCTCCGGTACTGGTGAAAATGCTCAGTGCTGTACCCCTTAACCAGATCCAGACTGGGGAGGGCTGCTAGAGTTTAGAGAGAGAGAGAGAGCACACCATTGTTCCCTGAAGCTTGCAAGGGTTCCCAACGAACATTCTTTGCAGGGGATTGAAAAGTGGCGGAGCTCGTCGATTTTTATGCCTATGGCCACTATCACGGCATATATAGTATAGCACCTGCACTAGGTTAAGGTACCGCTCACACAGAGTTTTTTTTTTTTTTTTGAGAATCGCTCACAAAGAGTCTAAACTGAGTTTAATACCGAAAGGTAACAAAACTAGCTTATAAATAGCAGAGAACTGGTCGTATGATTGACATCGGAGCAGGAGAGAGAAAAAAGAAGGATTTTAATGTCTTGGTCCTCTTCATTGTGCAACTCTATAAAAATCGGTCTAATCAAATAATCATTCAATAATTCTTATATCAGGAAGAGTTCAACATTAACATAGAACTTAGATTAAGAACTAGAATGGGAAAATTTACCAAGACTCAGAAATCACAACAGTTGGTAGGAGACCAGGAGAGGGAGAGAGGGAGAGCAGACGAGACCCCACGCGAACACACGGCCACGCGCGGAGCCGAAGACACCAGGTCGCCGGCCGGCCGGCGGTCGCAGCTCGCGCTCGGCCAGCCAATGCAGGCCGCCGGCCGCGGCCAGGCGCCGGACGACAGGAGCAGACGAGCAGGATGGCGACCGGTGGGGGACGGGGGGAGCCGCTGGGCCACGCGTGGTAGAGGACCGTGGCGGTCGGCGGGAGGGCGGACCGGTGGCCGGATAGGGTTAGCAAGCACTCAGCGCTCGCGAGTCGCGACGGGGTTCGGCGAGGAGGAAGCGGAACAAACGAACAGCAGTCGAACAGGACGACCGGACGAGCGCTCGCGAGTAAGGCCGGGGCCTTGTTTACTTCCAATTTTTTTTTTTTTTTTTGCAAAATAAGAATAGTAGCACTTTCGTTTATATTTGATAAATATTGTCCAATTATAAGCTAGCTAGGCTCAAAAGATTTATCTCGTTAATTCCGACCAAACTGTGCAATTAGTTTTTATTTTTATCTATAATTAATACTTCATGCATACGTGTAAAGATACGATGTGATGGGGAATCTGAAAAATTTTGTAAAATTTTTAGGGAACTAAACAAGGCCCGACTGAGGCGCATTTTTGGCTCATTGTTTGAAACCATGCCAGAACACTACGGCCTTGTTTGGCGTTGTTATTATTGGCGCCAAGGTTACACAACAACACAAGCCTTATTGGCGCCAAGATCGTTGCACCAACACATGTGTGGAACTGACGTGACATGCATCTTGGCGCCGTTATCATTGGCACCAGTGTTATCATTGACACAACTATGCTAGGTTCTCCTCTGACTAGAGACCTCTCCGCTCAAAGTTTGACGAGTTGGAGCACGCCCATATGGTGGTGGATAGCGACGGACTACGTTGTTGAAGAGCGACGGACGAGGGCCCTGCAGCGGTGGCAAGCCCTTCACCGTTTACCACAGGTTCTAGAGGCCTTGACAGCGTGACTGTCAAGAGGTGAACAATTGGGAGTTAGGAGGGTGAGGTCAACCGAAGGATAGACAAGTTTAACAAAAGCCACGAAAGTCTAGGAATTTTTTATTTTAATAAATAACAAAAAAAACACTCCGTTCATCCAAAATTACAAGACATTATAGTTTATATACAGATAGTTTATGATGTATATTTAGATATACACTATGTAGATACATATGGTAAAGTGCTCCAACATTATTACCTAAAGACCAATACCTAATTCGTAGGAAATGATGGGTTTAGAAGGATATTTTCCCTTTCCAACTACTCACTCTGACCTGAAATAGAGTGTATCGTTAAAATTTGTATTGTAATACAATACATTCTACATAATGACTATATTTCAATTTTACAAGGTTTGTTAAAAATAAACCCATGATTCGAGGAGAAACTTTATAATTAGAATAATTTATGATTATATGCGTGCATTTGAATGTTTTTAAGTTATCTTATAAATTTTATAGATGCACTGTATTGCATGACAGAGGAGTAGGGCAGCAGCGGAGAAGAGAGAAATAGATGGCCGAGTTGGGCCAAGAAAATGAGATGGTCTGACGTTGTTTTTTGTTCCAAAAAATATGCACATGATTTGACGTTCTATTTAAAATTTCCAGTATTCAAACTAGGTTCGAATCCCATTCAAAACCGATCCGAAGCCTGTTTGAATACTGGGACTGTTTTGAATGGAAAGTCTATCCATTCAAAACAGATTTCCAAATCGAACTATTGTGCGGCCGCAGTAAAAGATGCCTGGCCACCCCACACACTTGTCATCAAGAAGAGGTTTGGGATCAGAACAACCAAACACTAGTTGCTGGCTGGAGGTCCTCCCAAAGTCCCACTCGTCGGTGGTGCCGCCTGCCGCCTGCCGGTGCCGGGCGGCGCGTCTTATTCGCGCTTCGATGACTACTGGCAAGGTACCGCCCGCCACACGCGGCCGTCGTCGTTTGGTACCACGTCGCCTGCTGCATGTCCACGAGAGCCATGGCCATGCCCATGCCACTGATCGATGCCAAAGACGGACGCGTTTCACCACTCCAGCGCGCAGCGCGATAGGCTGTTCGTTTTAGGTTTATCCGTCAAATTTACCTGACGTTCAGTAGTACTTTTCTTTCACAATAAATCATTTAGTCATCGCTTTTCCACATCCATTTCTCTATACAACAGGTTTACAGAGGCAGATCACGATGCGTCGTCGACCTGAAATCCTGATGAGCGTAGCCTTTTGCATGTGTAACTACTGCTCTGCTGCTCTTCCTACGACGATGCTTCCATGTGCACGCACGACAGCGCGATCGAGCGTCCGGCCGACGATGATCCAACGAAGCAGCGAGCTCGATCAGCTCACGCCCCAGTCGCAGATCTCCGCGCGCAGAGGAAGAAGTTGCGAGAGCCGAGGTCCAGCACCTTCTCCTCCAGCCTCAAACCTGACAAGAATTCCAAAGAATCGACCGACCGTCAGTTTGTCATCATATGATGGATGCAATGAAACTTTCATTCTTCAGATTATTATTAAAGATGCAAGCAAAGCAAGAAAGGCGGCATGTGCGCGTGGACTGTGCCTCGTTGCCTGTGCGTGCAAGCAAAGCAAAAAGCAGAGAGCAGACAGCAGAGTGCAGTAGGAGGTTGGTGCACGTACTCTCGAGCGAGTACTTGTTGAGATGGAGCTCGAAGCCGTCGGTGGCGTCGGCGGGCGTCCCGGTCTGGAGCGGCGGGCGGCGGCCCTCGCGGACGTAGGCGGCGACGGCGGCGCGCACGAGGTCGGCGACGGTGGCGTCGGCGTCCAGCACGAGGTGGACGGGCCACAGGCTGCGGTCCACCGTCACGTTCACCAGCAGCTTCGTCAGCCGCCTGTCGTCCCTGTTCCTGCCCGTCGTCGTCGTCGTCGGCGCCGGGCGAAACAGCGGCTCCATGCGCTGCAGCAGCAGGCGGTGGGGCTCTGTCGTTGTCTCGCCGCCTCGGTGCATCGCCGCCAGTGCCTGGGTGGAGCCGGTCGGCATGGCGGGGGATGGTTCGCTCTTGTATGTGTTGGGGGCGTGGAGGTGAGAACGCGGGGTCGATGGAGGTGAGTCAGTGCGTGCATGTGCGGGCGGCGGTGGCGGTGGTGGACTGGTGGTGGTGGGGGGTTCGTGGATGGAGACGGCGAGCGGGCAGGCGGGGAAGATATAGGAGGTCCACCGAGTACTTGGTCGCCGCGGCGAGCGCGATTGTTAGGCAGGGCACGCCTCGCCTGATGACACGGCTAGTGTATGCATCTGAAGTCTGAACCACGTGTGGCTGGTTGCAGAGCATCACGTATGGTATGTGTATGTGTTCGTGGCCAAATGAGTGAAGGATTCCTACGACCACCACTGCTGCTGCCTGCATGCGCTGATGGGAAACAAGTTGACGGCCACTAGCCACAGAGTGCAGGCACAGACAAGCTGGGAAATCACCATCATCGTCAGATTCTTCACAGATCGGAGGCGCGCGCGAAGGCGAAGAGGAGGCGAGACGGGAGTGGTCGAGTGGAGTGCAGAGGTGTCGCTTCGCGGGTGGACGCGACGCGGCATGGCGCGGCGCTGGGCCTGGTGCACCGCTGCACGCCACGCGTTCCAATCCAAGACGACTACCGGGCCGGCACCAGGCAGTAGAGTAGCCGTAGTGTCCGGCTGCCCTCTCTCATCTCATCCAGGGTTAACCGGGGGAGGCGCGCGTGGGCGCGCTGCATTTGCCTTGTGCCTACGTCGGCGAGTCGCGCGCGGCAGACGAGTCCCGAGACGCCGAACGGGCCTTGTCGTCCGGCCGCCGTCCAAAATCTGGTAGGACGCCGAGGCTGCTTTCGCGGAGCGGCGGGGAGTTGGGACTGTGGATGGAAACCCAGATTTGCACCGGGGCACGCACGCGGTGACAGTCCACAGGCACAACAGCACCATGCGCGCAGCACGTGTGCTCGTGTGTGTACTCTACTCCTCCTAGGTGTTGGCCGCGCGCAGGCGCAGGGGGCGAGTCGTGCACGGCATCAGCTCTGGCCAAACTCCACGGGGCGGGGGGTGTCCGCAAGCCACAGGAAAGTTGTACCGGAGCACGCTGAAATTATAGATTTTTTTATTATTTTAGTATATTTAATACAAATTTTCATAACGGTACTTATATAAAAATCGTCTTCTCTGTACTACTTCCTTAGTTTCTTATTTTTGAATTATAACCTGTTGCAACTTTGTTTAAAGTTAAATTTTGACTAAATTTATATAATACCGCTAAATATCCACAATAACAGTTAGTGCCTGAAGTGTGAAGTCTCTATAGGACATGTCACATGTGTGCTCATAATAGAATTATTCAAACATGTAAATAATGATATGTTTTTTCTTTTTAAAAGTTGTGAACTAATTTGACCTGTACAAAGCTAAAGTTAAATATAATTTGGAATACAAGTGTATGATTTTACTCTTTCCATCTCAAATAATCAGCTTCCGAATTTTCTAAGTCAATGTGTAAAGTTCGATAAAATTTGTTGGGAGAAAATTCATTAGCTATAAAACAAAATTAATTCCATTAGATACAGAAATATATTTTTATAGTTTACTTATTTGGTCTTATATGGATTTTGTGCCATCTACGGATGTGATCTCTTGAAGTCGTCCACAGGAGGACGACGGAGCGTTATTTTTTATAAACTTTGTGGAATATTTTTTTAATAAAAAAAATCCGAATGAAAGTGTATTAAAGAAAAAAAGAAAATTCCACGGCTCGGTTTGATCTGCTCTTGTGCCGGCCCAAATGTTTGTGTATACCGGTATGGGCCGAAAAACCTGAAAAGTCCACAGCCCCTCACCGGTCCGGCCCATATGTTTTCTTCCTTCGCCTGCTCCCCTCCACTTCAACCGACCTTCCCTTCTCCAACTTTACCAAGCCGGCCCAGCCCAGACCAGCCCATCCGAAGAGGCAACACGCGCTGTGCCTCTCGAATCTCTCCGACCGCGAGGGGCACCACCGGTCGGTCGCCGCCGGTGCTGCGGCCGCGAGGAACTTGCGTGGGGCGACGCGCCCGGCTGCTTGGGCAACTGGGCGGAGCAGTCGGGTCGGCTACCGCCGGCTGGTCTTCTAAGTAGGAACCTCTTCCGGCGGGGGTGTCAGGTCTGAGCTGATTGGGGATCCGGCACCGCATCGCCAGGAGGGGATAGCCAGCCATGGCAGCGAGGCAGCCGCCGCCTTCGTCTGCCTCCGCGCCCGCCGCGGGGCTCTCCATGAAGGAGTACCTCAAGAGGTACCAGTCAGGCCCGGGCGCTGACGGCGACCAGAAGAAGGCGAAGAAGAAGACGAAGAAGAAGCCCAAGCCCACCGCTGGAGGAGGCGGGGTGCTCATCGTTGACGAGGACCCCGTGTGGCAGAAGCCCGTGCAGGTGGAGGAGGAGCCCGCGTCGTCAGGTGCGTTGCCGTCCTGAACCCCCGAAACCCTAAATCGTAGCGCGTGCTCTGGATGGATTGGTGGTGGAATTCTGAATTTGGGGTCGCTCTCGTGGTTGCAGGTGACGAGAAGCCTCTGGTTGACGAGGACATCGAGGTGAAGCGGATGCGTCGCCTGGAGGCGATACGCGCGGCAAGGCCGTACAATGCTATTGCCGAGGACGGCAGTGGGTGGGTTACCGTGGCCGCCCCGGAAGAGCAGGGCGGTGGGTCCACCCGCCAGCTCAGGAACGACACGCCGTCGCCAGAGCAGGGAGGTGCTGTGAGGGAGGACCTTTCTCCTGTGCGGCGGAGGCAGCGGCGTGACACACCCTCACCTGTGCAGGGTGATGCTGCTGGAAAGGATTTGTCACCACCGAGACAGAGGCGGAGACGCCAGGACACGCCATCACCAAAGGGCAGTGGTGCAGGGGACCAGGATGATATGTCACCACCACGGAAGTCTAGGCGGAAAAAAGACCCTTCACCACCAAGGAAGGGTGCTCGTCATATCTCTGAGGAGCCCCAGGATACCTCGCCACCCAGGAGACGTAGGAGACATGATTCAGAGGAGCCCCAGGACACCTTGCTACCAAGGAGGCGTGTGAGACATGATTCGGTGGAGTCTGAAGACATTTCTCCACCTCGGCGACGGACACGGCAGGACTCAGAGGGGCCTGAAGACATCTCACCACCACGGAGGAGCAAGCACCAGGACCCTGAAGACATCTCACCACCACGGAGGAGGAAACACCAGGACCCTGAAGACATCTCACCACCACGGAGGAGGAAGCACCAGGACCCTGAAGACATCTCACCACCACGGAGGAGGACGCACCAGGACCCTGATGGTGATTTGTCACCCCCAAGAAGAAATAATTTGGGGCAAAGTCACAAATCTGCAACGGATGAGTTATCTCCACGTAAGAAGAGAGACACTTCTCCCTCAAGGAATAGTAAAAAGGAAAGAGCCTCAAAACACGTGATGAAAGCTGGACTGATGACAGCAGAGGAAGTTAAAGAGGACATAAGAAAGATTAAGGAGACTGAGATGGCTAAGTGAGTGACAACTTCACATCTTGGAACAGAGATGCTTGCCATTGATTTAAATTTGTAATATGTTTATTTGTCATTTTGTTATTAGGTTTGCGTCACAGGATCCTTCGCTGGTTGGGAAAGGTGCAAAGGCAGTATTCAGAGATAAGGAAGGTATAGGATGAATGCAGTATGCACATTGTACAGCTGTGTATTGGCTGTTTACCCATATAATCATTCTAGTTTCTTATGCTAACATTGTTTTGTGATGTTTTCCAGGAAGGCGGATAAGTGAAGAAGAAATGCGCAAGGCAAAGGAACCTGAGAAGCCAAAGGTAGATAGATATTCTTCAATGAATTTCTATTTTCTAGTCTTATGTTTCTCGTCCTCTCTCGCCTCTGAAATATTCTGTAGCTATTTGAATTGCAATTTGCAAATATGGCTCTACCTGTACAGTTCATAGATTGGGAACAACTTCTTCTGCAACTTATTTATCTTGAACCCTGACTTTGTGTAAATTAGGACATAGTTCTTTTTTTTTCTGAAAATGAATTAATAAGTATGTCATGAAACTTCTTTCTTTCTGCCGGTGTCATGAAGTGGAATTTTCTCTAAGCGCCAAATGATCAACTGTTCATATGATTAGGATGTACAACAGTCAACAGGACACCAAATTACTGACAAATTAGCTTATTGTCAACAGCTACCCACACTTATAGTACTAGTGTTAACAGTCAAAACAGAGTGAAGGCTTATGACTGCAATTTAACCACTCTGGTACTTGTATTGTAACTATCTGTCCAAAAGCTCATTTTAGCTAATGCCCCATGTTGTACTTATTGGCAGGAAATACATATAGAATGGGGTAAAGGGTTGGTTCAGAAACGAGAAGCTGAGGCTAGATTAAAAGAGATTGAAGCTGAGAAGAAGAAACCTTTTGCTCGAACAAGGTACTTAGGATATGGTGCCTATTTCTCTTTCCTCTATCTACTCTTTGTCCAATTGAATGTGAATCTGTCTAACCTTCTTTTGCGTGTATTTGATGTTGAACTTTTTCTGCTTGCAGGGATGACCCTGAGCTTGACAATATGCTAAAAGAAAGAATCCGATGGGGTGATCCTATGGCTCATCTAGTCAAGGTAACTGCACTGCTGCAGTATTTGATTTGGAGTGGCTTGGTTCAATCTGTCAACACTTCGTCTATATGTTTGTGGATAATGGCTGATATGTGTGCTAATGCATTGCAGCGGAAAGATCCAGAATTTATTTTGGAAGACTTGGGAGATGATGAAAAGATGAAAGAATCTGGTTTCATAGTACCCCAAAATGTACCTCCTCACAGCTGGCTGAAACGTGGAGTGGATGCTCCTCCAAACCGCTATGGCATAAAACCCGGTCGACATTGGGACGGCGTGGATCGCAGTAATGGTACGTTCCTTGCAATGTCACTATCAACTTTATCTTATAGCCTCATGCAGCATGTGAGTGGTAAAAAAAGATTACTGGGGTTTGAATATCACTACCATGTGTATATGCAGGCTTGTATCACAGTAGTTTAGGATTCACGTTGTGCTTATGTGGAGATTTTGCATGATGTTTCTTTTAAGAGACTGTAGTGTATTGGTTGCAAATATAGATTAGGCCTGTTCAACCATGGTTTAAGCTGGTTTTGGAGACCAGCGCCGATCAAACTGTTTATTGCCAGGTTAGACGGTTAGTTTTGCAGGTTGAGCAGTTTAAGCCCAGTTGTCTCCTTCCTCGAGCACATGCACGGGTTGTCACATGATGCTGACCGTCCCAGAGGTCACTGTTGGCTTCTCCGTGTGTGTGGTGGCTTTGCGCACTGGCCAGGCTTGAACACTGATCATCACCAATTTCTGGTCGACACCACAGAAAAAGCAGCTGCAATTAATGAGTTCACATTGCTGCAATGCCCCTTTCCTCACTATGGCATCGCAAGTAGTTAACAAACTCCTTCCCACGTTGTTTTGACCCTCTATAGGCCTTCCTTCATTCCTCCCAGTTTGTGTTTCGGCAATCATCAGATTGAGGACATGGCTTTGCTGGTTCACTTGCAAACCAGGCAAACCCGTATGAAACCATACATATGGTTTGGTCTGGACTCTGGACTGGTTCTGCAGGTTGTGGTTTCCCACTGCGAACAGGGCTGATATGGATTAGTCATTTGTATGTGACAACTGACAGTAGGAGAAAACTCATCGTTTTAACCTGCCCAACAACTAATAGTCATGTGCCAGGTTTCTGTTTCCTCACACAATTAATCAGTTTGTTCATTTTCATATCAACTAGCTTGTATGATTGTATCCACTAGGTTTTTATGAGCTTGGCAGAATATGCCATCTAGCTATGTGTCCATATAAGAAATGTGTTTTTGAGCTTAACACAATGTGCATTCTCATTAGTGTGAATTTCATTGGGTAGGCTAACCTGGGAGCCCGTTTACAAGTGTTGGCAGAATATTAAATTTCAAGCAAGAAATGTCTGGATGAACATGGTTGGGAAGCATAATATAAACTTTGAAAATACTTGCTATCAGTTTTTCCTTCTGTCATATCTTCCAGTTTCACTACACCAACTTTATCTGGTGTTATTTATGTATCTGCAGGGCATATCTTGCTTGTTGTGTGCTTTCAAAATTGTTATCCTTCTTCCTTGCAAAAAGATAAAAAATAATTGTTATCCTTCTGGACAGCTTGTAAATCTGGTAGCTGGTTCTAATTTCACCTCCACTTTTTGTCTCCAGGGTTTGAGAAGGACATGTTCAAGCTGAAGAATGAGAAGCAAGCAATGGAGCAAGAGGCCTATCTTTGGTCTGTCTCAGATATGTGAGCCCAAATGTTGTCTCTTACGAGAGGAATACTGTGGTCTAAAGGAAGAACGAAGAACCAATGAAGACCTTTCACACGATTTTCTTTTTCTTACACCAAATGACATCTTTAGTGATGCTGTGCTGGTAGCTTGAATATATATTTTTTCCCCTGGAAAGCTCGATGAAGCTGCATTTGTTGGAAATCTCAAATCTGTTACTACCCTTTGTCATCCTTCACATTTTGTAATATAGACGAACGTACTGAAAAAAAAACACAGGTTTTGGAGTAGTTCAAAAGATGAGATTTTACTGTCACTTTCTGGTTTCGATGTGTATAGCTTGTCTTAGCAGCTGTCGCTGTTTAAATTGTGGAGTATTTGAGAGTCCCTAAGGCCTTGTTCGTTTTAGCTGGATTGGCCTGTTTTAGGCCCGTTTCTGGCGGATTGCTGCGGTCCCTTTTTAATCCAGATGTGAATGGGAATGTACGTTTTTAACCCGGTGAATGGAGCAATCAAGATACGTTCAATAAGGCATGCGCTGTTTTGAGAGAGAATTGCACTGCAAGGTGCAGCTTTGGAATTCCCTCGACTTAAGCCATTGCAGCACTTGAACAACCCCCCACCCCCCACAAAATTCAACCATTTGTAGTTCTCCCCTGTTTTAACCGTGCATGTTTTTTTTTGAACACCCCCCAAATTACGCATGTTCCTTTGCCATGGCCTGAGAAGGTGGAGTTTTTTTAAAAAAAACTGGAGATTTACCAGTGCTATTAGTGCTAATCTAATGTGTGACACCGCCGTGACATTGGTAGCCGTTTTGAGGTCTCTGACCGATCCGCGCAACGAAACAACAAACCGTTTTTCCTGTTTCCACGCGTCCACCCACACGCAAGGTCGCGTCGTCGTGAACCCGCGGGCGGAGAAGAAGGGGGACACGCAGGCAGGCACAGCCACCGCTGCCGGCGGCGCGAGATCGAGGAAGGAGGGGATCCCACGCTCCCCTGCCGCGCCGCTCGAGGTCGAGTGCCGAGCGAGATGGTGAACGCCTTCTTCCTCTTTTGCGGCTGCGTGGACCAGGCCAGCGTGGCGGTGGTGGAGAAGTGGGGCCGCTTCCTCCGCCTCGCCGACCCGGGCCTCCACTTCTTCAACCCCTTCGCCGGGGAGTGCGTCGCGGGCGCCCTCACCACCCGCGTCCAGTCCCTCGACGTCCGCGTCGAGACCAAGACCAAGGTCCGTCCGTCTCGCCGCCTTCCCCTTATGATATCCCTCCTGCTCTACTAGGCTTACCTTCTCGATCGCGCGTACACTGCGATTGGTTTCCACACTTTCTAGCCGGATTGCCCGTGTCCCGTTCTTGGAGATCTTGCTTTGCTCGGTGACAGATTTCTCAGTGCTTCCTGTGCTATATTGGTGACTATTGTTGAGATCGGGTGGGATTGCATCGTGCTGGGATTGGGGATCTGTGTTTGGTCCGGCACACCGTCACCACCCGTGTCTCTATTAATTACTTCATTAAGGGGATTGGAATTGCTTCATGGCCTGTGGAGTAGTAGCGGTACCCTGTTTTTGGTAGGCGCAGTTAGTCTAATGCGCGGCTGTGGGATACTGGAAGAACATCGTTGATGGCATTATCCAACAAGTGAACTGTACATATCTAGTATAAATCAGCGCATTAGCAGTACCCTGTTTTTGGTAGAGTAGTTAGTTTAATGCGCCGCTGTGGGATACTGGAAGAACATCGTTGATGGCATTATCCAACAAGTGAACTTTACATATCTAGTATAAATTGGTCAACTGTTGAGTAGCCATTTTTGTGCTTGTTTTCGAAGTATGGCATTTACAACACTATTAACATTTGCCCACCATATGTTTGTCTGCCTCTAGTTCCTTCGCAATGAAGTGAAATATCCTTTGCCTATGGTACTTGTTGCTTCTTTTCTTGTTGAAACAATTGTGTGGCGTCCTCTTCCTTTGCAGGATAATGTCTTTGTCCAGCTGATCTGCACAATTCAGTACCGTGTTGTCAAGGAAAATGCAGATGATGCATTCTATGAGTTGCAGAATCCCCAACAACAAATTCAGGCCTACGTCTTTGATGGTGAAAATTATTAGCACCGAGTTCTTGGTTTTGTACTGTTTCTCTTAATTATAACCTGACACTTGTGTATTTTTTTTATGAAAATAGTTGTCCGGGCCATAGTGCCAAGAATGAATCTGGATGATCTCTTTGAGCAGAAGAATGATGTGGCCAAAGCTGTACTGGAGGAGCTTGAAAAGGTAATTTAGAGGCCTGTTTTAAATACTGGTATGGTAGGGGTTTGGCTTGAAATCATTGATTCTGCTTGCAACTCCAGTGACACACCTTGCCATTCTCCTGGTGATAATTTCAAGGAGTTAACTACTCTGCCTATACTCTGCTTTTGATTCACAATTTGTTTGGTGATTACTGTAGCCCTTGTTTTGTTTTTCTGGTTTGCCCTATGTGTATCCCTACAGTGTAGCTTTGGTTCAGTACATCCTAAACATGCTGTTTCGGTGGACCTCTTTATTTCCAGTACTGGTTTTAGCATGTGTATTAAAAGGACAGTTTCGTAACTATTTGATGAACTTGGTTGTGTGATAAGTACTGTAACGGTCCATAGAAAACCAACATGCTTATCTGTTTTGGCACCATATTTGTTTCCGATGAAATCAGAATCTTGTCTGGTTGATATTTAGCCTTTGTCCGATTCTGTTGCTATTGTTTAGTTTTGTCCTCAGCACATTGTTTCCTCTGTATTATTGGCAATGTCTTGTAGTCTGAGGTTATGTCATCTCTTGAGAGAGTAATCCAATGTTCTACTGTACCTTTTCTTGTATGACCTACCACATATGGCTGTTCTATATCTTACCTGGCAAATTCAATAAACTCTTGCTGTTGTCCAGGTGATGGCAGCTTATGGTTACAGTATTGAGCACATTCTCATGGTCGATATCATCCCTGACGCTGCTGTTCGCAAAGCAATGAACGAAATAAATGCAGGTATTATGCCATTTCTGTGCATGTGAGAATTGCCTCCAGGTTATGCAGCTTGTGAAATGTTTACTGAACTCTGCAGTGTTCCTGTTAAGTTCAAACTTTCTGGTGGTTTAATGCTATCTTCTGTAGACATGCTTCCTTTTTCTATATCCAGTAAGTAGCATTTTCTTTCATTTGCATCTGTGCTCACTTAAGTGATCAACTCCTATCACAGCCCAAAGGCTCCAGCTGGCAAGTGTTTACAAAGGAGAAGCAGAGAAGATTCTTATGGTGAAGAAAGCGGAGGCAGAAGCCGAGGCGAAATACCTTTCTGGTGTCGGTATCGCCAAACAGCGGCAGGCGATAACTGATGGCCTCAGAGAGAACATCCTGAACTTCTCACACTCGGTGTCAGGCACCAGCGCGAAGGAAGTCATGGACCTGATCATGGTCACGCAGTACTTCGACACCATCAAGGAGCTCGGTGATGGCTCCAAGAACACCACGATCTTCATACCCCATGGACCGGGCCACGTGAAGGACATCAGCGAGCAGATCCGCGATGGCATGATGCAAGCCTCAAGTAGCAATGTGTAAATCACCTATAGTCCTACACGTGGATTGGAGGCGTTTCAGCTCGGGATGAGGTCTCGAGTACCATGTTCATAGTATTAGATTGTTATTAGTGGTAAATAATGAGTGCTGGGGCTTTCGGCAAGTCTGGAGTTGTTTGCGGCCTTAAAACTAGTGAGGTTGAATTTTCTGTAAAAAATGTGTTAGCCCGAATGCTCGACCTTACACGTTCTTTCCAGATACAAGTCATAGCGAGCAGAGTTTAATATATAGTGATATCTTTGTGCTGGAAATTATTTACGTGGTTCTACACTTGTACTTCTGTAGTTTTGCATGCTTGTTGCTGTCAGAGGCACATAAACAGAGTCTTTAAGATTTGGTTATTACGCAATGGTGTGTTCGTCACACCATCACCAGCTGCATCAGATTGCTGGTTGTGTTCAGTCACAGGTTATGAACAGTGTCAGATTGCTGATTGTAAACAAAACCAGCTGCATCAGATTGCTGGTTGTGCTCAGTCACAGGTTATGAACAGTGTCAGATTGCCGATTGTAAACAAAACCGCAGATGCAAAACCACGCTGAATTTGCATGGGCTACATATTTGGGACAACACCAAGCTTTGCAAATTTCACGCTGAATTTAGCTACATATTTGGGACAACACCAAGCTTGCAAATTCACGCTGAATTTGGATGGGCCACACATTTGGCAGTTGGCACAACACCAAAGCTTGCAGTTTCAGGTGCGCTAAAGATCGACCCAACGTGCATGCAACAAAGCTGCAACTCGCCAACTCCCTCCCTCTCCCGTCGGCGAGCGAGACAGACGCGCGCACCTGCCTGCCCATGGCGTCCTCTCTCTCCCCTCTCCTCCCAGCGGGAATCGCGGCCGGCCCCCTCCCTCCACCCCTCCCCACCGCGCGGGCATGCGTGCACGCACCCACTGCGTCGATCGCCATTTCTGGCCCCGGCTAAATCAGGATATAGACTAGTGAGAGAGCGACAAGAGGCGGAGGAAGAGGAGGAGGAGGTGCTGCATGCTGCTGCTGCGTTGGTGGTGGCTGTGGAGGTGCGGAGATCGTCGATCGGTCGCTGCGGTTCGTCGGCGGCGGTGTTGAGATGTCGATGGACTTCGGCGCCCCGGCGGATGATCCCAAGGTCTTCCGCAACATCTGCCGCGACCGTACGTCCACACCCCTGCCACACGCGCTTCTGATGTCGACTCTTCCTAACATCATCTTGTACTTTACAAATTGACGATCCGACGGCTCAATTTCTCTGTTGTTTGTGTTTCTCCCTCAGGGATACTGAAGGACTTGCTCAAGCCTGACAAAGATAAGGAGACCAAAAGCTCATGGAAGGTAATATTTTTGTTGTGCGTGCACAAACAGCTTGATTTATGCAAACTCTGTTGTTACTGCTTCATGTGTTCTGTTTCCTGCTATCTTTTCTTTTTAATGAAACGCTGCAGATTCATACTTTTGAGAGACTGTATCCTAGATTAGGACGTATATCATTTCACATGGATATTCGGATTTTTTGTGCAACATTTATGAATTATGTATGATCCTTTCTCACAATGTGTGACGATCTTGTCTCATGCTACTGGTATTCTAGGGACCTTCAAAAGTTTAAGCCCTTTTTAAATTAGTTTCATTGGTCATTATGGTTTACGAGTGGGAAAGCGAAACAATTATTATGTCATTTCCATTTGTCATATTTGTAGGTTCTTATAATGGATAAATTTACAGTGAAGATCATGGCTTATGCTTGCAAGATGGCAGAAATTACCGATGCTGGGATTTCACGTAAGTTTCCAAGACCTTTGATGAATAATCATTTAGCAGGAAAATATGTGGTAGTGACTATATGTTCTTCCTACTGTATTTACTTGGGATGCATCTTACTCTTTTCGGCCAATAACACTTGATGTTCAATTTATGTTTGTGAAGTAAGATAGTTAAGTAAGCTTATTGTCATATCCTGCAGTTGTAGAAGATCTGTTCAAGAGAAGGGAGCCAATGCCTTCAATGGATGCAATATACTTTCTTCAGCCACTGAAAGAAAAGTAATTTTTGACAGCCTTTGGCCTTTTCTTTTGTCTTCTTGAGTTTAATATTTTCCGTCAGTCATATTGGATTTTTGCCTTTTAATATAAACATCTCAATATGAATCAACTGTTATTCCCTGGTTCACATGACATCAGCTTTTGCTGGTTCTCCAATGATGAAGTACCTATGCGGTCAAAAGCCACCCTCTGTGGCGCTATCTAATTTTCCATGTAGTCAATTTATACGCCATATCATATTGAGGCCTCTTCTCTGATACTGTGATATATGCATTTTGCAATCTGCAGTGTCATAATGCTTCTGTCTGACATGTCTGGGAGATGTCCACTTTACAGGAAGTATGTTTGCATTGCCATTTCAATTTGCTGCTAAAGTATCATTTTCAAAAGCTTCTGATGTAAAAAATTTACTAACACATTGATGATTTCACTCCGAATGCTAGGGCATACATCTTCTTCAGCTCACCGATTCCTAAAGAATTGGTAACTTACATAAAGAATGACAGTAGTGTAATACCACGCATCGGTGCACTAAGAGAGGTAAGTTACTTCACAATGTATCTTTCACTGTTTTGAGCTTTGGCAGAAGTTCCTTTTAATGCTGTTATTTCATTAATTGCAGATGAATTTGGAATTCTTCGCTATTGACATGCAGGTATTCAACCTTTGGTCTATTCCATTTCAGTGCATTCTGAGACAGATCTATGAATTTTGTCTCCGTTTTGTTGGTTGCTGCCTCGGAAAAGTACCATAAGCTGATTCTATTATTTCTTTATTTTTGGGTTAGTATCAAGTATCAATGTTCAATAAAAATATTGTACATAGGGTATGACCATTGTAGAGGTTATACAGAGCAAGTGGATGCTGGCATGAAACAATGCCATCGTTAGATTTGTTAGACACTTTGGAGCTTCTGCTTGCACTGCGAATCAAAATTAAATGGTTCAAAACTTTATGAGGATATGCTGTACATATTCATAATGTCCTTGAAAGTAAAATCATGGAAATGAATGTAACTGAACATGTTGGGTGCACTTGTATTTGCATGTTATTGTGTCTTGCTCTTTGTCTATAATACAATGCTTATTGTATTTCACTTTATATGCCATATATGTAGGGCTTTGTAACCGACCATGATATGGCCCTGAATGATTTATACGGCCCGAGTGAGCAAAATTCCAAAAAGTTCAACGATACTATAAGCACAATGGCTACTCGCATTGCAACTACATTTGCATCATTGAAGGTATGTTGCCAAACTTCATTTGCTATGCTCTATTCATGCCCACAGTTGATTATTAGTAGAAACTTCCATGTGTTTTGTCATGCTAAGGTATTATAGCTCTTCCATAAAGGGAAACCAGTGTAAAAATCAGAAGAAAAGGCACTAAATTCTGAGTATATTGTTCATAGCATTCCTACTTGTTTGATTCTATGTTGATGAACATGTTAGCCAGTGGGATGCTGCCATTCTGATATGTGCTCATTTCCTAGATCTTGATAAGCACCTGCACGTTTTTTTTTTTTTTGCTTGATCTGCATTACAATTTACCTGGGCCATCACCTCGTGTTGGATTGGATCATTACACTCCAGATGTGCAAACCCAAAACCCCTCACTTGTGAATTTATGCATACACAAAAGAATGTTACATCAGCATACCCTAGATGAAATTTTATTTCTTGAACACGCAGGAGAGCTGCGTATCATTGCAGTAAAAGAAGAAGAGATTTACAGCACACCCAAACACCCCTAAAAGAATTTAGGGGTGTTTGGTGTTTTGTAACCCTAGATGGAGGTTAGAACCTTGATATAAATATATTGATAGCAACTATGAAGTAGGAATACATGGTTCTGGAACCATTTTTAGAATATTAGATGCTGAGCAGCTATGAATATCTCCTGTCTTACTTAGCGATAGAACTATGTTGGTGTTTAGCCTCTATTGCCTTATCTATGAATAAAGTAGTCTTATTACTCTCTTTTTCTCATTGAACATGAAAGTTGATTGACTACTTTGCAGGAATTTCCATGTGTGCGGTATCGGGCACCAAAAGGAGATGGTTCCACAAAAACTAAATTTGATATGGTTCCAAAGTGGCTTGCTACCGCTGTTTGGGATATTGTGTCAAAATATAAATCAACTATTCCTGAATTTCCCCAGAAGGAGACATGTGAACTGCTAATTGTCGACAGGCCCATAGATCAGGTGCTAAAGAATACACTGAATGCTAAAACACTTTAATAACTTGTTCTCTTAAAAATACAGCAAAAAACTTCAATTTATTCATTACAGCTTACAACAATTTCATATGACTGCAAAGATAGCACCTGTTATTCATGAATGGACCTATGATGCAATGTGCCATGATCTACTCGAAATGGATGGCAACAAATACATATATGAGGTAATTGCCATATCATATTATTAGTGAGATACAAATTCTCTTTAGATTTCTTATATATTAGTGTTATTTTGCAAGGTATCAAAGATGGATTCAGAACCCGAAAAGAAGGAATCTTTATTAGAGGATCATGATCCTATTTGGCTTGAACTTCGCCATGCTCACATAGCTGATGTAAGTTCTATGTATTATATTTGTGTATTCTAATTGCTTAACTTTTTTCTGGTCTATTATTCCTAACATTAATTAAAATGCCAGGCTAGTGAGAGGTTGTATGAAAAGATGAATAATTTTGTTGCCAAGAATAAAGCAGCACAACTTTCAAGGTGCATAACCTTTCTCACTTTTGAATGTTATTGCAAATATATTTTTAATCCATGGTGTATTGTAGTACAGTAATAGATAATATGCCTTTCAACTATGAGCTACTGGTACTTTTCACAGTTCTAGGCTGCTGAGAGCATTCATATTGTACTTCACCTTTTGCATACCCAGATACCCCTTGTGCTAGATATTTATCTGTGACACAATTATGAAAAGTTCACATATGATTTTGTATTCATCACTTGGATAACTTATTTTGTTCGGACCTGAATTACACTTTTCTAAGACAAGTGGTACTAAAATAGTCTTAGTTTGTAATTTAATATAGGTCTATCAGTTGCTGGTGGCGCGGTATTTGCTGATTAGATCAGATGATGTATTATATTTCATAATAATAATTGTGATGTTTTCATTTTCAACTAGAGATGGTGGTGAAGTCTCAACAAGGGATCTGCAGAAAATCGTTCAAGCATTACCGCAATACAGTGAGCAAGTTGAGAAATTGACACTACATATAGAGGTAGATGATTGCTTTAAAATAATATCTGTATACATGTTTAATGTCTTCATGTTTAATTTTTGTATTCACAAGTCATAAGGTAATATTTCCTATGTTTATAAGTTTACAAGAACTTTCATATAGACACAAAAGGAAAATATTATATTATCAGTAAAATATATTATGTTCTGGACTTCTGGTAGATAACTTATGAAGGGACACTAAAAGATGGTCCCGGTGCAATAGATTCCATCCATGTAACCACATTGTGGCCTCAGTAGACAGTAGGTAAATACATTATTTATAACATGATAAATGAAGTGCCATTACCATTCGTTTCACATTTTCAATGCTTTGCTCACCTAGCTAAGCCTAGCACATGGTTCAAAGCAAGCAATTGTTGTTTAAGACACTTGTTTCATATTAATATATTTTATATTTACTTTTTGCAGCATATGGTTCTGTGTCTTTCCTTTGAACAATCTCTTTTGCCTCAACTCTAATTTCAAATGATAAGTTCTAAAACTTTCGTTCATTCTCTTGTTCAGATTGCTGGAAAAATTAACAGGTGTATCAGGGAGTATGGGCTCCGTGACATTGGGCAACTGGAGCAGGATTTGGTTTTTGGAGATGCGGGAGCGAAAGAAGTGATCAGTATCCTCAGGTCAAAGCAGGTTTGTACAGAGAGAAACAAAAAACAGGCTTGCTGCTAAGTTGCTGTCATTTGATTTTGTTCTTTGCTTGACATGCTTGTTCCATTATTAAGGATATGAGTCCAGAAAACAAAATGAGGTTGCTGATTATATATGCAATTGTATATCCAGAGAAGTTTGAAGGTGACAAAGGGGAAAAGTTGATGCAGGTATTTCACGTCAAATTTTTATTGCTTATATGCACTACAATGATGGCATCAATACTGCAGGCCTGCTTACACTTCTAGAGAGACGTCAAAGTTCCAGATACAAAAATACACGTACAATCGCAGAGGAAGTAAAACTCTGCTTACACTAATTATGAGCATGGGCATATAAAGTGTTGCCAGAGAGACTAGATATCTAGAAGGCACACTTATATTTTCTAGTTGATGGCTCTTGCAAAACTCCCCTACGCCTCTCCTATATTAGTAATATCTATCTTCTAGATTAACCTCCACAATCTAGATTGATGTAAACCTATGTTGGACCATACTAGGGCTCTTATAGAGACTATTAACTTCACTTTGCAATATGGAAGGTTTACATGAACGAAGCTTATTCTATCATTTAGATCTTTATTGAAAAGTTATAGAAGTATTATATCTAATTTTCTGTTGAAAATTTCCATGTTATGCTGTCATAGCTATATGATACAGAGCCAACTTATTGACATGCAGCTAGCGAAGCTTCCACATGATGATATGGATGTAATAAACTGTTTAAGTTACTTGGATGGTTCAAATACAAAAAAGTCATCAAGGACTGGTACTTTCTCTCTCAAATTTGATGCCCAAAAGGTAAGCTTATGTTTTTTTGTGTACAAAGGTGAAGTCATGACTTCGTTAGAAAAAACATACTTTATACAACCTTCCCGTCTATTAACATTTTTTTTTTATTGCAGAAGAAAAATGCTGCCAGAACAGACAAACATGATGGTGAGGAAACATGGGCTTTATCACGTTTTTTTCCGCTTATTGAGGCACGTGATTACTAATCTTTCCTTGTCTACAATCCTTACCGATTTACATCAAGAATCGCTTATAATTGCTGAAAATATTTTTTTAGTTTATGGCCAAGTATTTAGTCCTTATTCCTGGGAATTTTTTTCAAGGACATGTGCTCTTCTTTACTTGTTCCTTGCATGGGTTTTCTTCTAAATTTTGGTTACATGCTGAACTATCAGTTGTAATAGTTGGAGTTCCTTGCTTCACTAACAGGAGCTGATTGAGAAACTGAGCAAGGGTGAATTACCTCTAAAAGAGTACCCATCTATGAGTGAACCAAGTTCTGCTCCTCAAGGTGCCACACAAACTGCATCATCAACTGCACGACCAGCACAAAATCAACCAATGTCTATGAGATCAAGGCGGACACCAACATGGGCAAAATCTCGAAATTCTGATGATTCTCAATCAAGGTAGTAATTAGACATAATATTCTATTTGACCCACTCGAGCAATACGAAATCCATTTACATATCCTGTTTTGGTCACCTAACCGCTTTATTATCATGGTAAATTGGATTGACAGTGATTCTTCAGTCCTGAGACACGCATCAGGTGACTTCAAGAGGCTAGGAAACCGGATTTTTGTCTTCATGGTTGGTGGAGCTACTAGATCTGAAGTATGTCTTGTGCTTATACTACATAAAAAAGATACAAATTCCCAATCTGGTTGGCATATTATAAAATATTTATCATTTCATACTTCAATGAATCAGTTGCGCACGGTGCACAAGCTTACAATGAAAATGAAGCGTGAAATTGTCTTGGGCTCTTCTAGCATCGATGATCCTCCACAATTTATTTCGGTATAAACTCAATTTCTCTTCAAGGTTCTACTATTTTCATTTTCATCAAATCTTTCCACTGGACTGCTGAAATTCATCCTGCTATGTTCATGCAACGACTCTGCAAGTGCAGAAGCTCAAGTCGATAGGTAGTGCTACTAAGACCTAGCTTGTATGCCGAGTGATGAAATGGATTATTACCCTATAGTACTCAGTATAAGGTACATTCCCTTCTTATTTGCTCCCTGTCTTTCAGTACTAAATTAATTGGTTAGAAGTATATGTAACAGGTTTGCTTTTGCAGCTTACAGTAGACATACTTCACCAATGAACAGTTCTACATTTTACCAGGATGACGTTGTCGATTGTCACTAGTGACCGATTGTCTATCGAACTAATCACAGTTATTCTTCTTTATTTTTTTTGAATTGAGGAAGTGAGCTGGCGTATCTGGTTGTAAAATAAGAAATACGCAGTATGTGCAAAACATTTTGTCTGTTTTTTGATGTTCTTGTTGACAAACAGATTAATAGAAAAGTCATTAGGACGGTTTTTGCAAAAATATTTAGTCTAAATTTGATGTTTGTATGATATATAGAAACCGTATTGCACGAATCTAAAACAAAATATGGATAAGATTGAGTATGGAGGGATACAAAATACTCTCATGGCCGCATTATTATTTGTTAACCCCATTGCCACTCGGCTTCCTTTGCTTGCTCCCAACTATAACAGGTTACTCTGGGAGTACCCTTTTGACTAAGGACCTTCACCATCACTGTAGTAATCTAAGACTTTATCTGAAGACGGTCCCAATAACCGAGGGTATGCACAAAGTCCATAAAAACATAGGGAAAAAAACTGAAGATCAAAGAACTGAAACATGAAAACACATGTTTGCATTCATATAGCTATTAGTTAGCAACTAATAATTAGCTCTTTAGGATCAAACAGGTCCAGCTAATAGTCTACCTAATTTCTAGCTAATACACAACTAACAACTATCTTACTAGTTGGGCCAAACCAGCTAATAGTTCGCTAACCAATATTAGCTATGAGCTATTAATTAGCTTCGTAACTATTAGCAGCTAATGGATCAAAAAGGCCCTAAATATATACATAATTAACTCATATCTCCTGAGTACTTCAAAGAGTATATATTACAGGTGCATTGACCAAGATTAGGTAATACAGACCTAGTTTCCAAAAGTTCTGCCTACCGGCCTTGCCTGCAACTGCACCATAAGGTCATCAACCTCTTGTTGCAAGCACTAACTGCATCCCGATGGGTTCGCATCACCGATGTGGCAGTGCCCCCCATTAGCTGCTGCTGCTACTGCTTCATCTGTCAGCTCAGTCGGGAAGATACCCAGTCGCTCAGCAACAACCTCAACACCGTCCGGGGTCGAATTGTCAATCGAGAGCTTGTCGCAGGGAGCATTGAAGGTATCACACAAGTCTGCAATCACATAAATAGCTCGTGCTACATCGATCGATAAATAAAACAATATACAAGTGCTGAGAATAAGTCATGGGTTTACCAGCAGCTTTCTTCTTGGCATCCTGGAACCTCCGGCTGAGGGAATCACGATCTGCACGCACAATGTCAAGCTCCCTAGACAGATCACTGGCCTTCTTCTCAAAAGCTACAAGGATTCGAACCAGATTACAACCCATAACATATCCAAATTAGAAACAACTCTGGAGATCAGAAGAAATTTAATTTACCTCGAGCAACCTCGCTCTCCTGCTTCAATTTAACTTCTAGATCCTTGTTCTCTTGCTTCAATTTAACTTCTAGATCCTTGTTCTCCTGCTTCAATTTAACTTCCAGCTCCTTGTTTTGCTGCTTTAATTTAACTATCAGCTCGGAGGCGCGTTTGAACCTGAGAGTGATTTCAGCGAGTCTAGTCTCGAAGAACGTCGTGGCCTCCTTGACCTTCTCCCAATCGACCTCGACGCGCTCCATCTCATCATCGATCTCCCATAACAGGTTGCTCTCCATGTCCTTCATCTGGACAGAGAGCATCCCTGGCACCTCCTCCTCAGCCTTCTTCCTGTGTACCTCTCCCTCCACTTCAACGGAGTTCGTAGTGAATCCAACCGACTGCTGACTGGACCCCAGGTTATCACATGGGCGAGGCTGGCAAGGCACGTGCGTCATCTCAATTGACTCGGGAACAGTCAAGGTGGACAGTGTTGTAGTAGGAGGAGATGCATGACGTGCTGCTGGTGACTCGAGTGAACGTGTCTCCGATTGAGGTGTTGGAGGCGAAGAGGCTGCCTGTGGAGGCGACAGGGGCACGGACTCTTTGTCTGGCATCTCCTCACGGTTTGGGACAGTTAGATCTGCTGCCTCCCTGCTGGCAGAGGCACTTACTTCCTTGGTTGGCGAGGCACTGGACTGCAGCAACAGAAAGGGTAACATAACTTCCTTGGACAACTCCTCCCTGCAGCACGAAAGGGTTTAAGCATTCAAACAGCAAGGCAAAAACTAAGGACAATGGAAGACAACTCAGCACTTACTTCCTCTCATAGATCGCCACCGTAACAAGAGATGACAGATCTTGCAGCCCCAGGTCTGGGGTGGAGCAGGCGAGGGCCTCAGGGAACTTTCTCTTCTTCCTGTGGGACAGGGTCTCCGTCTCCGTGTCCTCATCATCAGACAGCGGCTGGGCAATTGGCACACTGTTGCCGGACTCTCTCTGTTGTGCCAGCTCACTGCAGAAGTGGGCCACAACTTCAATGCCCTTCTGTTGAACCGACTCCCCAGAGGAGCCGGCACCAAGGGTCCTCGGTTTCTTCAGAGGGGGCTGGCTGACTATGGTGACAGCGTCTGCTGCCTGTGGCATGTCTACTCCCTCTTCGTCTTCCTCCAGAGTCGCGGAAAGATACTTGCTCAGGTCCTGTAACCAAGAGCATCAAGCAATTACCATTGATGATTCAATGGCTTATAAGAAAAACTCAAGAGAAAAGGAACACTTACATTTTCCGGAGGTCGTTTGTGATGACACGGGAGTGGCTTGCCATCAGTGCAAATTTCAGTATCAGTTGACACGAGCTGGGCCACCCGGGAAAGAATCTCATCTTCACTCAACTTTATCGACCTCTCTCGTGTCGGGTCAGAAATACCAGTGAACTCAGACATCCGATGGCACCTCTTCTTGATCGGTTGGATCCGACGACACACGAAGGTAACGATCAAATGGGCTCCGTCGAGCCCATTTCGGAACAAGCCATTGAGGTGTGGGATGATCTTCCCCACCTCGGCCATCTCGTCGGCAGATGGGGGATCAGTCCACGACGGCAGCTTGACAGGGGGGTCGTCGACGAAGTCAGGCAGTGATGGCTTCTCGTTCCGGCAGTAAAACCACCTCAAGTGCCATCCTCTGTTGGATGTCGGCAGCGCAATGGAGACGTATTGCGTCTTGGGACGAAGCTGGATGCAGGCTCCTCCAATCGCGCAAGCACAGGTGTTGTTGCCGTTGTTGGGATCTCGCTTGCTTACTGGCCTCACACAATATAGCCATCTCCACAACCCGAAGTGCGGCTCGATTCCCAGGTACGCCTCGCAGAGAGTGATGAAGATTGAGATGTGGAGCATACCGTTAGGGTTCAAGTGGTGAAGCTGCAGGCCGTAGTAACGGAGGAGACGGCGGAAGAACGGGTGCGTCGGCAACGAGAACCCACGCTCGAAGAAGTCCGCGAAGACCACGGTCTCACCGGTGCGCGGCTTCGGGACCGCTTCGCCGAACGCCGGGCGCCATCCAATCAATGGCTTCTCCGGCATGTACCCTAGCTCCACCAGTGTGCGGCATCCGACCTCCGAGACACAGGATTCTGCCCATTCCGACATCGGAACTCGGAAGCAAATGATCCAACTTGGTCGATAGGCTCCTCCTTCACATCACAGCAGACTGCGTCCACCGCCTAGATCTAGACGGAGATGGAGAGAAGCTCACATCACAGCAGACTGCATCCACCGCCCAGATGTAGACGGAGACGGAGAGAAGCTGGAATCTAGAATGGGGATGACGGGCTAAAAGATGGGAGAGATCGAGCAATGTGGCTCAGGGAATGGAGCTCGAAGAGTGGAAGTGCGCTCGGAGCACGAAGATGGCAGAGGCGGGCTCCGAGAAAGGCAGCGCGAGGAAGAAGACGGGAAGTGTTGGGGAAAACCGGTGCGGTTTGTGGACCACGCGAGGACCCTTCAAGAAGTTTGTTCCACTTCCACAAACAAAAATAGCAAGTACAGTACTCTCTCCGCATAATAAATAAATGCACTTGTTACGAAGATTAATAATCAATGGATCAAATATATAAAAATAATAGTAGACACCATTTTAGATTAGTTGTGTTATATTTTTTTCTATGTTGGTAAAATAAGTCATTAAATATAACTTTGAATTTTTATTTTTATAATTATTTATTGAAAAGTGATTGTGAAAGTTTTTTTCAAGACAAGTTTAATTATTCATGTGGTTTTCACATTTCTGAAAAGCGATATATGTATATTTATGTGAAAGTTTTTTTTCAAGACAAGTTTAATTATTCATGTGGTTTTCACATTTCTAAATCAGCAACTTAAAAGTTTATATTCTCAATATTTAACTTAAACCTTATCCAAAATGACTTCTTTTACCAATCCGAATGAAATATATTTTTATAGTATAAACTTATTCAATTTACAAATGCAAATATTAACATTATTTCTTTTAAATTTAGTCAAACCTAAAATTAGTTGAATCCTAAAAGTGAGATTTATTATAAAACAGATGGAGATGAGCCTTCCGGTCATGTGGAAGGAAGGGATTTTTTTTCATATATTTTAGATTGCTTTTTAAAAATTTGTTAGAATAACATTTTTGTAAAAAAAAGACAAGTTATCTATTAGGCCATTTTTTTGCCAGAGTGGATTAAAAATATTAGGTTCAATATCCCAAAGACAGAATGCTCGGAGTCTACAAGAAGTTTAGGTGGTCCCAATGGTTCAACACATAAAATTCAACAGAAGTGGATTTACCATCATGCAGATCTTATTCCACTGTGATTATTCTATGGCTACAGCTGCTGCTTGCGAGCTGCAGCTCAGGTGATGCTTCCTAGGGGAAGATCAAGTGATGCTTCTTAGGGGAAGATTTGGCTTATGTTGATATTGTTCACTAATTTATTTAGAGAAAAACACTGTACAATGGAATGGCTGATAAGGCATCCTAATAAGTTCAAGTAAATAAGGCCTTGGCAAGTTGGCATCTTGATGTTCCACCTAAGGTCAAAGTCTTTTGGCGGAGAGTTCTACAAGAATTTACTGTAGAGTCAAATCAAATAATTTAAAGTTTACTTAGATTTATAAAAAACTATCAGCATTTACATCATTAAATACACTTACTATACAATATTGATACTTTATAAATATTTTAGTTAAAATGTAAAATTATTTAACTTCTCGAGTGCATAATTTGAGATGAACACTGTGGAGATAAAACTTGTTGCTTGAGCATCTTTTACAGCACTCAGTGCACGTTGTGTGGGTATTTCTGCTCCTGGCCTCTTGCAAATTTTTTTTTCCCACACCGAATTATTGAACTGTCTGCACTATGGAGCGTAAGTGTATAGTTCAGTTACAGTTTCCTTATATTGCTTCAGTGCCTTGTGGGTTTAGCAGCTGACATGCTTCGAGATTGTGTCCAGTAGCCCCAATTCCCCAAATTGGGGCTGGGCGCTTCCTGGGACCGAGCAAGGCTGTGATCCAAGGCACAATGGAAATCCTGAAGACAGTCCATGCCAGGCCTTGTTTAGTTCACTTAAAATCCCAAAAAAAATTTAAATTTTTCGTCACATTGAAATTTTAGACGTATATATGGAACATTAAATATAGATAAAAAATAACTAATTTGCAAGACAATCTTTTAACCCTAGTTAGTTTATGATTGGACAATAATTATTAAATATAAATGAAAATACTACAGTAGCCAAACTTAAAAGTTTTCACTAATAAACAAGGCCAATAAATAAACAGCTGGTTTGTGGAAGCTGCAACTCTGCAAGGTTCAGGTCCAAGTTCGTTTCAAGGAAACAACCTGAGGTCCAAGTAACCTGAAGAGAGTAGTTGTTTGGGTCGCTTTGTACCCGGGGCTTGTTTAGATCCATTTTTTTTTGGATTTTGACACTGTAGCATTTTCGTTTTTATTTGACAGACATTGTCCAATCATTGAGTAACTAGGCTTAAAAGATTCGTCTCGCGATTTACAGACAAACTGTGTAATTAGTTTTTATTTTTATCTATATTTAATGCTCCATGCATGTGCCGCAAGATTCGATGTGATGGGGAATCTTGTAAAGTTTTGGGTTTTTTGGTGTATCTAAACAAGACCTCAGTATAATGTACATTCCCTTCTGGCTCCCTGTCTTTCAGTACTAAATTAATTAATTGGTTCGAAGTATATGTAACAGGTTTGTTTTTGCACGTATTCTTTATTTGTTTGAATTGAGGAAGTGAGCTGACATATCTGGATGTCAAATAAGAAATACGCAGTATGTGAACACCATTGTTTGTTTTTTATGTTCTTGTTGACAAAAATATCAATAGAAAAGTCATTAGGACGGTTTCCAAAAATGTTTAGTCTAAAATTGATGTTTATATGATATATGTAAAAAAACCGTATTGCATGAATCTAAAACAAAATATGGATTCGCTGGTCTGAAAAACTATGGCTGAAAGTACTGTTCGCTGATTTATCGTGAAAGAAAAATATTGTTGGCTGACAGAAAAGTACGACTTATAAGACAAGCGAACGAATTATGGCCCCCATTGTTAACCCTATTGGCACTCAGCTTCCTTTGCTTGCTCCCAAGTCGCAACTATAACAGGTCACTCGGGGACCTTCACCATCCTTAGATCCATGACAGTACTTCGAGATTACAGTGAGACTATCTGAAGACGGTCCCAAGAATTTAGGGTACGCACAAAGTCCATAAGAACACAGGAAGCACAATTGCACAAAGTCCATAAAAACATAGAAAAAAACTGAAGATCAAAGAACTGAAACATGAAAACGCCTGTTTGCATTCATATATTAGTTAGCAACTAATAATCAGCTCTTTAGGATCAAACAGGTCCAGCTAATAGTCTACCTACCCAACTGACAACTATCTTACTACTTGGGCCAAACCAGCTAATAGTTCGTAGCTAATATTAGCTATGAGCTATTAACTAGTGGATCCAAAAAGGCCCTAAATATATACATAATTAACTCTTACTCTATCTCCTGAGAAGATAGAGTAAGAAGCATGACGTGCCGGCGACGACCGGAGTGGACATGGCTCCGATTGAAGTGGCAGAGAGACTGCCCGTGGAAGCGACACATGCACAGACCTGATGTCTACAGTGGAGCAAGCGAGGGCCTCAGTGAACTTTCTCTTCTTCCTGTGGGACAGCGTCTCCGTATCCTCATCATCAGACAGCGGCTGGGCAATTGGCGCACTGTTGCCGGACTCTTTCTGTTGTGCCAGCTCACTGCAGGAGCAGGCCACAACTTCCTTGGCCTTCTGTTGGAGAGACTCCCCAGAGGATTCAGCACCAGGGATCCTCAGGTTCTTCAGAGGGGACTGGCTGACAAGGGTGGCGGTGTCTGTCGTCTGTGGCATGGCTCCCTCTTCGTCTTCCTCTAGAGTCACTGAAAGATACTTGCTCAGGTCCTGTAACAAGAGCATCAATCAATTAGCATTAATGATTCAACAGCTTATCTATAAGTTCTAAGAAAAACTCAAGAGAAAAGGAACGTTGACATGTTTCACTGGTCTTTTATGATGACACGGAAGTGGCTTGCCATGGGTGCGAAACTTAGTATCAGTTGACACAAGATGGGCCGCCCGCGAAAAAATTTCATCTTCAGGCAACTTCACCAGCGACTCCCGTGTGGGGTCAGAATTACCAGTCGATTCAGACATCCGATGGCACCTCTTCTTGATCGGTTGGATCCGACGAGACAAGAAGGTAGTGATCAAATCGGCTCCGTCGAGGCCATCTTGGATCAATTCATTGAGGTGTGGGATGATCTTCTCCACCTCGGCCATCTCGTCGGCAGATGGGGGGTTACTCCACGACGGCAGCTTAACAGGGCAATGGTCAGCAACGAAGTCAGGCAGTGATGGCTTCTCGTTCCGGCAGTAAAACCACCTCGAGTGCCATCCCTTGTTGGATGTCCGCAGTGGGATGGAGACGTATGGCGTCCTCGAACGAAGCTGGATGTCGGCTGCTCCAATGGTGTTGTTGGGGTCTAGCTTGCTTCCTGGCTTGACATGGTATATAGCCATTTCCACATACCCAAGTGCGGCTCGATTCCCAGATACGCCTCACACAAAGTGATGAAGATTGAGATGTGGAGTATACCGTTAGGGTTCAAGTGGTGAAGCTGCAAGCCGTAGTAATCGAGGAGGCGGCGGAAGAACGCGTGCGTCGGCACCGAGAACCCACGCTCGAAGAAGGGCCCGAACACCACGGTCTCACCGGTGCGCGGCTTCGGGACCGTGTCGCCGAACGCCGGGCGCCATCCAATCAGTGGCTTCTCCGGCATGTACCCAAGCTCCACCAGTGTGCGGCATCCGACCTCCGAGACACAGGATTTTGCCCATTCTGACATCGGAACTTGGTCCTCCCTTCACATCACAGCAGAGTGCATCACCCCGCCTAGATCTAGACGGTTAAGACGGGGACGGAGAGGAGCTAGAATCTAGAATGGGGGTGACGGGCTCAAAGATGGGAGAGATCGAGCAAGTGGAGCTCGAAGAGTCGAAGTGGGCTCGGAGCGCGGAGATGGCAGAGGCGGAGCGCTCCGAGGCGAAGGCAGTGCGAGGAAGAAGACGGTAGTGTTGGCCTGCTGGGGGAAACCGGGAAAGCGAATTTTGTCGTCTTCGCTAGCAAGTGGCGAGAAAGAAATCCCTTCCTCTTCCAGACGACCGACCGGAGCTGCCGCTTTTGTGCATCATGCGAGACTGCGAGTAGCCTTCAAAAAAATTGTTCCACGAACAAAAATAGTAAGTACTCTAGCGGCATCATCAAAAGTAAATACACATTTTATAAAATAAATCCAAATATATAAAATAGAGCAAAGTGCACTGACAGTTCTCGAACTTATTCAGCTATGTTATTTCCATCTTTGAACTTGTAAACCGACTATTTAAATCCTTCTCTATAAGTCACTAGATTAATTATATTATACTCTTTCTGTAAGTGTTGCAATGGTATTCATGTTGGTCAAACTCTTAAAAATTGACTAGTGTTTTTTAGAAAATATTAGCAACGTTTGTATCTTAGAATAAGTTTATTATGACAATATTTCAACGATCTATCTAATCTAATACTATAAATATTAATATTTCTTTGTATATATTTGATTAAAATTGAAAAAAAATTAACTCTTCGAGAAATAAGAATGATACTTAAATACATATACAAATATTAATATTACTTCTTTTAAATTTAATCAAACCTAAATTTAGTTAATTTATCAAAGTGTGAGGTAGTAAATTTATTATAAAACATTTGGAGATGAGCCTTCCGGTCATATGGAAGGAAAGGATTTTTTGTCATACTTTTAGTTTCTTTTTAACAATTTGTAATGACGGTTTGTAAAAAAATATATATAATTGTCAAGTTATTTATTAGACCATTATTTTGCAATAGTGAATTTAAAAATATTAGGTTAGATATTTCAAAGTCAGAATGCTCTGAGCCTACGAGAGTTTTAGGCCTTGTTTAGTTCTAATTTTTTTTGCAAAATGAACACTATACACACTTTCGTTTGTATTTGACAAATATTATTCAATCATGGACTAACTAGGCTCAACAGATTTGTCTCGCAAATTACAGTCAAACTGTACAATTAATTATTATTTTTATCTATATTTAATGCTCTATGCATGTGCCGTAAGATTCGATGTGACGGAAAATCTAATTTTTTTTGCAATTTTTTTTGAACTAAACAAGGTTCAGATGGTCCCGGTGGGTGAACACATAAAACTCAACAGAAGTGGATTTACTATCATACAAAACTAGGAGGATTCCCCACGCGTTGCCGTGGGTATGAAGAAAGAATATAAATATGTTAGAATGTTAATCGCTAAGAATCTATATGTATAGTGTTGGTAATGAAACAATATATGTTAATAAATGATATAGTTTGCTAATGTGAATAGCTTGAATGAAGACATGATGATATGTTTCAGTTGGATGTGTTAGTAGATGCTAATGTGGATACTTTGCATGTCGAGATAGTTGAATGTGCTATGACAAGAGAAATAGCTAATGAAGTTTATCTTTATAAGAGATATAGATAGATTAGAAGAATTCCTCACATGTTGTGGTAGGGCTTTCAAATAAAACATTTATAAAAATTAGATCTTATTATAGAAGAATATGATAGACAAATAAATAGTACAATGTGGATGTTTTGTATGTTGACTGACTAAAAATAGTAATTGGATTTAGTGGAAGATTATCTGAGGATGATGTGGCACTTAGTGGAGTACACAATGTGGATGATTTCCGTGTAAAGATTGAAAGATAAATGTAGTCACAAAAAGATAAGTGAGATTTTTGCTTTTACAAGAGAGAGATTTGAGGGTAAACAAAATTTTATAAATGAGAAAAAAAGGAAAAACCATCACTTGAATAGTTATGATTATGGAGCCGACATGCATAGTTGTATCCGTGACAATTTATATATTAATTTCTTGTTTCCTTTTCTCGTTCCAGAAAATTTTGTTTAAATATTTGAATTTTGCAGGATAGTAGATCTAGGAAGTACTTTCTCAGTCAAAAAAAAAAACTCTCATTTACCATAGACAAAAATATCAGCATTTACATCATGAAATACATTTACTATAAGATATTAATACCTTATAAATATTTTAATTAGAATGTAAATTATTTAACTTATCGACTGCCTGATAGAAGGCACTTCGGATAAGTTTCAAAATTTCTTTTAAAAAGGATTGAAAAAAAACATACAGCCGAAGAGCTGAGCTGAGTGCCTGAGCTGGTGAGCCCTGAGCCCCTGACCCCTGAGTAGCAATTTCTTCCCAGCACGTCCATTGTGGACGGTTCGCGAGCCTCCACGACCCGAACGTTCGGGAGAAGGCAAATTCCAGACACCCGTCTCGTCTGGTCGGAAAAAAAAAAAAAATCCGACCACCCCCATTCATTCACCAAACCCAAAATAAAAGCCGTCCCGGGGCACCACGCTCCGGAGTTCCTCCGGCGATCCCTCCCTTAGACGGCCGTCCCCTTGCGCGCGCGCTCGAGGAGGGCCTTCCGCCTTCAGGTAACGACGGCATTGATATCCTTTCGCAAATAATTGAAATGCAATTTCGTGTCTGGATCTTTAATTGTGGGAAACTTCTCAAGTTCTTCCGCCAATCCTTGATTAATGAATCTACAAAATCCCTCGAATTGGATCTGACTAAATCTGGGATAAACTCTTCGGTTAATTTCCTGCTAGGCAGTTAGGAATCGGTGGAGCGTTCGTTGTGAAGTCTCTGGTGCTTGTTGCGCATTTCGGTTTGATACCTTGCTCGTCGGATTGGTGGTGGTGTTCTATTCATTCGATAGAGCCATGAATGTGCATGCATGTCGATGGTGTATTAGCTCTTCTGGAACAATCGATGGGTTAGGTCTTTTCTCAGGAAGAAAGAGGGGAGAGACTAGGTACCCCATATGGGCGTAAGTTTATTTTTCTTTATTAAACCCATTTAGGCCTCGTTCGGCACCACCGGATTGGCCCGTTCCCGGGCCTGTTCCGGATGGATTGCTGCAGCCCGTTTCCAATCCAGCTGTGAGTAAAAATATGTGTTCGTTTCAGCCTGGTCTGGAAACAAAACTGGCCCAGAGGCTTCACATATCCTTGTGTCCATGGCCAGGAACAAAACCGGACCATCCTACCTCCGGAACGAAACCCTCCGGAGTCCGGAGGCGACGCGAGCAGCGACGGCTCTAACTCGAGCAGAGGCGACGGCGGGGCGACGCGAGGCAACCGTGGGGCAACGCGAGGCGACCGCAGCGTGGCGCACGGCGACGGCGACCCTACATCCTTCCCCTTCCTGCTTCTCGCCGGTGATCCCCTTGCTCCCCCCTTCTCTCCCCTTCATCTGGACATGTATTTTAGGGTTCTTGATTTGGTTCTTACGCGTCTTGTCTTGGATCCGGAGTATCTGGAATATTTGGGTACTCTTGCTGGCATCTACTAGGAGCCCGTGTGCCTGCTTGTAACCTGTTAGATCCTGATTAGGTTTTCATGCTTCCTGTACAATGTAAATCCAATGTGATTGCAGTTGCCTCGTTTCGCCCCGGCCGGCCGCGGAGGCCGTAGATCCTGCATGCCGCAGCGTCGACCGGGCGGCGGCAGGTGGAATCTCCTGCGTGCGAATGCGATCCCTGGACGGCCCGGCCGGCCGCGGATCTCGACGTGGCCAGCGGCTATTTTACTCGGGGAATACTGGACACAGCTGCCTTTGCGCCTGTGCGCGATCGAGCATTATTGGACAGATGCGTTCGGTTGCACATTGCAGTCCAGTGACCAGTCCTGGAGCTGCAGCGGTATGCCACTGCCTGACGGTACGGATGCTGTTCTCTGCAGGTTAAGCACGGCAGTCGGCAGGAAATGGAATGTGTGCGCCAGAATAAAATACGCCCGTTTAACCCTCCGGCGAATGTCCGGGGAAGCTTCAGCTCAGCAGCTCTGGGCGATTTGGATAATGGGCATTGCAGATCTTTCTTTTTTTGTAGATTAATGGCGTTGCGGATCTAGAAACTGAGGCAGATTACTAGACGAATAAACGACGATGTGTCGGAGTAATCTACAGAGATGTATCTATTCTTTGCATACCAGCATACATTTTTCTTGCAATGCCATTCTTGCATAAATAACCCTTGGGTAATTATAGGTTGAGCTCGAAAGACATAGTGTGATTGAAATGTGCACCTGTATATTTCAGAAGATATAGCCCATATGTTCCAGATAATGTCTGTTAATTTCTGTAATTTACTTGGAATTTGTATGCAAAAATTTAAGACATACATCCAAACTTGAGTTGGTTCCTATTTATGCCAGATCCTTCTTTTGAAGCATAGTATCAGATGCCTTATTTTTTGTAGTTAGGATCTCCTTCTCACTCCAAAGTATGGTTGGTGTATACTTGGCCTTTCCCACTGTAGTTTGCTATCATCAGTCAGTTGCACGCATACAAATATTTTGGTAGTTTGCTATCATCATGGAGGGTAGTTTGCTATCATCATGCTAGCCAGCCGGCAGCAGGTTAATTATTCAGAGCCTGCAGAGGAGATATGCTAGCCAGCCAGCTGCTGCCTTTTGTTATATATGTATATATATTTGCATTGCATGCATGTGTGTCCATTGCAATACCCTCTACTTGTATTGTATGGTTTATTTATATGTTTTTGGGACCCTCTAGTAAATTGGTTCGATTCTCCTCTTGTAATAACTAAAGAAAGTGCCTTTATTTGCTAGTGGTGTTGAATTCTGTCTTGATTTTTTCAGTCCAAAATTCACTTGACCTCTGCTGCTCATACACTTTGTAGTAATGTGCATGATGTTTTTTCAGTCCATGTTGTTTTGGGACTGACAGGGGGTGATTTTGGTTTGCGCTGGGAGGAGATGTGATTTATCTACACTATGCTTGTTTTCTTATTAATTGTAACTATTTCTTGTTACCTCCAGCACAACTCATCTGTATAGTAGGCAAGGCCTACTTGGCTAATTTTTTAGTAGATAGGTGCAGTACTATTCATTTAGTCCCTTGATGAAGTGTAGATTTAAATAAAAGACTCATCTCCACTTGGTTGTGTGAGTGCGCGCGCGCATGTGTGTGATTTTGCGTGGGCCTGAAGGGGTTCTGCATAAATTTGTCTTTTTGATAGCTTGGTAGATTGGATACAATGTTGTGATGCAGCTATTGTCTCAATCTGCACATGATAGTCCAACTCGCATATTGTATTCTCAAACTGCACATGATAGCCAGCAACAAATATGCTTTTGTCTTTAATTTTTGGTCTCCTATCTAGGGAAGTTCTATAGATCAATAGAAATGCAAGAAATGTTCCGTTGATAGTTTGAAAAAATTATTCAGCGCCATATGTGACATAAACAGTTGCACTTTTTCTCTGTGCACAAAGAATACCTTCAGTTTTGTTCTGTTTGCATTTGAAAAATGAAGAGCCAACACATATAAGTTGGCATTGATAGCTGCATGTCATTCTAACTGCTGTCCCATTTCAGAAATGCATTGTATTTTTTTTCATGACCCTATCTAGCACATTTTTCGTTAATATGGATAATTATATGTATTTTTGCCATCTGTACATATTTCTTATTTTTACCAAACTAATAGTTTGTTTGCACCCCCTCTCATCTCTTTCTATTGGTTAGCGATAGCTATATCATAATGTCCAATATTTCTATTTCAGGTTTTGGAGAACCTAAGGATACTGAGGTAGTACAAGGTGCCCAGAACGTTTGTGTTTCTATCAAGTTGCTGCATAGAACCCTTGTATTTTAAACATTCAAAGATCTAATCTAAGATTTGTGCCAGATGTGATCTTGTGGAAACAAGATATTACTACAAGATAGAGCAAGTAGAAGACCCCTTTCAAAGTTTCAATACCTTGATTTTTGATGACATGACGCGGTGTCAACTATAACTCATGCACTTTTGTATTCCTTATCACTTGAATTTACGCTAGTTGCAGACTTGCAGCTACCTCTCTTGCACTTTTGTCGGTTAAACATGTGGATATGTATGCGCATCAGATTCTCAGCCCTGGATTTATCCCTGGCTAACCGAACAATCAAAAAGGAGCAAGGGGATTGGTTCTGCCAGGGAATTAAACCTGCCCAGGGAATGAGTGACAGCTAGGGGATCAACTAATTCCAGGCCTGGATTGATTCCTCTTCTGGATTGGATCCCCAGCTGCCGAACAAGGCCTTAGCGATGCTAATGCTCAGTGCAATTGTTTCCTACCTTCTCATGATTGAAATTGAGTTGAATAGTTTTGTATGGGGGAAGGAATGAAAGGATGCTTGCTTGAGAAATTTTGCATTATATGATGCTTGATGCTTACTGTGTGATAAATTGTTGCGAGTAACTCACTACTACCATAACCGTTTCAGCTTGCAGAGCCCACCTAATTGCTGCGAAATGGATAGAGGGCAGAACAGGAGGGATGACGTCTTCAGGGGCAGGGATCCATTTGCTGGGTTTGGTTCCCACAGGAGCTTGATTTCTGGCTTCTTTGGGGGGAGGGATCGATTTGATGATCCATTCTTTACCCGTCCGTTTGGGGGTCAGATGATGGGTGAGCATGGAATGTTTGGACCTGGCCCGTTTGGGGGTCAGATGATGGGTGAGCATGACATGTTTGGACCTAGCCCTTTTGGGCCGATGGGAGGGCCTTTTGGGGACATGGGGAACCATGGGTTCATCGAGCAAGCTCCGCCTAGGGGTAACAGCAGAAGGCCTGTGATCACAGAGGTTGATGAGGATGAAGGAGAAAACGCAGAGCACGGTAACAAGCAGCCCAACCAAGATTCTTATGTTCAGGAGCCAGATGATGGGAGTGATGGTACGAGCCTGGATGATCCGGTTTACTTATCTAGTTTCATTCATGGAGTTGTCGCAAGGATGATATGTAGGTGTCACATCTTTTGATTTGTTTCTTTGTAGGGACAGAAGGTGGCCAAGTCCAGCTGCGCAGGGATCTCAATAGTGCTAACAGTGGAGGGCAGCCGCAGGCTCGTACTTTCACATATCAGAGCTCTTCTGTTACATATGGCGGTATTAATGGAGCTTACTACACTGCTTCAACGACTCGGCGGACTGGCAGTGATGGGGTAAGCTTGTTTCTTAGGAAGCTGCAAGTGATGCCTTATTTTGTGGTTCTTGGAGTTAGAAGTGACGATACTTATGCTTCTTGTAGATCACTGTGGAAGAAAGCAAGGAAGCAGATACAACAACTAAAGAGGCCACTCATAGGATCTCCCGAGGAATCCATGATAAGGTAGGTAATCTTTGCACGTTGGAGCTGTACTAGATTAATCAAAATTATATTGAGAAGCCCTGTGCGCACACGATTGTGTACCTAGCACAGAGTTGACTTATCAATTGCTAATGGACCACAAAAGGCAAAAAAAAAAAGACTTGGTGCACTATAACTAATTTTTCCTTGTATTTTTTAGGGCCATTCCCTGACAAGGAAACTGAATTCAGATGGGAAGGTTGACACCACACAGACAATGCACAACCTGAATGAAGGTTAATTTGATATGGCTAGCTTTCCTTGATGTGCCTGGGATTCATATTTTCATTAATTCTAACCCAATTACTTTATAGATGAACTAGCTGGATTTGAGGAATCATGGAAGGGGAATGCTGGACATTACTTGCCTGGCTGGAACCAAAATGCTGGTGCACCGAACAGTGATAATTCTGGTAAGCTGTGCTTTATATCTGAAGAAGTTATGCAAACTGCTTCGACTTGATCAACCAAGGACTTTGTCCTTTCTGAAGATAGATAATTTCTTCTCTTAGCATTGTTTCTCATTGAAGGAAGAATAATTCTTTCTAATATAGGTCACGTCCACTATGCACTTGCATTTAGTCTGTGTCTTTATTTATACCAAGTCGAAGTCCTAGTTAATATCATCATAAACGAAAACTATAACAGATTGCATGTGAACACCATCTGATGACTTTAGTGGGACGCTATCTACATACAGTGTACATCAACAAGTAGATGCGGAAATATGAAGTGCTAGTAAACGCTAGCAATCTGAGATTCTGAGATGAACACTGTGGAGATAAACTTGTTGCTTGAAATCTTTTACAGGACTCTGTGCATATTGTGTGGGTATTGCTGCCTTGACCTCTTGCATTTTTTTCCCATACCAAATTATATAACTGTGCACCGTGGGGTGTAAAGAGTATAGTTCAGTTACAGTTTTCTTATATTGCTTCAGTCCCTAGTGGGTTTAGCAGCTGACTTGCTCTGAGATTGTCCAGTAGCCATGTACAAGCAAAGTCCCTATAACATAGTACTCCCTCCATCCCAAATTGTAAGTCATTCCAAGAATCTTGGAGAGTCAAAGCATTTTCATGTTTGACCAAACTTATAGAGAAAAATACTAAGATTTGTAACGTAAAGTGAGTATATTATGAAAATATAATTAAGAAAGAATCTAATGATACTTAGTTGGTATCATAATAATAATTATTTTATCATATAAATTTGGTCAAACTTAGAAAAGTTTGACTCTCTAAGATTCTTGGAATGACTTACAATTTGGGATGGAGGGAGTATTATTTTGTACTGAAGCTACTAATGAAAGATTTGCGAGTTTGGTTTCAACATGGAACAAATTATGATATTGGAGGAAAAAGTAAGCCTTGAATAATATACTCACTTTGGCTATCAGTACGGGCCCGCACCGTACAGAAAGTGGCAAAGGAGAGGAGAGTCCTCTGTGACATTCAGCTGGTGCCTGGGACTATGCGAGCTACTCCTAAAGTCTCCCACCTTGGACTCTTAGTCCCTTTCCTGCGTGAGCTAGTCATATACATCTATGAGTGTGTGACGATCCTATGGTAGATTGAATCACTGTATGTGTGGGTAGCAAGGGTCTTTATGCCCTCTTGGTTATATCTTTTTTCCTTAAACTTAATGAAATGTTTGAAAAAAAAGAGAGATTAATAAGTGGTCTAAAAACAGCACTGATAAAAATTATGGCTCTAAAAATAGCACTAGTGATCATTGATCTAACCATCTGTGCATAAACACAAGCCTGCATGACAGAGCTCAAAGCTCATACTCAAGTATTATTGCAACAATAAGCACATATCTAAGAAAAGTATCTTCAATTCCGTTTACTCTAGTGAGATGTTTCATCCATGAAAAATAGCCCTCAAATAGTCAAATATAAAGAACGACGAGGTCACCCACACCGCAATCATTTATTTAAAGTATAGAATACACAGCACATCAAAAGAAAGAAGTTCCACCAGTAAAAGCTGTTACCTGGGACTTTGCCCACCATTGATTGAGTACCATCGGTAGGAGGACTAATTAGTTCGTTGTGATAGTCTACATCAACAGTAGCATGCACAGCCTATAATATCAATAGCAGTTGATTAAATAAACTTTTTTGCTATTATATGAAATGCCATAAAATAACTTAATGAAACCTCCTAGATGTAACCTGTGGTGACCAAGCAGCTGGACTGATGATGGTTTCTTGATCTTTAGGTTCTCTGCACACATCATTGTTGCCGAGACAAACTCCATCCATTGGAGCAACAGCAGCAACATTATTTTTAGTCACAGCAACCTTGGATGAAGTCTTCCCAGGCTCCAGTTGCAATTTAGGATGAAACTTAGCTATTGTTTCCTCTTGAACTGACTCCTCAAGGACGAGGTTAGCTACATTGCAACTTTTACTATTATCAGTTGCCAATAGTCCTTCAGAATCTGGGATCTGCACACTTTCATATCTTTTAGGATCCTGTACCTGATCGTGATGGAATCTTGTTTGAATATTATTGCCCTTTCCATTTTGTGTAACCACATCTACAGTGGAAGCTTCCACCTTTTGGTTTCCGAGATTTGGCTGTTTCCTTAAGGAGCTTCGTCTGTGTTAGAGCACCGATCAACACACACACAGAAGAAGACACAGGTATTGTGGGCTGCAATGAGGCAGCTATTCCTCTGAATATAGTTCACTATATATAGCTGATTACATAGCTATCTAAGGCAATAAGCCAATCACTAAACTAGGCAACAATATAAAAGGCAAGAGCCTATAAGGCATGCTCGTGATTGGGGGTTGCCTTCCCAACTCCCTGGGCCATGCCGTTAGCACTAGCAGTAGAATAGGAAGGTACAAAACAGGAAAGTACAGCTCACGGCTTACTATTAACAATCTCCTCCTAAGCCGTGAGTACCTACTCTATCTTCTTCATGCCTATCATGCTTCGAAGTTCTTGGAACCGAATGCGACCCAGTGCTTTTGTTAGGATGTCACCTAGCTGCAAGTCTGTTCCGACGAACTCAACATGAATCAGCTTCCTGTCACAGCATTCCCGGATGAAATGGAACTTCACATCAATATGCTTGCTCCGGTCATGGTGTACAGGATTTTTCATCAAAGCGATGGCAGACTTGTTGTCTACCAGCAGTCTTGGTGCAAGGACAGCTCCTCCGATGAGCTCAGCTAGCAATCGTGCCAGCCAAACTGCCTCGCACGCAGCAGCAGCAGCAGCAATGTACTCTGCTTCGCATGAGGACAGAGCAACCACTTTCTGCTTCGCCGATTGCCAAGCAACCGGTCCCCCTGCAAGGAAGAAGATGAGCCCACTAGTGCTCTTTCTGTCATTCACATCGCCAGCCAAGTCGCTGTCTGAGTATCCCAGCAACTCCGGCGCACCACAGTTCTTCTTCCCAGGGTAGTAGTGTAGTCCCCAGTGCAGTGTGCCTGCCACGTACCGGAGCACACGTTTCACAGCAGTGAGGTGCTCTTGCCGTGGCGCCTCCATGAATCTGCTCAAGTACCCCACAGGATAAGCCAGGTCTGGCCGGGAATTGCACAGGTACCTAAGGCTCCCAATTAGGCTCCGGTACTCCGTTGCATCAACAGCCAGCGAAGTTCCTTCCTTGAGCAGCTTCAGCCTTGGCTCCATGGGGGTTGCACTTGCATTGCAACCACTCAAGCCCGCCTTCTCGAGTATCTTTGAGGCGTACGCCGTCTGCCGGAGTGAGATACCAGCTGCTCCCTGTGTCACCTCGAGCCCAAGGTAGTAGGAGAGCAGGCCAAGGTCACTCATCTTAAATGTGCTCAGCATCTGCTGCTTGAACTTTGTCACGGCGTTGGTGTTTCCTCCAGTTATGATGAGGTCGTCGACATATACACCGACAATCAGGCGGCCAGTGCCTTGACCGCGGGTGTACATTCCATGCTCGTCGACGCAGCGCTTGAACCCAAGCCGCAGCAGCTCGGTGTCCAGCTTCTGGTTCCAGGCGCGCGGAGCCTGTCGCAGTCCATAGAGTGCTTTGTGGAGGCGGAGCACTCTATGCTTGTGGTCGTTGTCGATGAAGCCTGGAGGTTGCTGAACGTATACCTCCTCCTGGAGTTCGCCGTTCAAGAACGCCGATTTGACGTCCATGTGATGGACGCCCCAGCCGAAGTGTGCTGCGATCGCGAGGACCAGCCGCACTGACTCCAGCCGTGCGACCGGGGCATAGACCTCCTCGAAGTCGACTCCAGGCTGCTGCACATAGCCTTTTGCGACAAGACGCGCCTTGTACTTGACAATGGCGCCGTTCTCGTCACGCTTGACTTTGTAGACCCACTTCAAGCCGATGGCCCGATGTCCGTGTGGAAGCTCGACCAGCGACCAAGTGTGGTTGTCGCAGATCGACTTCATTTCCTCCTCCATTGCGGCAACCCAGTTAGGATCGCCGTCGGCCTCCTTCAGCGAGCGGGGCTCCTCCACGCTCACAGCATGGCTAACTGCGTGGAGTTCGGCCTCGGCGGTGTCTCGGTGTGCCAGCCCTGGTACTGCATCTGTACCGAGGACGTTGTCCAGCGTGCGGTACCGATGTGGCTCCCCCTCATCATAGGCGTCGAGGTTGGAGTCGTTGGCGAGCGGCGTCGCGAACTCAATCTGAGTTCGTATGTCCTGCGTCGATGCAGACGGGGTCGAAGGAGATGGCGAAGCCCGCGTCGCGCTTGGAGCAGGGGATGACGCCGAGGTCATGCTCGGGGCTGGGGAAGAAGCCGCGGGGGCAGTGGACGCAGGTTGCAACCGCGTCACGGGTGCTGCAATCGGCTGCATCTGCACCTCGTGGTCTTCTTCGATGGAGAAGGGCAGACGGTCATCAGCGCCCAGATTTTCTTCCCAGTTCCACCGCGCATCTTCATCGAAGACGGCGTCGCGGGAGACGTAGACGCGTGCGGCCTCGGGATCAAAGAACCTGTACGCCTTGGTCCCGTCCTGGTAGCCGATGAAGACGACCTTGATGCCTCTGTCGTCCAGTTTGGCGAGGTGTGGGCGCACTTGCTTGATGTAGGCAACACACCCAAACACTTTGAGGAAGTGTACAGGGGGTTTCTTCCCGTACCACGCCTGGTACGGGGTCTTCCCATCGAGCGCAGCAGTGGGTGCTCTATTGAGCAGGAAGACAGCAGTGTGCACTGCCTCCCCCCAGAAGCACCCTGGAACTCCGCGGGCTCGAAGGATGCTCCTCGGCATTGCCACCACGGTCTGGTTTCGCCGCTCTACAACGCCATTCTGCTGCGGCGTATAGGGGGCTGAATGGTGACGCTGAATCCCCTCTCCTGCACAGTACTCCCCAAATTCAACTGAGGTGAACTCACCGCCGTTGTCAGTCCGGAGTACCTTCAGTTTCTTGCCCGTCTCGCGCTCAACACGCGCCTGAAACGTCTGGATGGCTGCTGGGGCATCCGCCTTGGAACGCAGGAGGGTGAGCCACATGAAGCGGCTCATGTCGTCGACGAGTAGAAGGAAGTAGACGTTCCCAGCCGGTGTTGCCGGCGTGATGGGGCCGCAGAGATCTCCATGGACCAGCTCGAGCTCCTCCTGAGCCCTGAACTTTGCGGCCTTGGGGAACGGCGCCCGCTTCTATTTTGCCAGGACGCAGTCTTCACAGACCTGCTCGACATGGTCTATGGTGGGCAGTCCACGCACCATGTCGGCGCGTCCCAGTTTGCGCAGCGCCTTGAAGTTGAGGTGACCGTAGCGTTCGTGCCATCGCCACGCCATGTCGCCAACCCGTGCTGTGAGGCACACAGGGGCAGTCACCTTCATGTCGAGGAAGTACAATCGACTTGGCGATCGATGCACCTTCGCCAGCAGCTGCCGGTCCGGGTCGAAGAGACGGAGTATGCCTGACTCGATGTCGACCTTGAACCCAGTCTCGTCCAGCTGGCCGAGACTGATGATGTTGGTGGTGAGGCGAGGGATGTAGTAGACGCCGTCCAGCTGACGATGTTCACCGGTCCTGCAGACGAACAGTACCGTCCCCTTGCCGTGGATGTTCACCACCGAGCCGTCTCCGAACTTGACTGTTCCAGAGATGCTGGTGTCGAGCTCGGCGAAGACATTGCGGGCGCCCGTCATGTGGTTCGTTGCGCCAGTGTCGAGCACCCACCGATGGGGTTGCACGGCCTCCTCCTGCTCCTCGCTGAGGTGAAGGAGGACCTTGGGTTCAGTGATGTGAACCCGTGTCTCCGACTCCGGGGCTGCTGGCGTCAATGGAGGCCTGTGAGGACAACACGCCACGGGCGATGCAATTACCTCTGGATCCGCCGTGATGTACATCAGCGCGTGCTCTTCTTCCTCGGCTTGTGCGACGTGCGCCGCGCCCTTCTTCTTGCTGCGGCACTCATTGGTCCAGTGACCAGTTTTGCCGCAGGACTGGCAGTGGTAGCCGGGGGGCGGCTTCTTGCCGCCAGGTTTGGCCGCCTGCGCGTTCTGGCCATCACGGCCATCACGCGACGAAGTGCCTGAGCCGCCGCGTCCGCGTCCGCGCCCACGCTGCTTGCCGCGGGCGCCAGAACCCGATCCGCCGGAGTTCTCCTGCTCACGACGTGATTTGCGGCGCGCCTCCCAGTCCTCTTCACAGAGCATCAGTCGGCCCAGCGAGTCCGTCACTTCCTTCGGCTTGAGTCGCTCCTCGAACACCCTCAGCCGCCCGATCACCTCCTCGATTGAGACCCTGTTGAGGTCGAGGAACATCTCGAGGGAGACGGCGGCCTGCGTGAGCTTCTCTGGAACAACCTGCAGGAGCTTTTTGACTACCTCTGCATCCTGGATGTTGTCGCCGAGGGAGCGCAGGTTGGCAGCGAGTGTGGAGATGCGGACGCCGAAGTCGCTGACGGTTTCGCCCTCCTTGAAGGAGAGAGCGCCGAACTCCCGGCGGAGCTGCTGCGCGCTGGCGTCGCGCGCGCGCTCATTGCCGATCCGCAGATGCTTGACTGCATCCCAGGCCTGCTTCACCGTGTCCTTCCTAGCCAGCGTGTTCCAGAGCTCGGACGGCACCGAGCGTAAGAGACCGGCCATCGCCTGGCGGTCGTCATGGTACTCATCGTCGTCGGCGTCGTCGGAGAGGCCGTCTTGGACGACGTCCCATACACGCAGCGTCTGGAAGTTTACTTCCATGACCAGTGCCCACTCCGGGTAGTTCGTCCGGGTTAGCATCGGCCATGCAACATGTGCAGACGAGCGCTCGACGATTCGCTCGACAACTCTGGAGCCGGAGCGACGACGACTGTCGGAGCGCCCACGGCGACGTCGCGGCGAGCGCGACGGACGGACCTTGTTCTCGTCGTTGCTGCCTTCGGGCTTCTCGGTCTTGGCCGGAGACTTAGAAGACATGGCTAACTACGAGATCAGGCTCTGGTACCAAATGTTAGAGCACCGATCAACACACACACAGAAGAAGACACAGGTATTGTGGGCTGCAATGAGGCAGCTATTCCTCTGAATATAGTTCACTATATATAGCTGATTACATAGCTATCTAAGGCAATAAGCCAATCACTAAACTAGGCAACAATATAAAAGGCAAGAGCCTATAAGGCATGCTCGTGATTGGGGGTTGCCATCCCAACTCCCTGGGCCATGCCGTTAGCACTAGCAGTAGAATAGGAAGGTACAAAACAGGAAAGTACAGCTCACGGCTTACTATTAACAGTCTGTACCTTTGGCTGGAACTTTGGAACTCTTTCCTCTTCAACTTGTGCATCACACATGTCCCCAAATTCAACTATATCATCAATAGCCTTGCCACATGAACTGTTAGGTGACACATTGATATCTGATACCACCGAGCTTTCTTGGTGTATAGCTAACTTAGACGGATCATCATTGTGCTCACCATCTTGAGAAATCTTATCTGCAGCAGAAGCACCAGCCAGAGGATCCAAGGGAACTGTCAATGCATCTCCCGACGGTGTGCCAAGAGTACCTTGAGAACTAGCAACAGTATCAACTGACTCACTACCAGGGCACGTCAAGGATGTCCTTTTTTGGCTGGTGAGCTCTTTAGAAGAATTGACTTGATTTAAGGCTCCTACTTTCCCATCCCCAGTTTCTTCAGTAGGATTAGGCGCTGCAGATCTGGAAGACAGAGCTGTTTTTTGGGGTTTGGGATGTTGGTTGGGACGGAACTTTGCAGTAGCCTGAACTTCTTCTGCACCATCAAGCATATTGTCGAAGTTGGCCTCATCATCAATCATCTGTGTGGCCGTTGTGGTCTACAGCAGGATATATTGAAAGTGTCACTGAAAGCCTGAAAGGAATATTGCAGGTTTAGGAAGCAGCAACGGGGGCAAACATAGAATCAGACAAGTAAAAAAGAAAATAAAAATCCTTAGGGCCTGTAGAGTTAGGATGGGGTATTCAACCAGAATGTACAATATAAATTTGAACTAAATACACAACTACCAAATGAATGCCACAATGCAAAGAGCCTTTAATGGAACCAATAATTTACAAGGATCCGAGTCAGTAGGTGAAGGAAAATATGGTGCAACATCACGTGTGAGTAAGAACAGATTCAAGATCGAGGACAACTGGCAATGACATAACTAACTAAACGCAGCAAAAGTACTCAGCGACAACAATGGATACAGGGCTACAGCAGAACGGACAAATAAAATTCAGGAAAGTTGGGGCAATGCCTGATTGGTTTACGAGGAACCCTCAGGGAAAGCCATATATTAGCATCATCTGTAATATATCCGTGCCCAACTCTCAATTTTCTCAAGATGCCCTAGCCAGCAAATACTCAATAACTATAACAAAATGCATAGGCGCTAGGCAGGCGACGAGACTCTGCCTAACACCTGGACGTTTGTACTTTTTGCAGACAGCTATAGTAATGTCTTAAATTGAGGGAATTTGACGTGTTCACTAAAGTAACTTGACATTATCATGCAACTTAAATAACGTGACATTATCATGCACCCATGAGTTTCGAGGCCATAGTTTGTCTTTCTCCACCTCTGATTTTTTATAGTTTTCTTTATGACCTTTCATGCAGGTAAAATCAAGCGTGCACTGCGCTGATAAGTGGACCCAAAAAAATTACACTAGCACTTCAATAGGTGATGGATCGGCACTGCGTGCATAATAAGAATAATCTAACAGAAAATGGGCAGATGGAGTTGGGGCACCATTCCGAAACCCCAAAAAAAAACTCCTACGACAATGGGGATACAAAGGAAACTAGCTGGGTTTATTTAGAGCTTATCAGTGGCACAAGGAATAGAATCAACCACTGTAGGAGGCGATGCATAGAGGGGAGAGAGGGAGGCTGACCTCGGACCTCCGGCTCTGGCTCAACGAGGCAGATCTCCGACCTCCGGCTCCACGTGCGCAACGGCGGCGGAGGGCGGCCACGAAGCAGGCTGTGGAGGTGTCGGTGGCGGCCGTGGAGGCGGCGCGTCCTTCCCTCCTATGGGTGGACCACGACTGCGGGTGCTCCTAATAAGGAAGGACGGAATTAATCAATCAGCCAACCGCGTCTTCTGGAAGGAAAGGATGTCGAACACAAACGGACAAACCGGAGGAGAGGCGGGGGGAGAGCGCGACCTGACAACGGCAGGAAGAGGCCGGCCGGAGGGGGCGGGCTTGTCCGCCTCAGACGGACGGAGCGGCGGCGGCGGAGGCAGGGAGGGGCCTCGTCTCTCGTGGGCTTGTGAGGCGGAAGGGAGTGTGCTCCTCGGGCGGCGACCGAAGCGGGGGCAGGGAGGGGTGGAGGGAGCCGCAGGAGAAGCAAGGGCGGCGCCGCGGCAGGAGTTGCTGTGCGTGCGCGCGTGGATGGCGGAGGTGGAGGCCGTTCCCCGATTGGTGCTGGGAAAGGCCCATCGTTGTTCTTTATATTTGACTATTTGAGGGCTATTTTTCATGGATGAAACATCTCACTAGAGTAAACGGAATTGAAGATACTTTTCTTAGATATGTGCTTATTGTTGCAATAATACTTGAGTATGAGCTTTGAGCTCTGTCATGCAGGCTTGTGTTTATGCACAGATGGTTAGATCAATGATCACTAGTGCTATTTTTAGATCCATAATTTTTATCAGTGCTGTTTTTAGACACAAGTGTTTTTTTACCTCGTTGTTCTTTATATTTAACTATTTAAGGGCTAACTTTCATGGATGAAACATCTCAATAGAGTAAATGGAATTGAAGATACTTTTCTTAGATATGTGCTTATTGTTGCAATAATACTTGAGTATGAGCTTTGAGCTCTGTCATGCAGGCTTGTGTTTATGCACAGATGGTTAGGTCAATGATCACTAGTGCTATTTTTAAAGCCATAATTTGTATCTGTGCTGTTTTTAGACACAAGTGTTTTTTTCAAACAGTTTTTTGAGGTTAAACTAACTGTTTATTTAAATAATAGTTTCCTTCACTTGCTACCTGAATATTTAAGGATCAAGTTTATTTTACTCACTGATATTTCCATAAGTATGCATAGCCCCTTAACTATTTAACTAGATATCATAGTGGACCACTTATTAATCTCTTTTTTTTCAAACATTTCATTAAGTTTAAGGAAAAAAGATATAACCAAGAGGGCATAAAGACCCTTGCTACCCACACATAGATTCAATCTACCATAGGATCGTCATACACTCATAGATGTATATGACTAGCTCACGCAGGAAAGGGACTAAGAGTCCAAGGTGGGAGACTTTAGGAGTAGCTCGCATAGTCCCAGGCACCAGCTGAATGTCACAGAGGACTCTCCTCTCCTTTGCCACTTTCTGTAAGATCAGTGAGACACATGTGCTTCTTCTAACCAAGAATCAGATATGTGTTTTGATTTCTCAGGACATGACAAAAAAAGGTCCAAACCCAATGAGACCTAGGTTCTAGTACCGCACAGGTGGCCTACGTGGCACGGAGGGATTGTGTCGCTTAGTACCTACTCCCTCCGTCCCAAAAAGAGTGATGTTTTTTACTTTCAGATATCATGTTTGACTGTTCGTCTTATTCAAAAAAATTTCTGTAAATTATAAAATAAATAAATTAAAGTATACTTGATGATAATATAAGTCATAGCAAAATAGGTGATATTTAGACAAAAAGTTTGAATAAGACGGATGGTCAAACAAGATGTTTAGAAGCAAAAAACGACACTCTTTTTAGGACAGAGGGAGTACATGTCTGTCTTGGGCAGCACTGGTTTAATCTGGTGCGGTCTGTGGGTTCTCCCTGTACCTCTATACATAATTCCTCATGTTGTAACACTATAATATCAATTGTGCTTAGCTACATCAAAATGTAATTATATTTATAAGGATCAATTTTCAGTTAATTTTGTTCTTCCTTCGTAGTTTGCTTAATCTAGCTAAGGAACCAAGAGGTAAAGTATCACAAGTTCCTTTACTATCAGTTGAAGCTTTTTCGAGTTGAGTGATATTATCTGCATAGCCCTTATTCATATTGGGATGTACAGAAATAATTTTGTTATCATGGTTAATAGTTCGCCTTTCATTGGGTAATATCCTCGGAACTGTATTCTCATAAAGAGCAAAAATATTCATTACAGCTGTATTCACTTTTAAATCTCAACCTACTGTAGGAAGAGAAAAGGGAAAATCAAAATCTGTATCTTTTTATCTATCGGATGCTTCTGGGGTAGCTACTCCTACAGATACCAATTCTGAGATGGGTAACATCGGCAATTCCTGTAGTGACAAATTGACTGATGAAAATTTAAGTAACTCATCTCAGCAGATGACTGAAAAGGTCAGTATATTTCTGCTTAGAAGATGTAATGATCTATATTTACATGGCTACTACAAGGTTTCTCATTACTCTCTTTTTTCTTCTTTTAGCATTCTGTTACCGAGGATCAATATTCAAATGATCAGGACCACGAGGGGGAGCCACTAGATCATACTGTTGAACAGCAACCAAATTCGGATGTTGGAGAAATAGCATCATCTATGAAACTACGTTGCAGGAAAAAGTTGCAAAAAGTTGGGACACCTAATCACACTGTTGATGACTGTTTTGATGAAGACTGTGTTGAACCTTCATTAGCTGAAGAAGATAATGATAGTGGTGATGATTACACTACTGGTAATAAGCGTAAGGCTAGGAAAAAGTCAAGGGATGGTGTAGAAGAGTCACAACAGCAGAAAGTTCAAAAAAATAAAAGCAAGGTGTCTTCACGGGGCCGCAAAAGAACCTTGAAGGATGAATTGGCAGCGAAGCCTGAGAAGAAGAAGCTGACCCACAGAATTCGTCAGAGGACACCAAAAGGTTGGTGGCTAAAAAAAGAGCTTCATTTTTGTATAATGTGAGTTTTGACTCTTGTATATTGGGTTTTTTTTTAGAGATTAAGACTTTACTGGAAAGTGAGGAGATAGATCCCATGAAGCTAAGTGCAGCACATCTCAGGTTGTTACAAGAAGCTAGAGAACGTGTTAATGTGAGTTTTGTGGCAATTTTTATTGTTATATTTGTTTTTTTTTTTGGCTAATTCTCATGATTTTCTTGACGTCTTCAGCCAAAAGAGATTCCATCTGGGCCATCCTCTAATTCAAGGTATACTTCTTCTTTCTTTTATTTCTCTATGTATGATATCATCTAACCAAAGTAGATTTAGCGCATTTGGGTGGGCATAAATGAACATATTGGACCAGTGTACCACTCCCTACTTTCCAATTTTCCATCCAGATATGTCATCTAGCAAAATTATTTTTGCTAGCATGTTTAGATATTTATGTTTCAAAGGGGATATTTTGGTGTTTCATACTCCCTCCATTCCAAATTATAAGATGTTTTGGCTTTTCTAGATTCATAATTTTGGCTTTGCATCTAGATATAGTGAGTATAAGACTGACTCCAACAACTAGAAGGCAAAACGATGACCCATTCTAGTTTTTAGGTTCTGCACAGTAAATGGGTCAGCAACCGAAAAAGTTCATTTTCCAACAGGCAGAACGCAAAGGACAGCCCCCAGCGCCTATCTCTCTCCCCACCGAGGTCCGCACAGGAAGCTTTGGCCTGCCGCCGCGCGGATGACCTCCGCCAACCAGCTCGCGGGGCGAGCGTGTGGGAGAGCGCAGGCACTGCCGCCGCACGGCCAACCTCCAGCCCACCACCAAGTAGGCGAGCCTGCTGCCTTGAGGTTCGCTTGTCTTTCTCCAGATCCACCCCAACCCGAAATGGCCTCCTACTATGGTGACGAGAACTCCGGCCGCCGTCGCTCTTCCCAGCACCACCCATCCGCGTGGGGCAGCGGCGACCTTGCATCGAGCGCGAAGCTCGTGGTGGAGGCGGCCAGGCTAGCTGTCCAGGACCACAGCCTGGAGAAGGTGGACAAGGGCCGCGTCACTGGCGCGACGGCCGACCTGCTCCACGCTGCCTCCTAGTACGACAAGCTCCATCCTACGCCGTCGTCGTCGTCTTCCAACCGACGCCTGGGCCCACCACTACCGGCGCAAGAAGATTGCGTCGCGGGGAGAGACGACGCATTTTTGCGTTCCGGCTCAGATCGTACCCAAAATAGGTGTTCAATTTGCATAAGCCGTTGGAGACTGTTTTTTGGTACTCAAAACACTGTGCACTACCCAAAATGCATTTGGGTCACGCTTTAGCTACTCTGTTGGAGACAGTCTTTCAAGATGACATTGATGTTGCTCTTGCTGGTTCCAGAGTCATTATTTGCATTTTTCAGTTTTTCGGACTGCATCAAAGCTTCTGTCACACTCTGCTAGTGCTATATATTCCATTCCTGACATTTTATTTCATGTACACCTGTTGAATAGCCACGACCCTTCAAAAAGCAACTTCTACTTGTTTTGGCAGCATAAAAGCCTTTTTGTGCTATGTATTCCATTCCTGACATTTTATTTTGCACCTGGAAATGCAGCTTAAAAGCCATGATTTTTATAAATGGCTGATTGGTTTATCTGAATTTAAGTTGAAGATTAAAATATCTAAAACATCCTTGATCAAAATTTAAAGGTTCAAATTGAGTACTATAGTTTCAATTTTTTATTTGCGTTTATTCGATTCTTTCATTAATATTGTTATCTTATGCACAGAAGCTTTGGACTTGAAGATATGGATGATTTGGACTACAGAGATGAGGAAGCTAGGTTCTTTGACAATGATGGAACAGAGAACCATGTACAAAATACAACAAAATTGAACTACCAATCCTACATGAACAAACCAGCCCGAGGAAAATGGTCAAAATCAGATACTGACTTGTTTTACGAGGTTTATTTTTCATTAGAAATTAAGCGCTTGGAATGCTATATGTAATTTCATATGACCTTAGATCTTCTGCTAAGATGTTATTGTATTAATTTTGGACCAGGGTATTCGACAATTTGGTAGCGATTTTGCAATGATACAACAATTACTCCCTGATAAGACTCGCCATCAGGTGCGGCAAAAATTTAAATCTGAGGAGAAAAAAAATCCATTGCTAGTCCATGATGCTATATTTCATCGCTCAGGAGGTGAGATATCGCTTAATTAGTGGGGTCAACCTGCATTCTTTTCTAATCTTTCATCTAGCTTAGTGCTTGTCATTTACCAGTTTCACTTTTCTCTGCAGATAATTTGTATTTCAAAAAGGTAATTAAGCAGCTCAACATAGAAGATGTTGTGCTGCCAGAGATTAACAATGCACAAAAACAAGATGGCACATCAAGTGAAAGAGGCCCTGGAAATGAGGTTTTTCTTGAACATACATACATTATGTTAAGTTTATCTAATTAGATATATAACTTACTTTCTTCGTTTCTAGAATGTACTGGATGATTTCAACGAGGAGGAAAATAGTTCAAATTGGTCGAACGAAGAGCACGGCGGACAGATGGATGATGTGCAAGAAGAGCATGATCTTGGAAATGGTGGTGATGATGATGATCTTGGGGATGTTTTTGATTGGTACTAGTTAATCACGGCTGGAATTAGGACTCATGATACTACAATTATGATTCTGCTAATGTCTTGAGGTATGAACATGGTTTGTGAACTTGTTTTAATCATAGTAATACAGTGCTGTTGCCAGGTTGAACTATACAAACTATTTCATTTTAGCTTGAGCATCTGTGGGATTTTAGTTTCTATAATTCTATGTTTGCGCTTTGGTTCCCTAGGTTGCTAGTACTCCCTCCATTCCAAATTGTAAGTCGTTCTGGCTTTTCTAAGTAGATTGCTATGGCTATGCACCTATGTACGTAGAAGAGCCAGAGCGACTTACAATTTGGAACAATATATTGTATATAGCTTGTCTTTCATAGGAAAAACTATTTCCCAGCTGTTGTTGTTTGTGCCGATGAATTTCTCCCCTATGGTTTCCATTATTGACATCCTTTGCTGTGTTTTCAATGAATGACAGGTTCCACTTGATGTGTTTGTAGAATCGGTACCATGCTGTTTATTATCTATTTATATTTCATTGACAATTGCTAGGTACATTGGTGGCTGGTCATGTTATTTTGATTAGATCCTAGCGAGACTTTGTCATGGGTTCTAGTCATTATCATGTGTACATGGATTGCCTCGGAAGTAAATGGATGCATAAATGGGCTCTGAGCAATCATTATACCCCCAAAGAGGAACACAATGTGCACACACTGCCGTCTAGCGGCCTAGGGCTGTCTTGCAATCCTTAATTTTTAAGCAGGTAGATTTTTTCATGTTTGTGTCCTTTTCCTGGATCAGGTACCTGACTTGCTGACTTTTGAGTTGCCACCTTGCAAATTGATTGCTAACTAGAGGAAGTGACATTTAGTTGTCCTTTTTATGTAGTGCTAATAGTCAGATGGAAGGGGACCCATTTTTACAGACGGAAATCTGTGTAATGGACAGTGTTCAATTGGATCAGCACATTCTTGGTGATTATGTCAGTACCATGGTTGGGACATGTGTTCTGGATGCTAAGTTTTGCAAGCCGATGGGAAGTGCGTGCAAGAGTAGTTGATATCATCTGACGCTGTCATGTTAGATACGTCATATTTCTTTTTGTACTTACTTTTTTTTTTATTACTTGCCACACAAATGTACTAGTGCCCACACAAATGTACTAGTGCTGATGGATGTGATACGTCATATTTCTCTTTAGCAACTCCGATTTTTTAAAAGAGATTTATAGCAACTTCGGTTTACTTCTCCAGTTGTATATTGCTGATGCTCTGTGACTTCGATATTGGTTTCTTTGATAGGCAGTATCGGTTTCTGTAAAACCTTGTTTGGCATCAACACAGTGACTTCCCTACCTTTACATAACAGAACAAATCTGTAAATTGAGCTTTGGCACATGAATATAGCACCTGAATTTTGATTTCTGTTTTCTATTTATAAAAAGAAGTGACAAAAACCAACCGATTTGGAAAAGTGACTTGCGACACTCTATTCCCATGAACATTAAAGAGATTGATTGACGCGTTGCCTAATATCACTATTAGATTTTTAAATAATAAATCTAAAAAAAATACGAGTGTATTGTTATCAAATTGAATTCAGGTGAACATTGTTCTACCCTCTACTCCCTCCTTCCCTAAATCCCGCGCCGTTCGATGTCAGCCACTCCCGTTGTTGCAGTTGTCGCTTCAGGACCAGCCGCTCGGTGATGGTGGTGATGCGCCGCGCCATGGGGCATCACAATTGGAGATGACTGATGTCTGAGCTCGGAAATTGTAGGTGAGTGCTTCCAAAGTGTTTGTTGAAATGCCTCACAGCCAGCAGAAATGCTTGCTGGCGTTCTTTTTTTTGTTTTCCTCTCTCTTTGATTTCTGGGGCTAGTTTCGTCTTAGAATAAACAACTACTGCTTCCGATTGGAGAATACTTCAATCCGGAAACTGGTTGAGGCATATTATAGCCAGTAAAATGAAGCCGGTCTACAACTGACAGCGAGAACTGACGATTGCCTGTTAGAAATTAGGCAGTGCAGGTTTTCAAGTAGCTTCTAGTTGTACAAGTGGATCAACCTAAGTTGAAGGCAACTAACTAATTACATCCTGTTCCAAATAAGTCCATTCTTCAAAATGGTGCTATTTCTAGAAATGTAGTATTCATAATTTAAAATAACAAATGTACTCAGAGTTCCAGAGACACTGCGTCAATCCATAAGAATAGCAAATAGGACCCAAAAAAAGAAATAGTTTTAGGTTTCTTCAGACAAAGACGCAACAGCATATTGCGATGCTCAGCGTTTACAGGTTCCAGACAACATTCAGCTCAGCTTCTTAGATTGAAGCACTTACTGTAGTCATATATCTGTGCACATAAGATTTGATAGGGATAAGCAAAACCAACCATTTCAACAGTAGCCAGTAATAAATACCAATAATTCATCTAACGTGGTAGACTAGCTGACGATAAAAACTCTCGCTCCAAGCTAAAGAAGTTGTAGCTGCCCTGAGGTGCTACATTACCTCTGTCCTTCGGTTCAATACAGGATTTGCCTGCGAGAAGCTACAACTCTTCTTGTCAGCAAAGGCTGAATGTTTTTCACGTTTCCTGTGTGAACATGAGATGAGTTCATGCTTTCTGCTAGTAAAAGCTGTAGTGTCATTTCTACTTGCTTCATTGTAGGCCTTTCATCACCTCTCAGCCTCAAGCACATCTCTGCAAGGGATGCAACCTTTTCAATCTGTTCCACTGTGGCTTCCTCAAGAACTTCAGCAGCTGTTATCTCTGTAACCGACTTCGTCTTGATCCCTGAAAGGAAATAGTTGCACAAGTTGTGCTTCATGCCTGACTCATTTGTAAAAACTGTCTGTTTTCTCAGGAGAAGCTCCAGAAGTACCACGCCGAAGCTGTAAACATCACTCTTCTCAATTAGCTTCCCAGTTTGGTAATATTCTGGATCCAAGTAACCAAAGGTGCCCTGCACATTGGTACTGACATGGGTTTGATCAATTGGGGCAGATCTTGAAGCACCAAAATCGGAAACTTTAGCAGTATAGTTTCCATCTAGGAGTATGTTAGAGGACTTCACATCGCGGTGGAAGATTGATACCGAGGCAGCAGAGTGGAGATAGTACAGGGCTCCTGCAGCTTCTGTGGCAATCCTTAGACAATCATTCCATGGTAACGAGGATCCACTACTTGAAGAATCAGCATGAAGTGTTTCAAACAAAGAACCATTTGGAATCAAATCGTATACTAGTAAAGGGACCTCACTTTCAAGACAACACCCAAAGAGTTTCACAATGTTTCTGTGATTTATCTGAGAGAGGATTGCAACCTCGTTGATGAAATCATTGATTTCAGCATCCTTGGTAAGCTTGGACTTCTTGATAGCCACCACATGTTGATCAGATAAGATGCCTTTGTATACTGTGCCATGCCCTCCATGACCAAGAATACGGGTGGTATCAAAGTTATCTGTTGCCTTTTCAAGCTCTTCTAAGGAGAAAATCTTTGTCTTCTCACTTGCATTTTCGTCTGATGATATTAGTTGCTCTAAGAGAAGGCCTTGGTTCTTTCGGAAATACTTCCTTCTTAGTTTCTTCTGGGAATTTCTTTTCCATCTTCTGATGAGCACTACTGCACTTAAGCCTAGAAGAAGAATGCCAAGACCAGAGCTCAGACCAATTAGATACCTACAAGAATAATGCCCCTCAGTTTGTATATATTAAGACCACATTGTCTGGTGCAGAATTGACAAATATGGCACTCACCTAACATGAAGTTTTTCTTTGATGCTGGTGTGCACTGATTTGCACCTATATCATAAATCGTGTTGCGAGGGCACTCAGTGCAAGTGAAGTTTCCTATGGTATTATGACAAACTACACCTCTGCAAATGCCTGGCGACCGCTGACACTCGTCAATATCTGTAGCCATATTCACATATAAGGTGACACAAAACTTGCAAAAAGAATATGTAATTTTTTTACGAAACGACGCAAAAAGATTATGGCTATACATAATAGGTCAAAGGGGGAGGAGTGGGAGGGAGTACCATAACATCCATCTTGGATGTACGGATTTCCGTCAAAACTAGGGTCTTGTTTAGTTCACCCTGAAAACCAAAAAGTTTTCAAGATTTTCCGTCACATCTAATCTTTCGGCACATGCATGAAGCATTAAATATAGACAAAAATAAAAACTAATTGCACAGTTTATCTGTAAATCGCGAGACAAATCTTTTGATCCTATTTAGAGCAACTCCAACCATTATGCAAATGGACTTGGCATTTACCAAAATGCATAAAACTCCAAAAAAAACCCCTCCAATCGTTATGCATTTGGACTTTGCATTTTACATAGCTATGCATTTGGAGGGGGAAACTTGGCATATATGCCAAAGGAGTCCGGCTATGCAAATAGAGATCACGGGATTCTCGGTTCCACCTCGCGGGCTTTTTTCTTCCCTTCGCACGGTTTCCCTTCGCGCCGCCACCACTTCGCGTGATAGGAGAAGCATCACGCGTCCTCCTTCGCCAGCTTCGCGCGCGCGTTTGGACGAAGCAGCGCACAATAGGACGACGCAGCGCGCGATAGGACGAATCTACGACGCCTTCCTCATCAACGCCGGCCAGGTACGCCTTCTTCATCAATGTGATATCTAGGGTTTTGGCGCGGCTCACGATCGGTACTGCACGGCTGTTTGGCGCGGGAATTGGTGAACGGGAGACGACGGCGGGCTGTTTGGCGTGGGATTGATTGGCCGCGCGGGAAGGAGTGCCGCGAAACAAAATTTCTAGGGAAAAAAGATGATGGACTTGGCATTTTGCATAACGGTTGGAGATCACTCGATTTTAGCCTTGCCATTTTCATTTGGGGGTTTGCAATTTGGCTAAAATGCATAACTTCAAATGCATAATGGTTGGAGATGCTCTTAGTCCATAATTAAACAATATTTGCCACAAACAGACGAAAATGCTACAGTAGCGAAATCCAAAACCTTTTCGCATCTAAACAAAGCCCAGGTGAGCATTTGCATCTGTAACCAACATATCCTTCTGAGGAGCTCATAACATTGAGGCAAGTGCAATGGTTACTCACACAAGCATGTCCAGATGCTTGCCGGTTGGCAGGTTAGATTAGCAACCGCCCACTTTGCAGAGGCTGATTCCAAAGGATCCACAAAGGCCGGGTTCATTATAATATATCAGCATATCCAGTTCCGTAGTCAAATATTCCCAACTTAAGTTGAATTTCATGCTGACAAGTGACAAGGCCCTCGCTCACATCTATGTATGTCACATGAAGTTGGTCATTGTATCGAAGGACAGTATGTGCCAGGTCTGAGCAGTTGAGCTGGAAAAGGCCTGGTTTAGTTTTCAAAATTTTTTAAGATTCCTCGTCACATCGAATATTGCGGTTCATGCATGAAGCATTAAATATAGATAAAAAAGGTAACTAATTACACAGTTTACTTGTAATTTGCGAGACGAATCTTTTGAGCCTATTTAGTCTATAATTGAATAATAATTATCAAATAAAGTCGAAAGTACTACAGTAGCTAAATTCAAAATTTTGCGAACTAACGCCTTGTTTAGTTCACCCCAAAAACCAAAAATTTTTCAAGATTTCCCGTCACATCGAATCCTACGGCATATGCATGAAGCATTAAACATAGATAAAAATAAAAACTAATTACACAATTTGCCTGTAAATCGCGAGACGAATCTTTTAACCCTAGTTAGTCTATGATTAGACAATATTTGCCACAAACAAACGAAAGTGCTACAGTAGCGAAATCCAAAAAATTTTCACATCTAAACAAGGCCAGTCTCCTTGCAGAACAACCTAGCCAAAGGAAATGGGACAGTAATGTTCCCACACCGGTGAGAAAAATTCTCCTTTACTGGTTTTGGATTATAATTCCATGCAAAAATGAAGTCATTGAAATGATCTACATTAACATACATAAGTGTAGATACTCGTATAAGACGAATTTAAAAGAACTAAGCAATTTTGTGATAGGTAAAAGAAAAATGAAAAAACTAGGGAAGGTGATTTGCATATATGAAATCACCTTCATCATTTGTGCAGCCACCATAGATATAAGGATTTCCCTGGTATCCATTGTTGCACTGACAGGCATAACCTTGATCCGAAAACATCTGGTTCCTGCAACCACTGTGTTCACTAACAGAAGCAGAGTTCCTCCTGTCTTCATTGTTGCTAGGGCATCTTGTGTGGTCTGTGATGCTCCACTCCATGGTGGCCGCAACAGTATGTTGATTCTATCCCATAGGATGCTCAAATTAGATATTTGTATACCCCTTTTGTGGCGTAGAAACTGAAATTCAAGAGCTTGTACACGTATGTCCGCGAATACTAAGCACCAACCACCTCCATCAGGATGCGGTGCATACACCATCTCTGCAATTGTTTTGTGGGGCAGTTAACCGCGTAGATGAGTTTGAAGGAACCCGTGTGTTGATCTTTCAAGAACACTATCTGGCACTGCGCCGTAGTTGTGCCGTGTTGGCCCACCTAGCTTGTCTCGTTCGGCCCCTTTAAAAATACCTGTTGCTATACAACCTGTTTGTTTGGCTGAGAAGCCATGACAAAAAGTATTGTTCGCTGATTTGTTATAAGAGAAAAATATTGTTGACATTGCTGAATAACTGACAGATTTGATAGATAAGGTCAAGCAAACAGGCTTAGGGTGGAATCGGAGAAGTGGGTTGGACACAAGTGAGGCCAGCAAGCATGCCTTGTAATCCATTTGAGCCTATCATGGAATCAAAAGACACCTTAGAGCAAGTGTAATAAGAGGTTGTAAACTGCCTAAATATTGAGGTTGAGAAGAGAGAAGTGGACCGTAAACTTACAGCCAACTTAGACAAAAGAATCAAAAAAAACTCTGTAAGAGAGACAAGTGGGCAGGGACGAATCTAGAGGGTTCATCGGAGTCCATCGACCCCCAACGAATTTTGTGAAGACCTTAGTAATTATTATTTAAGCTTAATAAATAATAATTGTCCATGCCAAATCCTGAAGACAGTCCATGCCAGGCCTTGTTTAGTTCACTTAAAATCCCAAAAAAAATTTAAATTTTTCGTCACATTGAAATTTTAGACGCATATATGGAACATTAAATATAGATAAAAAATAACTAATTTGCAAGACAATCCTTTAACCCTAGTTAGTTTATGATTGGACAATAATTATTAAATATAAATGAAAATACTACAGTAGCCAAACTTAAAAGTTTTCACTAATAAACAAGGCCAATAAATAAACAGCTGGTTTGTGGAAGCTGCAACTCTGCAAGGTTCAGGTCCAAGTTCGTTTCAAGGAAACAACCTGATGTCCAAGTAACCTGAAGGGAGTAGTTGTTTGGGTCGCTTTGTACTCAGGGCTTGTTTAGATCCAAAATTTTTTTGGATTTTGACACTGTAGCATTTTCGTTTTTATTTGACAGACATTGTCCAATCATTGAGTAACTAGGCTTAAAAGATTCGTCTCGCGATTTACAGACAAACTATGTAATTAGTTTTTATTTTTATCTATATTTAATGTTCAATGCATGTGCCGCAAGATTCGATGTGATGAGAAATCTTGTAAAGTTTTGGGTTTTTGGCTGTATCTAAACAGGGCCTCAGTATAATGTACATTCCCTTCTGGCTCCCTGTCTTTCAGTACTAAATTAATTAATTGGTTCGAAGTATATGTAACAGGTTTGTTTTTGCACGTATTCTTTATTTTTTTTTGAATTGAGGAAGTGAGCTGACATATCTGGATGTCAAATAAGAAATACGCAGTATGTGAACACCATTGTTTGTTTTTTATGTTCTTGTTGACAAAAATATCAATAGAAAAGTCATTAGGACGGTTTCCAAAAATGTTTAGTCTAAAATTGATGTTTATATGATATATGTAAAAAAAACCGTATTGCATGAATCTAAAACAAAATATGGATTCGCTGGTCTGAAAAACTATGGCTGAAAGTACTGTTCGCTGATTTATCGTGAAAGAAAAATATTGTTGGCTGACAGAAAAGTACGGCTTATAAGACAAGCGAACGAATTATGGCCCCCATTGTTAACCCTATTGGCACTCAGCTTCCTTTGCTTGCTCCCAAGTCGCAACTATAACAGGTCACTCGGGGACCTTCACCATCCTTAGATCCATGACAGTACTTCGAGATTACAGTGAGACTATCTGAAGACGGTCCCAAGAATTTAGGGTACGCACAAAGTCCATAAAAACACAGGAAGCACAATTGCACAAAGTCCATAAAAACATAGAAAAAAACTGAAGATCAAAGAACTGAAACATGAAAACGCATGTTTGCATTCATATATTAGTTAGCAACTAATAATCAGCTCTTTAGGATCAAACAGGTCCAGCTAATAGTCTACCTACCCAACTGACAGCTATCTTACTACTTGGGCCAAACCAGCTAATAGTTTGTAGCTAATATTAGCTATGAGCTATTAACTAGTGGATCCAAAAAGGCCCTAAATATATACATAATTAACTCTTACTCTATCTCCTGAGTACTTCAACAGAGAATATATTACTGGTGCATTGACCACGATTAAGACAGACAGACCTAGTTTCCAAAAGTTCTGCCTTCCGGCCTTGCCTGCAAGTGCAACTGCACCATAAGGCCGTCAACCTCCTGTTGCAAGCACTAACTGCATCCTGAAGCGCCGGTGCCCCATCAGCTGCTGCTGCTTCTTCAATCAGCTCAGGGAAGTTACCCAGTCACTCGGTGACAGCCTCAACACCGTCCCGGGCTCGGATTGTCAATCGAGAATATGTCACAGGCAGCATGAATAGCATCAAAGGCATCACACAAGTCTGTAATCGCACAAATAGCTCATGCTCCATCGGTCAAGATGATAAATAAAGCAATGTGCTGAGAATAAGTCACGGGCTTACCAGTAGCTTTCTTCCTGGCATCCTGGAACCCCCGGCTGAGGGAATCGCGATCCGTGCGCACAATGTCAAGCTCCTTAGACAGATCGCTGGCCTTCTTCTCAAAAGCTACAAGAATCGGACCAGGTTACAGCCCATAACACATCCAAATTAAAAACAACTCCGGGGGTCAGAAGAAATTTACCTCAAGCAACCTCGTTCTCCTGCTTCAGTTTAACTTCTAGCTCCTTGTTCTCCTGCTTCAATTTGACTTCCAGCTCCTTGTTCTCCTGCTTCAATTTGACTTCCACCTCCCTGTTCTCCTGCTTCAATTAACTTTCAGATCCTTGTTTTCCTGCTTCAATTTAACTTCTAGATCCCTGTTCTCCTGCTTCAATTTAACTATCATCTCGGAGGCACGCTTGAGGCTGAGAGTGATCTATGGCAGTCTAGTCATGAAGGACGTTGCAGTCTCCTTGACCTTCTCCTACTCGACCTCGGTGTGCTCCTTCTCATCATCGATCTCCCATAGCAGCTTGCTCTCTGCATCCTTCATCTGGACATAGAGCATCCCTGGCTCCTCCTCGGCCTTCTTCCCATGTACCTCTCCCTCCACTTCAACAGAGTCCGTAGCGAACCCATCCGACTGCTGACTAGACCCCAGGTTGTCATGCGGGAGAGGTCGGCAAGGCACATGTGTCATCTTAATTGACTTGGGAGTAGTCAAGGTGGGCAGCGTTGTAGTGGTAGGAGAAGCATGACGTGCCGACGACGATCGGAGTGGACATGGCTCCGATTGAAGTGGCAGAGAGACTGCCCGTGGAAGCGACACATGCACAGACCTGATGTCTACAGTGGAGCAAGCGAGGGCCTCAGTGAACTTTCTCTTCTTCCTGTGGGACAGGGTCTCCGTATCCTCATCATCAGACAGCGGCTGGGCAATTGGCGCACTGTTGTCGGACTCTTTCTGTTGTGCCAGCTCATTACAGGAGCAGGCCACAACTTCCTTGGCCTTCTGTTGGAGAGACTCCCCAGAGGATTCAGCACCAGGGATCCTCAGGTTCTTCAGAGGGGACTGGCTGACAAGGGTGGCGGTGTCTGTCGTCTGTGGCATGGCTCCCTCTTTGTCTTCCTCTAGAGTCACTGAAAGATACTTGCTCAGGTCCTGTAACAAGAGCATCAATCAATTAGCATTAATGATTCAACAGCTTATCTATAAGTTCTAAGAAAAACTCAAGAGAAAAGGAACGCTGACATGTTTCACTGGCTTGCCATGGGTGCGAAACTTAGTATCAGTTGACACAAGATGGGCCGCCCGCGAAAAAATTTCATCTTCAGGCAACTTCACCGGCGACTCCCGTGTGGGGTCAGAATTACCAGTGAATTCAGACATCCGATGGCACCTCTTCTTGATCGGTTGGATCCAACGAGACAAGAAGGTAGTGATCAAATCGGCTCCGTTGAGGCCATCTTGGATCAATTCATTGAGGTGTGGGATGATCTTCTCCACCTCGGCCATCTCGTCGGCAGATGGGGGGTTACTCCACGACGGCAGCTTAACAGGGCAATGGTCAGCAACGAAGTCAGGCAGTGATGGCTTCTCGTTCCGGCAGTAAAACCACCTCGAGTGCCATCCCTTGTTGGATGTCCGCTGTGGGATGGAGACGTATGGCGTCCTCGAACGAAGCTGGATGCCGGCTGCTCCAATGGTGTTGTTGGGGTCTAGCTTGCTTTCTGGCTTGACATGGTATATAGCCATTTCCACATACCCAAGTGCGGCTCGATTCCCAGATACGCCTCGCACAAAGTGATGAAGATTGAGATGTGGAGTATACCGTTAGGGTTCAAGTGGTGAAGCTGCAAGCCGTAGTAATCGAGGAGGCGGCGGAAGAACGCGTGCGTCGGCACCGAGAACCCACGCTCGAAGAAGGGCCCGAACACCACGGTCTCACCGGTGCGCGGCTTCGGGACCGCGTCGCCGAACGCCGGGCGCCATCCAATCAGTGGCTTCTCCGGCATGTACCCAAGCTCCACCAGTGTGCGGCATCCGACCTCCGAGACACAGGATTCTGCCCATTCTGACATCGGAACTTGGACTGCAACCACCCCGCCTAGATCTAGACGGTTAAGACGGGGCGGAGAGGAGCTAGAATCTAGAATGGGGGTGACGGACTCAAATCAAAGATGAAACAGATCGAGCAAGTGGAGCTCGAAGAGTCGAAGTGGGCTCGGAGCACGGAGATGGCAGAGGCGGAGCGCTCCGAGGCGAAGGCAGTGCGAGGAAGAAGACGGTAGTGTTGGCCTGTTGGGGGAAACCGAGAAAGTGAATTTTGTCGTCTTCGCTGGCGAGTGGCGAGAAAGAATCCCTTCCTCTTCCAGACGACCGACCGGAGCTGCCGCTTGTGCGCACCATGCCATGCGAGTAGGCTTCAAAAAAATTTGTTCCACGTTTCGTTTGTATTTGACAAATATTATTTAATTACAAACTAACTAGACTTAAAAGTTTCATCTCATCAATTCCAACCAAACCGTGTAATTAATTTTTATTTTTGTCTATATTAATACTCCATGCATGCGTCTAAAGATTCGATGTGACGAAGAATCTGAAAAATTTTGCAAAGTTTTTTGGGAACTAAACAAGGCCCAAAAATAGTAGGCCTTGTTCCAAAAAATTTTGGAAAAACGACACGGTAGTACTTTCGTTTTTATTTGACAAATATTGTTCAATTATAAAGTAACTAGGCTTAAAAAATACATCTCGCGAGACAAACTGTATAATTAGTTTTATTTTTATCTATATATAATGCTATATATATGTGTCGCAAGATTCGATGTGATGGGAAATCTTGAAAAGTTTTGAGTTTTTTGGGTGAACACTTCCAAAAAATTTTGCAAAACATGAACACTAGCACTTTCGTTTGTATTTGACAAATATTGTCCAATTATGGACTAACTAGGCTTAAAAGATTCGTCTCGTAAATTACAGATAAACTATGTAATTAGTTATTTATTTTATTTATATTTAGTGCTCCATGCATATATCGTAAGATTTGATGTGATGGAGAATATGAAAAATTTTGCAAAAAATTTTGAGAACTAAACAAGGCCAAGTACTCTCTCGACATCATCAAAAGTAAATACACATTTTGTAAAAATTCAAATATATAAAATAGAGTAAAGTGCACTGGCAGTCCTTAAACTTATTCGGCTATGTCATCCCTATCCTTGAACTTATAAACCGAGTATTCAAATTCTTGTCTATGTTATTCTAGTTCCTAGATTTTTAATCACTCTTTTAGATCCTGCAGCTGTTCATCGAGGTCCATAAACTTACAAATCATCCGTTCTGGTCAAATAAGTGTTGCAACATATGGAATAGTAGAAGTCACTAGACTAATTGTGTTATACTCCCTTTGTTCCAAGATAAGTGTTGCAATGGTATTCATGTTGGTCAAACTCTTTTAAAATTGACTAGTGTTTTTTAGAAAATACTAGCAACATTTGTATCATGGAATAAGTTTATTATGAAAATATTTCAACGATCTATCTAATCTAATACTATATTAATATTTCTTTGTATATATTTGACTAAGTTGAAAAAATTTAACTCCTCAAGAAATAAGAACGATACTTATTCCAGTAAATACATATACAAATATTAATATTACTTCTTTTAAATTTAATCAAGCTTAAATTTAGTTAATTTCTCAAAGTGTGAGATAGCAAATTTATTGTGAAACAGACCTTCCTGTCATATGGAATGAATGGTTTTTTTGTCATATTTTTAGTTTCTTTTTACAATTTGTAATGACATTTTGTAAAAAATATATATAATCGACAAGTTATTTATTAGACCATTATTTTGTGAGAGTGAATTTAACAATATTAGGTTAAATATTTCAAAGTCAGAATCCTCTGAGCCTACAAGAGGTTTAGATGGTCCCAGTGGGTCAACATATAAAAATCAACGTATCTGGATTTACCATCATACAAAACTAGGAGGATTCCCCATGGTTGTCGCGGATATGAAGAAGGAATATAAATATGTTAGAATGTTAATCGCTAAGAATTTATATGTATAGTGTTGGTAATGAAGCAATATATGTTAATAAATGATATCGTTTGCTAATGCGAATAGCTTGAATGAAGACATAATGGTATGTGTTAATTGAATGTGTTAGTGGATGCTGATGTGGATACTTTGCATGTTGAGATAATTGAATGTGCTATGATAAGAGAAATAGCTAGTGGAGTTTATCTTTATAAGAGATATAGATAGATTAGAATAATTCCTCACATGTTGTGGTAGGGCTTTCAAATAAGACATTTATAGAAAAATAGATCTAAGGCCTTGTTTAGATGTAAATTTTTTTTAGATTTTGACACTGTAGCATTTTTGTTTTTATTTGACAAACATTGTCTAATTATGGAGTAACTAGGCTTAAAAGATTCGTCTCATGATTTACAGGTAAACTGTGCAATTAGTTATTCTTTTTATCTATATTTAATACTTCATGCATGTGCCGCAAGATTCGATGTGACGGAGAATCTTGTAAAGTTTTGGGTTTTTGGATGTATCTAAACAAAGTGTAGAAGAAATGATAGACAAATAAATAGTACAATGTGAATGCCTTGTGTGTTGACTGACTAAAAATAATAATCTACCCTACTAATGCACCAACATAAACATTGCCAAGGCTACACAAAAAAATCTTCCCCGCTGAGATAACTCTCCTCCACTCACCAAACAAAATGTACCCACAGAAACAACCACGTACAAATGAACCACTCAGATTGCTTCTTATCTTTCTCTCTCCTTACTCACTCAAATCCGACGATCAGAATCGCGTGTATGGTCCTCGTCGTCGCCCAACCATCTGCCTCTCACAAGGGAACCCACATCTCGGCCCACGCGCGACATCCGCGCGAGATCAGCCAAATCGTGGTCTGCCTCGGCTACGCAACGTCCGCAGTCCGCTAGCGAGATCGCCATCTCCTACTGACCTGGGGCAGTGCAGCCGGCCGTGCCTACAGCCGCCATGCAGTTCAACAAGATCACCGTCCGCCCTCTGCCTTGCGCCAACGAGATCACCGGTGCAGCCACCGTGCAATCCAGCGAGATCGTCGTCCCACAACCGTCGTGCAGTCCAATGAGTGAGATCGTCGTTCGCCCTCTCCACCTTAGCCGTTGTCCAGTCCGGCCAGTGTACAACCGATCCCGCCCCTATCGGCTACGCGATGTCCGACGTCCGCCACCGAGATCACTGTTTGCCTTGGCATACGTCCACCCTCTCTGCCCCAGCGCTGCGCATCGAGAGTTCGAGACTCCTCCTGCTGCGACGATCCCACTCCGGCCGTAGGAAGCATGGGAGGAGGCGCCAAGGACTGGCGGATGTTCTTGGCCTGCTGGATGTTCTTTGCATGGTAATTCTATTCCACGTTTAGATTGCATCTTATTAGAGCTTGTAACGTGCTGTTATTTTTCTATTGTATATGTGTTCTCATCAGTTTTTGTTTTATCTCTGCTGCTGAATGACTTTGTTCAGAACATCCAAAAGATAGATGTCGTGGATACAAACTTGACTCAACCTGATTATGGTAAGGCACAGAATTCTGCAATCAGCACTTCTAATCTTTCATTCAAAAAAATCAGCACTTCTAATTAAATGTTTCTTAGATCCTTAAAATATTAGGTTTTAACCTCTCCCATGCATCGGTGTTGGGTTGTTGGCAGTGAGCAGAAGCCAATTTATCTTCCTGTAGAGGTTGTTAATTATGCTTTTAATTCATTAATACTCCTACATATATCCTGCTGCTATTTCTGAAAATAAATGTCAATTTGAATTTCAGGTTTGCAAGATACTCCCTCAATTCCAAATTATAAGTTATTCCAAGAATCTTGGAGAGTCAAGTATTAAAGTTTGACCAAAATTATAAAAAAAATTATAAAAATTTATTACATCAAATAGGTACGTTGCATTGTCGAGGGGTGTGTCAAGATCAAGAGTTTGACTAAACCATATATTCCACGGGAGAACAACACCAAGAATAATGTTTATAAAGACGTTCCAAATTGTTGATTAACGTTGGGTATACTCAAATAATTTTATTTTTGGTGCTCCATGTTTTATTTAATTTTATTTGTGTCAATATAAATTCTAGACTTGTGTTCTTTAGTTTTTTGCTTTAAATTTTATTTTATGCATGTCCTATGCTTCTGGTATTCATTAACAAATGAGGAGCTGATGCGTGTGAATTGACCTTGTGTAATTTGCGACCTTCCACTGTTGACAGGTGCAAAGCCTTCTCAGCATTCCTCGGACATACGACCTGATACGTTTAAAAATGGCATCTGCAGTTATATATCACAAAAAGAATGCCCTCTCTTCTTTCTCATGTTTTGTTATGCAAAGCTAAAACATATCTTCTTTTAGTGAAAGTCCAATTGCTTTGGCATGGCTTAATGCCCTGACGTGTCTGATGCACTTTGTCATTAGACTTCCAGTGTAAAATAATTTGATTTAGCTAAACTTTAATTGATGGACTATATATGTTGTGTTTAGACGCTTAAGTGTTTTCTGGATAATATATATGGTCATAAACAATCATGTGTGACTTAAACTATCAAAAAATGTTGTTACCTGGTTGTTTTCAAGTGCACCCTTAAAATGAAGCCATGGCGTTAGCATGGGCACTATACTAGTTGGATTTAGTGGAAGATTATCTGGGGATGATGTGGCACTTAGTGGAGTACACAATGTGGATGATTTGCGTGTGAATATTGAAAGATAAGTGTAGTCAGAGAAAAAGACTGAAAGATAAGTGAGATTTTTGCTTTTGGCTTTGTTTAGTTTCAAAATATTTTGCAAAATCGATATTGTAGCTTTTTCGTTTGTATTTGACAAATATTGTCTAATCATGGATTAACTAGGCCCAAAAGATTCGTCTCGTCAATTTTGACCAAACTGTGTAATTAGTTTTTATTTTTGTCTATATTTAATACTTCATACATGTGTCTAAAGATTTAATGTGACGAGGAATCTGAAAAGTTTTGCAAAATTTCTTGGGAACTAAACAAGGCCTTTATAAAGAGATAGATTTGAGGGTAAACAAAATTTTATAAATGAGAAAAAAAGGAAAAACCATCACTTGAATAGTTATGATTATGGACCCGAGATGCACAGTTGTATCCGTGACAATTTATATATCAATTTCTCGTTTCCTTTTCTCCTTCCACAAAATTTTGTTTAATATTTGAATTTTGCAGGATAGTTAAAAAAAAACTCTCATTTACCATAGATTCAAATAATTTAAAGTTTAATTAGATTTAGAAAAATATCAGCATTTGCATCATTAAATACATTTACTATAAATAATAATACCTTATAAATATTTTGATTAGAATGTAAAATTATTTAACTTCTCGACTGCCTGATAGAAGGCAGTTCGGATTGGTTTCAAAATTTCTTTTAAAAAGGATTAAAAAAAGACATACAGCCGAAGAGCTGAGCTGAGTGCCTGAGCTGGTGAGCCCTGAGGCTATCTCCAATAGAAGAGCCATTTGGGAACCTAAATCCAAAATAGGTTTCCAACACAATACCTATAGCCTCCAACAGAGTATCCATACAGAAGACCTATTTTGAGTATCAGGAGAGGCATAACCCAAATTTGGGTATTCTCTCTTCGAGACCATTTGCAGAGAGTGTTGTCTTTTAGGTCTTGTTGTTGGAGAAGACTAAAAATAGGTATGGAATCTTTTACCTGTAGCGCTACCCAAACGACAATTTGTTGGAGACAGTCTGAGTAGCAATTTCTTCCCAGCACGTCCAGTGTGGACGGTTCGCGAGCCTCCACGACCCGAACGTTCGGGAGAAGGCAAATTCCAGACACCACACGCACAGCGCCGAACGGATTTCCTCGTCTCGTCTCTCCCCCAATCCGACCACCCCCATTCATTCACCAACCCAAAATAAAAAAGCCGTCCCGGGGCACCAGGCTCCGGAGTTCCTCCGGCGATCCCTCCCTTAGACGGCCGTCCCCTTGCGCGCGCGCTCCAGGAGGGCCTTCCGCCTTCAGGTAACGACGGCAGGGATAAACTCTTCGGTTAATTTCCTGCTAGGCAGTTAGGGATCGGTGGAGCGTTCGTTGTGAAGTCTCTGGTGCTTGTTGCGCATTTCGGTTTGAATACCTTGCTCGTCGGATTGGTGGTGGTGTTCTATATTAGCAAGGAATGTGCATGCATGTCGATGGTGTATTAGCTCTTCTGGAACAATCGATGGGTTAGGTCTTTTCTTAGGAAGAAAGAAGGGAGGGAGGGTGTCTAGAATCTAGATACCCGTATGGGCGTAAATTTATTTCTTTATTAAACCCATTTAGCGATGGTAATGCTCAGTGCAATTGTTTCATACCTTCTCATGATTGAAATTGAGTTGAATAGCTTTGTTTGGGGGAAGGAATGGAAGGATGCTTGCTTGAGAAATTTTGCATTATATGATGCTTACTGTGTGATAAATTGTTGCGAGTAACTCACTACTACCATAACCGTTTCAGCTTGCAGAGCCCACCTAATTGCTGCGAAATGGATAGAGGGCAGAACAGGAGGGATGACGTCTTCAGGGGCAGGGATCCATTTGCTGGGTTTGGTTCCCACAGGAGCTTGATTTCTGGCTTCTTTGGGGGGAGGGATCCATTTGATGATCCATTCTTTACCCGTCCGTTTGGGGGTCAGATGATGGGTGGCATGTTTGGACCTAGCCCGTTTGGGGGTCAGATGATGGGTGAGCATGACATGTTTGGACCTAGCCCTTTTGGGCCGATGGGAGGGCCTTTTGGGGACAGGGGGAACCATGGGTTCATCGACCAAGCTCCGCCTAGGGGTAACAGCAGAAGGCCTGTGATCACAGAGGTTGATGAAGATGAAGGAGAAAACGCAGAGCACGGTAACGAGCAGCCCAACCAAGATTCTTATGTTCAGGGGCCAGATGATGGGAGTGATGGTATGAGCCTGGATGATCCGGTTTACTTATCTAGTTTCATTCATGGAGTTGTTGCAAGGATGATATGTAGGTGTCACATCTTTTGGTTTGTTTCTTTGTAGGGACAGAAGGTGGCCAAGTCCAGCTGCGCAGGGATCTCAATAGGGCTAATAGTGGAGGGCAGCCGCAGGCTCGTACTTTCACATATCAGAGCTCTTCTGTGACGTATGGTGGTATTAATGGAGCTTACTACACTGCTTCAAAGACTCGGCGGACTGGCAGTGATGGGGTAAGCTAGTTTCTTAGGAAGCTGCAAGTGATGCCTTATTTTGTGGTTCTTGGAGTTAGAAGTGACGATACTTATGCTTCTTGTAGATCACTGTGGAAGAAAGCAAGGAAGCAGATACAACAACTAAAGAGGCCACTCATCGGATCTCCCGAGGAATCCATGATAAGGTAGATAATCTTTGCACATCAGAGTTGCACTCGATTAATCAAAATTATATTGAGAAGCCCCGTGCACACATGATTGTGTACCTAGCACAGAGTTGACTTATCAATTGCTAATGGATCACAAAAGGCACAAAAAAAACCTTGAACTTGGTGCAGTATAACTATTTTTTTCTTGTACTTTTTTAGGGCCATTCCCTGACAAGGAAACTGAATTCAGATGGGAAGGTTGACACCACACAGACACTGCACAACCTGAATGAAGGTTAATTTGATATGGCTTGCTTTCCTTGATGTGCCTGGGATTCATTTTTTCATTAATTCTAACTCGAGTACTTTATAGATGAACTAGCTGGATTTGAGGAATCATGGAAGGGGAATGCTGGACATTACTTGCCTGGCTGGAACCAAAATGCTGGTGTACCTAATAGTGATAATTCTGGTAAGCTGTGCTTTATATCTGAAGAAGTTATGCAAATTGCTTCTGAATAGTTGGCTTGATCAACCAAGGACGTTGTCCTTTCTGAAGATAGATAATTTCTTCTCTTAGCATTATTTCTCATTGAAGGAAGAATAATTCCTTCTAAGATAGGTCATGTCCACTATGCACTTGCATTTAGTCTGTGTCTTTATTTATACCAAGTCGAAGTCCTAGTAAATGTCATCATAATTCATAAACGAAACTATAACAGATTGCATGTGAACACCATCTGATGACTTCAGTGGGGCGCTACCTACATACAGCGTACATCAACAAGTAGATGCTGAAATATGAAGTGCTACCAAATCTATAAAACCAAAGCAGTTTTTTTTTTTGGCCATTTAGTAAACGCTAGCATAATCTGAGATTCTGAGATGAACACTAGAGATAAACTTGTTGCTTGAGCATCTTTTACAGGACTCGGTGCATATTGTGTGGGTATTGCTGCTCTTGACCTCTTGCATTTTTTCCCACACCAAATTATATAACTGTTTGCACTGTGGGGTGCAAAGAGTGTAGTTCAGTTACAGTTTTCTTATATTGCTTCAGTCCCTAGTGGGTGTAGCAGCTGACTTGCTTTGAGATTGTGTCTACAAGCAAAGTCCCTATAATATATTATTTTGTACTGAAGCTACTAATGAAAGATTTGCGAGTTTGGTTTCAACATGAAACAAATTATGATATTGGAGGAAAAAGTAAGCCTTGAATGCATTAGAGAATGAACAGTGTCCATGATTACATTAATTGACTATTTTGGATTCCAGAAATCGTTAGGATGAAATCTTACCCTGTGACGCCTGTACATGCCTGACAAGAAGCAGGATCATCCATGGTTATGAGCATGTAATATGAGCATTCTCTTGAATTCTTGATGCCCATCCTTGTAGCCTTACTTCCTTCTTTACCGGTTTTGCTAGGTGCTTACTCCTGCTTAGCAGTAGTTACTTATGCGGCATACAAAATCGCAGCATGCTTTAGTAACTGAAATTATGTTTGAACTCTAAAGTCCTGAAATTATGTTGGGGGCTGTCTGTTGTAGGTTCTGAATGTGTCAAGGTTTTCTATGTATGGTTTGTCAAGATGGTCCTCTGCAAGTCATGTTGATCCATCGAGATCAAATGTTGCATCGGCGGCCTTCTTAACCTCGAGTTCTCCACCTGTTGGTGTACTGCAGGTAACCGTAGCTCCAATGGACGTGACCGGCGGTCGGCCTGGGGCTGGGCGCTTCCTGGCACGGAGCAAGGCCGTGATCCAAGGCGCAATGGAAAGCCAAAGTCACGGGTCATCCCAATCTCCTGAAGAGAGTACACACGCTTTAGCATGGACGGAGTAGATAGATAAATAAACAGCTGGTTTGTGGAAGCTGCAACTCTGCAAGGTTCAGGTCCAAGTTCGTTTCAAGGAAACAACCTAAGGTCCAAGTAACCAGAGTCCTGACGAAGGTCCGAACGTGCCCGGTACCTGAATTACTATTTGTGTGAATGTGTGGAAACGTAGAAACTCCCCCATTCCTGTGGTTGTACAGTGTTACTACCTTATTATCTCTGATGTGAAACCATTTGTTTCGTCGAGACGTCTTGCTATAAAAGCATCGCGTATATTGCAAGCCAAACCTGATTCGTTAGGACAAGTGCTGACATTGTTCTGTTGTGAGTTGTTTGGGTCGCTGTCTCTGAAGGATGTGATAAGCGATCTGCTTCTGTGTTTGGGGAATAACAAGATGACCTCGGTTTTTTTTTGTTTTGTTTTTTTTTTTGCTTTTGCCACTGTTAGCAGCAGAAAGGATGGTCGAAGAGGAGAAACTACAAGAATCGGGTGGGAACAGGTGCCACTGGTAACAGTCGCCATCGGCGGTTCAGGGCTTGAGGAGCTCAGCTCTGGCATTGGCAGCACCAGGCAGCGTCGACGCACGCAGCTCCCGCGCAGCCTCGGCGCCGGGGCCGCTGCCTTTCGGTTTCAGGACCCAGCCCTGCCGGCTGTGGACCCGGAGACACAGCCACCTGTGCTGTGCCCCCTCGTCTCCTCGAGCCGGAAACAAACCAGAGCAAACGTCTCAGATTGTTGGTGAACACCGCGGGCGTGGGCGTCAACCACCCAGACGGAGACGGCCATCCTCCGCCTTGTGCTTCCGGTCGCCAACTATTTTACCTTTGCCCGGACCTGCCGTGATTTCTCGATGCTCACATGAAGCAAGCTTCAAGCCTCTTCTCTCGTTCAAAGCATACCTGAAACAACCAATGTAATCTCATGGACTGCATGCAATGACCGGAGGACTTGCAAGGAATGGTTGTCCTGATGAAGCCCTTGTGCTTCTTTGTCAAGATGTTGGCACAGCATGAACACATCCATCCCGGATGACTTCACATTTGGGGCTGTGCTGCATGCTTAATGCTTGTGCTACGGTGGCAGGCATCTCTCAAGTGGAAGGATGGTCCATGGCAGCAGGGCCTTCCAAAGTGGGTTTGCAATTTGCATCCCAAGTGCCGGGATATGCGGCGGAGGGGCGCAAGCAATGTGTTCATTGGCATTTCTGATGAGGATCTGAACACAATGCTGTCTGGGTTTGCCACAAATGGATGGGCAAATGAAGCACTGGCAATGTATGACAGGCAGCGATAAATGTCCCTCGCCCACCTGCAGCCGCCTGACGCCACGCTTGCTGACCGGTGGCTGCTCGCGCGCTCCGGGCCGGGGTGCCGGACGGCGCAACTTCGACGCTCTCACCCGCTCGTCTCGTGGGACGGCGAAAACCTCACGACGACTGGATTGCTCCAAAGGATCAGGGAGGAGGGCGATGCTTGGTGCACCGCCGGCTTTCGTGGTCTCACCACGCTCGTGGCATTTGCGGCATAGGCTACAAGTTATTTCTTTAGAAGCGAAATCGTTTCTGCGCCACCGTTAGAGCCGGTGATGTGTTTGTTAGCCGATCGATCGAATAGGCCGCAGCAACTCGCACTTGGCCTAGCCGTGCTTTGTAACCGAACTCCCACTTCTCTCAAAGCAATACGTGCAAATGCGCGATTTCGAGAGGGAACAAAAATCCAACAGTGTCTGCCCCGGCCTTCTGGAGCAAGGGAAGTACGTCCTTTGTTTGAATCAATGGTGTCTGCGCATGGAATCCAACCAAAGACTTGCGTTCTCGACATGTATGCGAGATCAGGGAACATCACAAAGGCTCCTGAGATAGGATAGGGACTATTATATTGTTGCTGTTGTACTCCAGATAGGATAGGAATTTTCCTGTTTCCGTATAGCAAACAAGTTGTCCGGATCTGTGCCGTGCCACGGATCGATTGCGTCGTGATCACCACCTATAAAAAAAAAATTCCTGAATTGAACAACTTAACGATCGATCATATAGCTTCGTCACAGGCAAGGCAACGATGAATCTGGACGCGAGCCCTGCCATCAACTTCTGGAAGGACCCGAACGCCGAGCCCTGCTGCATCTGCGGTGAGGGGGAGGAGGAGAAGGGCGCCGCGGCGGCGGCGGCGGGGCACACAGAGCTGACGTGCCCCTACAACTACCTGGCCCCCGCCGCCGCGTCGTCGTACGTGCCCTGCCGGGCGAGGGCCGCCGCCTGGAAGGAAGGCAGGGGCGGCCTCTCCGAGCACCGCTGGTTCCTGCGGCGCTTCGTGCGCGCGAGCAACCTGCCGGAGAGCTGCCGGCCGGCCGACGTGGCCGGGCTCTTCGCCGCGTTCGGGCCCCTGCGGATGTGGCACGTCGCCATGGACGGGCCCGGCAAGTGCAAGGGGCTCGCGTGTGTGGTGTTCGAGCGCCGAGAGGACGCGGAGGTGGCGGTTGAGGACCTCAACTGCTACAGCTTCGGTGGCCGTAGCTTGCGGGTCGACTGGGCGTATCCCAGCGCCTGATTAGCCATGGAAGCAAAGATGTACATCATATACTATTATTTGCCATATCTTTTGAAGCAATTGTAAAATCAATACGCCAGTCACACCACCGTACAATTTTATTTTATTTATGTAGGCTTTGTTTGGCACAGCTAACTTTACTAGTAAAGCTGCTTTTTTTTTAAAAAAAAAATAGCTTCATAAATAACTTTATAAATAAAGTTAAGTTGTTTTGGAAAAAGTTTTTTTTAAGCAACTCGAAGAGCCAAAAGGCCCCTATAGGAATTTATTAAAGCGAAGTGAGTTAAAAAAAAAGTAGTACAAAAGGGAAAAGATGGTCAAGAGACGAAGAACGAAAGAAAGAAAATTAGCAAAAAAAAAAGGAAATTACAACAGATTTTGGATCCATAAATCAAAAGTAGCAGAAAACTTAGCCTTAACCTGTAGGGTTAGAATTCTGAGTTCCTTCTCAAACTTTTCTCTGACTTTATCTTGCTCTGGTTGGATTCCTTCAAAGATGTAATCATTTTTGGTACACCAGATAGCCCAGCTCATCTAGATTGCAGCAATCATGAAGAAGTTGGAATTCATCTGAAGCCTTATTTGATTAATTGCCTGGAATATTTCATTTTGGTTTTGTAAGTCTATTCCAATCATTTCCCAGCACTGAACTGAAAACAGACAGGAAAAGGTGCTCCATTGTCTCCTCCACTGTTGCCTGACATAGGACACAATTGACTGATTGGAGTTGCATTCCTCTTTTTCTTAGGAGGTTTCTGGTGCTGAGTCTGTCCTTCAATAATAACCAGAAAAAGACTTTATGTTTTAGCTGACAACAGTTAGCCCAAAGCCAGGAAAAAGCCTAGGGTACCTGCCCTTGATGATGCTTGTTTTTGTATACCTTGGATGGTGAAAAGTTGCCCCATCTGGTTTCCCAAGAGTCGTTCTATCCAGCAATTTCTAATTCCTCCTTGATCTCTTGCAGTTTCTGGAACTGTTGAAAAGCTTCTGTGGATAGTTGTAAGCTGAAGAGCTCCAGGGCTTCATGATGTGAATGCCATTTTGCCACTGTCAAATGCTTATGGAAAAAGTGTTTGGTAAAATAGCTTCACCAACTACTTCATGCATAGTTGAGAGAGAGAAATAAGGGAGAGAGCTGCAATAAGCTATTTTTTTCAGCTTCATTCCAACTCATGTCTCTGTGAGAGGAGAGAAAAAACAGCTTCACCCATAAAGCTGTTTAGAAATAAGTGTTTGACAAAAAAAATCACAACAGCTCATAAAACTGTTGCAAACTGGGCCGTACTCTCTCCGTCCTAAAACAAATCATTTTAACTTTTTTAAAAGTCAAGCATCTTAAATTTGACAAAATTTATATAATAAAATAATAATATTTATTTGTGATACTAAAGTATTATTAGATTCCTTATTATTTATATATTTTTATCGTATATATCTATTTGATATCATAAATATTTGTAAACTTTTATATTAGTTTTAGTCAAAACAGCTTTATGAGCTGTTGTGAGCTGTTTTTTTTTTGCCAAACACTTGTTTCCAAAAACAGTTTCATGAATGAAGCTGTTTTTCTTCCCCTCTCATAAAAATATGAGTGAGATGAAACTGAAAAAAGTAGCTTATTGCAGCTCTCTCCTGTGGGGGTATAAACCCCTATACCCTCATGGGCCTATATGGGCCGCACCATCAGAGGTGGCTCGGCCCACAAGATGAAGACGTGCGGCGCACGACTGGTCGGCGTGCACCGCAAGGCTACAAGATTTTGTACCAAATAGGATACTTTGCTTGTAACTCTGTCCCTTCAGGATATATAAGGAGGGGCAGGGGTCCCCTAGAGGACACATCACATCATATTCTCTCAACACAAATCAATACAACCAGACGCAGGACGTAGGTATTACGCCAACTCGGCGGCCGAACCTGGATAAAAAGCTTGTCCGTGTCTTGCGTCACCATCGAGTTCGTAGTTTGCGCACCGTCTACCGATAAACTACTACCGTGGGTATACCCCAAGGTAGACTGCCGACCAGCTTTCGTCGACAGTGGCGCGCCAGGTAGGGGGTGTGCGTACAGCTCTCCCGACGAACAAGATGGCCATCATCCCCGACTTCGCGGCCATGGCGGGCGACTTCACGTTCACCGTCAGCTTCAACAACTTCACCGCCATGACCACGGAGGAGGTGTAGATCCGATCTGCGCCAACCACTTCTTCATCGACGTCGGCGGCGGCTTCAACCACGCTGGCTACGACTCCGACTACTCCAGCAACGTCTCCGACCACGCCGACAACGCGTCACCCGCTTCCCTGCTACAAAGAGAGGCAGATCGACAACACCGACCTGCTCGGGCCATCGACCAAATTGTTTAGCCTACTTGCTCTGACCACCAGTCGCAATAATAATCGCCGCGAAGAACGACGCTACGACAACAGCGACCACCGTCATGACAAGTCGAAAAGCTCGAGGGCCGGACAATTTTGTCGTCACCGACTAGACTTTCATCCAAAGATAAGTACACTTCTAATATCTTATTTATTTTTGGCATAATATTTTTTATTATCATTCAAAAAAAACTTTTTGTTTAGCCACACTAGTTTTTTCTCCTACACGAGCTTTCCAGAGCCGGTACTGTCTCCGACTCCTCCCTACACGTGCACGAGATCCGCCCTCTGCGTTCCGGGTGGTCGGCAGTAGCTCCCTGGCGAGGCTGGCAATCCCACGCGTGTCTAGGTTCCGCACCTCATGCTGATTGTTGGCTAGACCAGAGTTGGTACAAGCTCTAGGATGAATTAACTACTTATGCTAATTTTATAACAAAAAATCTAAAACTTATCTCAGTACTGATTTTTATCTAAAGTTTATTTATACATCATGTACTACCTATTCTTTATATTTATTTTTCAGGGGTTTGGCCCAGTCGACAAGCTACGCTCGGAGACTCGTCGACTATTCCCTACGCTGTGCCCGGGGACTGCTCCGACCACCGAGCACGTTTACGTTCCCAACCACGCTCGGGGACTTGTCGACTACTCTCTATGCTGTGCTCGAAGACTGTGCCGACCACCGAGCACGTTCACGTTCCCAACCACGCTCGGGGACTTGTCCACCGGTCCCTACGCCGTGCTCGGGGACTGCGCCGACCACCGAGCACTATACGCTCGGGGACTGGTCGACCAGCTCACCAATTTGAGAACTTGGGGACTGCACCGACCACCGAGCACTATACGCTCGGGGACTGGTCGACCAGCCCACCAATTTGAGAATTCGGGACTGTACCGACCACCGAGCGTTATATGCTCGGAGACTGGTCGATTAGTCTATTCAATTGCAGACGAGCATGATATGCTCGGGGACTGGTAAATTCAATTTTTTAGACCTTGCTACAAGGCTCATACTTCGCCTTCCAGCAAGCTCGGGGACTACATCGGTACGATGCATCTGGTGATGCATCTCAGTTTCAGAATTTCTTTGAGGACTTTTCTTTTGACCCTGGCACCACGTGCCTACGTCACCTACTACCAGGCTCGGGGACTAAGTGGGCACACTTCACCTTGCGGTGAATATGCTTGCTTTTTTGAGGTCTATACTTTTTAGAAAAGTAAAGTGGGCACACTTCACCAGGAAAAAATCTTTTTTAGAGCACCATGCATTCTTCGAACAACCTGCTTCTTCGATGTCAATGTTGATCAACTGTCTTTTGAGTTGGTCAAAATACCGTTGCAACTGTTTGGGCGACTTTCCTGCTTATTGAAGACGTCAAGCCTCACTGATCGAAGAAGCTCAAGACGGCGTGTTACATCATAATACATGGTGCTCGGGGACTAGCTGTGGGGGTATAAACCCCTATACCCTCATGGGCCTATATGGGCCGCACCATCAGAGGTGGCTCGGCCCACAAGATGAAGACGTGCGGCGCACGACCGGTCGGCGTGCACCGCAAGGCTACAAGATTTTGTACCAAATAGGATACTTTGCTTGTAACTCTGTCCCTTCAGGATATATAAGGAGGGGCAGGGGTCCCCTAGAGGACACATCACATCATATTCTCTCAACACAAATCAATACAACCAGACGCAGGACGTAGGTATTACGCCAACTCGGCGGCCGAACCTGGATAAAAAGCTTGTCCGTGTCTTGCGTCACCATCGAGTTCGTAGTTTGCGCACCGTCTACCGATAAACTACTACCGTGGGTATACCCCAAGGTAGATTGCCGACCAGCTTTCGTCGACATCTCCCTCATTTCTTTCTCCCATCTATGCAAAAAGTAGTTGGTGAAGTTATTTTATCAAACATTTTTTTTCAAAATAGCTTAGCTTTATTTAGGAAGTTGCTCATGAAGCTATTTTATAAAAAAATAGCTTTACTAGTAAAGTTAAGCTGTGCCAAACAGAGACTTATAATTTGGGATTATAATTTGGGACTAAGAGTCTAAGAGAGTAGCAGAAATCGCATAAGAGAACGTGCAAATACCACACGAATCTCAAGAAACTCCCATGCACTTTACCATCTCGGCGGGCATCATGCTAGTGTGAAAGAGAAAGAGTGATCAACCGCAATGTGTATTGATCTATGGTGTATAATCTTATACACGTACAGGAGCCTTGGGCTCAACAGACTCGATCGGCTATAGGGAGTCGGCTACGCGAGCAGCCATATCGCAGTGCGAGAACATGCGATGCATGGCGAGCCTTGCGGGAGCGCGGCGACCGTGTCCATTGGATCGCGTCGACCACGTCTACGTACGTACTTTACAAGCTGGGCCTGCATGGGCCTATAGAGATTACCTCACTAACACACACACACAACACCCCACCCTCAGGGCTTGTTTAGTTGTGAAAAGTTTTTGGATTTTGACACTGTAACACTTTTGTTTGTTTGTGGCAAATATTATCCAAATATAGACTAATTAGGATCCAAAGATTTGTCTCGTAATTTATAGACAAACTGTTTAATTAGTTTTTGTTTTCGTCTATATTTAGTGTTTCATGCATTTGCCACAAGATTCGATGTGATGAGGAATCTTGAAAACTTTTTGGTTTTTGGAGAGAACTAAACAAGGCCTCAGTCACTGCTGTGGAGCTGCCTACACAGACTACCTCGAAAATCTTTGAACAATGACGACTACAGCCTTTTGGTGAAGATATCAAGGACCTCGCCAAAGGCTTGGAATCTGTAAGACGTGAACCTCACCGAGGGCGACCTTCTCGCGAACGAAGTGAACATCGAGCTTGATGTGTTTTGTCCGCTGATGATAATGGGATTACGCGCCATGTACATCGAGGAAATGTTGTCGCAGTATGTGATCATAGCACCCTGGACGAAGCAGTGAAGCTCGCCAAGAAGTTGGCATATCCACGAGCACTCCGCGATGGCGTTCGCGACACTACAATACTCAACCTCTGCACTGGAGTGCGACACGGTCGTCTACCGCTTAGAGCTCTAAGAGATGAGGGATTCATGAGGGACACCATGAACCCGGATGTAGATCGTCGAGTGTTCGAGCATCCGGCCCAGTCAGCGTTGGTGTATGCAGTCCACTTGATCGTCGCGGCGGGATGATGAAGATCGAGGCCGACCATGCCCTTGACGCAACGGAGGATTTGCTTGAGGAGCGTTAAGTGTGCATCACGCGGCACATGCATGTGCAAGCACACTTGTTGGACGGCATATGTGATGTCGGGCTGTGTGAGCGTGAGGTACTGAAGCGCTCCCGCCATGCTTGTGTACTAGCTAGGACACGTAGAGGAGATGGCCATCAGTGTCGGATGCCTTTGATCGAACGTCAGCTAGCGTCATGGCAAGGTTGCAGTTACTCATCCTAGCTCGCTCAAGTACCTCCTTGACATACTTTTCCTTAGAAAGAAAGAAGCGGCGGTGTCGCGTTTAACATCAATGCCAAGGAAGAACCGCAATGGTCCCATGTCCTTGATGGCAAAGGCTTGCTTCAACTTCTGGACGAGGAGGCGCGAGGACGATGCTGATAGGATCATGTCGCTGATGTAGCGGAGAGTTCGCTTGAGGATCGAGATCATCGATCTTTTAGGCAGTGGTCTATGAAGCAAACGACTGGGTCGAGGCCAGCAGCTTCTCCAGCCTAGCGGTAGTGTGTCCTATCTGGCCGCAAAACCTGATTGCAGTGTAATATTTACCCGCATAATAGTAGTTAGGGCGTCGGTAACGATGGTTCCTCGCCACCGTTAGAGTTTAACTGTGTATCGGTTCAAAAAAACTCATTTCCCTCTTAATATACAACTAACGGGCCATATGGTCCGATCGAGAAAAAAAAAAGACATCTTACAATATCATACTGCAATTAACTTATGCATGCTAATAAGTCACAAATTTGGTCCTCGATAGAAAGCTCGTTGATTTTTTTTTATTAAAGTTTCAAATTTTACATTTACATTCTTTGAAGTTATTTCAAAGTCGTCGCTGTGCCAAATGCAAATGTTTGAGTTAGCGTCAAGTTAGGAAATACTCCCTCGGTTCAGAAATGCTTTTGGATAAGTGCAATTTTAACCATTCCTTTTATTAAAAAAATTATGTAAGTATCATTTACTACCTCTGTTCACATTTATTTGACGTTAATTAGTTCAACTTTGAACTAACTAACATCAAATAAATATGAATAGAGGGGGTATTTTGTTATGATTTATTTATTTATCATAAAAAAGGAACTTATACTATTACTCGTCAGTTTTGATGCCTAGGCACTGAAATCACAACTTTCAATCAAAATAATATCCACCAAGGGGAATGATGTGGTGGATACCACACAGCTTGATTTTGCATCACGTTGTTCTCTCAACAACATATTGGTATTTCTGCTTTCGATGCCGACTCACCACTTGTTACATGCTGTGCTTTGAGGATATATATGTAATGTGGTAGGTGGAGTTCAGCTTGTAGTCAGCTTTTTGGGAATCAAATTTTGCTATTCACACCCAACTAAGGCCTTATTTAGTTTCCAAAAATTTTTAAGATTTCCCATCACACCGAATCTTGCGGCACATGCATGATGCATTAAATATACATGAAAACAAAAACTAATTGTATAATTTATCTGTAAATCGTGAGACAAATCTTTTAAGCCTAGTTACTCCATGGTTGGACAATGTTTGTCAAATTAAAACGAAAGTGCTACAATGTCGAAATCCAAAATTTTTTGCAAACTTAACAAGGCCTAACATTATGTCAACAGTCAACTCAGCTCAGCTCAGCATGCACCCAATAATATAAAAGCAGGTTGACCAAGGAGAACTACACGTGTGTGGTTTGCCGCTAAGTAAAAGAAACTATATACTCCACGTGTTAAGGTTAATGATAATCATGGAGTAATATTATTGTTAACTACTCCCTCTGTTCAAAATGGTAAGTTGTTTTGGCTTTTATAAAAATATTGTTTTTACTATAAATCTAGATATATCCAGATTCATAGCAAAAGCTATGTACCTAGAAAAACCAAAATAACTTATAATTTAAAACGGAGAGAGTATTACTTAATTCGTTCAGAATTGTAGGCCACTTTAGTTTTTTAATGTATTGTATTTACTGTGTATCTAGACATAGCATATATCTTGATGTATAATAATATAAATGTATTTAGAAAAGTCAAAATGAGATACAATTTCGAACGGAGGTAGTGATATTGAATATCTCGAGCATGGGATATCATTTTTTTCAAGAACTGAAATTTCAAATTTGTATCTTGTGATGGATAAAGTGAGTTATGAATTAATTGATGGATAAAAGCGAATAAACAGAATGCATCGACGGTAAATATATGAGCTGCTACTTGCTACTAGTACTAGCAAAAAGTTGTGTTGTCAGGCCTTCTTTATTTCCTATTTTTTTTTGTTTTGAGCACTGTAGCATTTTTATTTTTATTTGACAATTACTATCCTATTATAGACTAACTAGGCTCAAAAGATTTATCTCACGATTTACAGGCAAACTGCACAATTATTTTTTTGTTTTCGTCTATATGTAATGTTTTATGCATGTGTCGTAAGATTTAATGCGACTGAGAATCTTGAAAAGTTTTTGGTTTTTGGTTGAACTAGGCCTTGTTTAGTTCTAATTTTTTTTCAAAATGGACACTGTAGCACTTTCGTTTGTATTTAACAAATATTGTCTAATTATGTACTAACTAAGCTTAAAAGATTCGTCTCGCAAATTATAGATAAACTGTGTAATTAGTTATTTTTTTATCTATATTTAATGCTCTATGCCGCAAGATTCGATGTGATGAAGAATTTTAAAAAAAAATTATAATTTTTTTTGGAAACTAAATAAGGCCGGCCTAAAAAAAACCCCAAAAGTTGGGAAGATGCCGCCACATATTGGAAATTCTCCGACCTCACGTGACTCTGCAATTCGAATTTCAAGGTGGGACATCGAAAGTGGCTTCTCGCCCGCCCACGCCTGCGGGCTGCAGACGTCAGCCGTTCCCGTTTCCGTTCATCCCCTCCTCCTTCCTCTATAAAGTACCCCCAAATCCCGCACCATTACCAGTTTACCACCCTCCTCTCCCTCCCCCAGCCCACGAGCGCGCGCGGCGCACGGCCGCACGCAACGCAGGCGCGGGAGAATGGTGATCTCTCAGCCTCCTCCATGCTGTTTATTGTGCGATTTTAGGCGCGGGTGTGTGCCCTCATCGTGGTTGCGCTGTTCGGGTGCAGGTGGTGGCTCAGAAGACGGAGGAGAGTGATATGGCGGACCATATGCTTCTACTGGTAAGTCTCCTCGCCCTTCTCCGCTTCGATTTCGTGCGATTCTGCGGGTTCGGATGGCTCTGCAACCCGCACCCGATCGAATTGGGGTGTTCGATAGAGACGTTCTCTTAGAATTTTCCGGACGGTTTGATCGCGAGCATTTTGGTTCGATTTGGGTCGGTGCTCGCGTATCGAGTGCCTGCCATTTGCTGCTTGAGCGGTTACGTTTGGGTGTCTCTTTACTAGTTAGTAGTTACTGTGCGTCAATAGCTTCTGGATTGATCGAATTGAGTTGGTTCCTATTTCTCTCAGTGAAGCACTCTCGATTGTGTGCATAAGTTTGCATTGAGCTCTTCAGATGGATGGCACATCGATTTGAGATTTTTGGATGTGTATTGCGCTAGCTGCTTGCTTGTTAGAATCCGTTGGCTGATTCGGAACTTCACTCAGGGAGAGTCTAATACTAGGTTCGCGCTCGATTTCGCGTAAAATTGGTGAGCATTTCGCCAGGTTTATGGTCTGATTTCTGTGGTTTCGAAAATTTCTAGCTCTTGAGGGAATTATATCGAGTTGTTTTTCTGCTTAACCAGTTGATTTCGGCGATTCACAACATTGGGAGTGAGTAAATATTCGATTCGTCTTGACATGGTTGTTGGGCAGTAGCGCCCATTCATTTCTTTTAGATTCTACGGGTCTGGGCGATGCATAGATGTACATCCCATCAGATTGCTTTGCATGCAAGGTTTCTCCTCGGTTCAATTATTTTTGGAGAAATTAGTAGTTCTAATGGTCACAAACTGTTTATCTAGAAGCGTCTAAAGTTGTCAATCAATCAATTGAATACTCGCTCAGTTTGCATTTTATCAATTTAGCCTTGCATCATGTTAAATTTCAGTGATATTTAGGAGCACGTCTCTGTGATTAGTTTCTGCTGCTTTGGAGATACATTTATGTCCAAATATGCTTTGAAGTTTGAACAGCAACACAACTTTTATTAACTTTAACAGTACCAGTGCCCATGTGTCTAGCAGCTGGATATATTTTAATTTAGTTTCTACTTTGGGTTCGAACCAAGCAGTACATATTTCTGCCAGTTTTGGGGATCATGAACTCTTCTTCTGCATTTTTAGTAATAGTTCAGTGACTGCAGTATGTTTGGTTTGTTACAGAAGTTTGACTGCCTTATATTTACTTGAAAATCTCTATGGTTTGCTTTCAATTAGATAACTATTATTTGCCATATCCTATACCGTTTTCTATGATCATCCAGTTGCATTTTGTCTGTATTATTTTGCTTTCTGTTTCTTGATATCTATTTTGGTTAGCATTCTGAATGTGCAATGGTATTGGATTCAATAACATAATGATCCAGATCATCAAAAAGCCTCTTATGTATGTTCTTGAAAATGCTCTACTAGCATACTGTTTGAGAAAAGCAAGTCACATATATGTCGCGATTCACTATTTGAAAGACACAGCTCGTGATGTTTTCGTTTTTTGGGTTGAAAGACACAGCTCGTGATGTTTTTGTTTTTTTGGGTGAACAGTCCATTCTTTTTTGTGTCTTTTGGTCAATGGACTAAATTTTTAATGAGTTTATGGGTGTTCAATTCCTTAACCATTTTGTCTTAATACCTATCTGGTTTGATGAAATCACGACATAGCCTGCTTTGTAAATGTTATGTTAATTTTATCAAACAGACAAGGAAACTACTTCGGATTGCCATATATCACATAAGCTACATAAGAGGCCTATTTCATGAGAAATATTTCAGTGAAAATTCAGTTCTATCACCAGGTCAGAATTAGCAATAACTTCAAACCCAATGCCTATATTCAAAATGTACAGCTGATGTGAAATTTTTACCTCAAACACTTTTCTTGATACAGTGATGGACAATGAGAAGCTTATGCCAGTACATGACGACATGGGGAGACTAATAGATTGGATGGAGAAAGGTGAAGAATGTCCTGAGCTCATTTAATGAGTCAACTATTTGTGATTACTACCTATCTTGTTACTTCTGAAAAATAATTTGTTGCATTATACTTGTTTTGTACATGACATGATCTGTGAGACTGTAACACACATCTTTGACCATTATTTTTCTAACCTGCATGGACAAATGTATTACTACTAATTTGATAATAAACTAGTTTTGATAAAAATTCTACTCATGTACATTCTAGAACATACATATTTTGGAAAAGTGGCCGTCTGAAACTACTTTTCTATTTTGTTTGTTTGATCAACTTTTGCAAACAAATATTTAGGTGTCTGTGATGCATTACAAAAGAAATACCTCAAGACCCTTCTCTTTTGTATCTGTGAGAAGGAGGAAGGTCCAATCATTGAGGAGTATACCTGTAAGTTTCATCCTGTGGACTCTTGCTAACCTGTAGCATATTTTGTAGGGCAATAACATGTAGCATATTAGTATGGATTGAGATCAACTGTTACACACTTTCTTATTATATGCCAATGTTTCCCTACAGTCTCATTTCGTTACCCAAACACAAATGGTGAGGAAATCACAATGATCGTTAGCCGGACAGGGAGCGAAAAGGGAAGCACCGCATTCAAGCCAAATGCTTCAGAATTAACTTCTGTTCAGATGAATTACTTTCTTACCTTGATAACGATTTCTTGCTTGAGGGTGCAGTCTCTGTACTAAAGTAGTGTTGCATCTAGAATGTTACAATTTGAAAGAAGTTTGCACTTGGCAACACAAACTTAAAACAAAAAGAATTCAGTATTATGATTTCTCTGTGTATGAATTTGCTGAAATTTACTAGGTATGCAGGTTTAAGTATCTATCTGTTGGCTATGCTAAAAGTACAGAATGTCTAGAAACATGAATATATAATTTAGATTTATTTAGATTTACATCAATTATTCATGGTTTTCTTGGCTTACAAAATCATAGTAGATTTGAGGTCTCATCCTTGTTGGTGCTTTAATGCATCTTGTAGATTATTCCATGGTTTTCTGGTTGTTTGTCCAATGTCCCTTTTGGGTGTCAATGTAACCATTATGACCTATGATGATCATATCTAGACATCTGTTACTTTTCAGGAGGTATGGATGTAAGATGATTAGAGCGCTTGTTTCACTTATGAAAACTGTGGACTCAAAACCAGAGATAAAGGAGGTATTTTTGTAACATTCTGTAATATGTTACAAAATTGCAATAGATTGTGTTGAGCTAAAGCTATGGTTTACTCATGTTCAGAGAACCGTCTTGGTGAAGCTGCTATACTATGATGATGTAACAGTAAGTAGAACCTTTTCTTCTATTTGTTTATTTTTAGCATATAGTTCTTGGGAGCTTCCGCTGCAGATAATCTTCTTTTGATCTCAATAAATAAGGAAATAAATTCTATTTTTATTTGAATTCTCTGTGGAAGTTAACACTGTTAATGTCCATGTCTGCAGCCAGAGGATTATGAGCCTCCCTATGCTGAAAATGAGGCCATAAATATATGGAACAAGAACCCCTTGAAGATCGAGGTGGGGAATGTCAATAGCAAGCACTTTGTGTTAGCTCTGAAGGTAAAAAGGAGAGTGAGGCAGGAGGGCTTCGACATGTTTTTCTTTATTTGATCAAAGATTATATTTCTCACATTTTTTTCTTTTATTTAGGTCAAAGAAGACCTGCACCCATGTGATGACAATAACACAAAAAGCGGATGGGATGAAATGAGGTTTGATAATGATTTCGACACTGATGGTGATGGTGACTTTTCTGACACTCAGGTGAACATCAAACAAAGCATACCCATAAATTATAGTGTCATTGCCTTAATTTGTAATCTAATGTGTTATTACCATAAATATCAGTACCTAAATATACATAACATGGGGTTTCTTTTTTGTTCGAAATGTTTTGACATTATATCTGGTAGGAATCCTAGCCCTACCGGACGATGAACAGAGGTTGTATGAGTGCGAGGGAGGCTGTCTAGGTCTGAGCGAACGAGGGAGACGACGCGGCGGCACTGTCGCTGCGAGAGGGAAGCGGGTGTTGTGGCGGCGGCTAGGGTTTCTCCCGACTTCCTGAGAAAGCCGGAAACAATAATATGTTTCTGCTTAAACCTGTCTCAATAGTCTTTACAAGTATTTATATCCCTCTCTCACAAATAATAATTGACACCCTCTAAAATTATATAATAAAGATAATTGTGGGCTTATAGCCCCTGACCACCCAGAGCACCCCTCCTTCGGCCGCTGCTGGGCTTACGACGGGTATAGGGAATTCTGGTCATAACATCTCTCCCCGCCTGCAAAAACAGCTCGTCCTCGAGCTGGAAGTCGGGGTAGACGGAGCGGTACTCGTCGAGATGATCCCAGGTGGCGTCCTCAGCTGGCAGCCCGTGCCACTTGATTAGCACCTTCCAGACCCCACGACGCTGTTGGACCTGCAGCACCCATTCTGGCGTAGGAAGCATGCGACCATCCCATGTCGGTGGTAGAACGGCCGGGGCTGCTAGGGGATCACCGCGATGCTTCTTCAGTAGACTGACGTGGAAGACATTGTGGAGGCGAGCACCCCCCGGAAGCTGAAGACGGTAGGCGACATTGCCGATGCGCTCGAGCACACAAAAGGGCCCAACATACCGTGGACCCAACTTGTGTTTGGCGCGGGGGTCCAAGGACTGTACTGTACGATGTAGGAGACGTAGCCACAGTCGCCAACCTCGAACTCCACATCCCTATGGCTGGCATCATAATATTTCTTTGAGAGCTGCTGCGCCTGGATGAGCCGTTGACGAACTTCAGCGAGGACGTCATCACGAGTTCGGAGAAGGGCATCTGCAGCTTTGGTCCATGCCATCCTCGGCCTGTATGGCAGAATAGGCGGAGGGGAACGACCATACGCCACCTCAAAGGGCGTAGCGCGAAGGGCGGTATGGAAGGAGGTATTGTAGCAATACTCCGCCCACGACAGCCAGTCCACTCAAGCCCTCCGTCGATCACCTGTAACACAACGCAAATACATGACAATTACCTTGTTGATCACCTCCGATTGTCCATCCATTTGCTGGTGGAAAGCCGTGCTCATCCGGAGAGTCACGCCCGCCATCTTGAAGAGGTCACGCCATACATGTCGAGTGAACACAGGGTCCTGGTCACTGGCGATTGATGATGGGAACCCATGAAGGCGGACGATGCCGTCGAAGAATGCGCGAGCAACGGAGGTCCCCGTGTAGGTGGCCGCGCGCAATAAAATGCGCGTACTTGGAGAAGCGGTCGACGACAGTGAGGATGACGGACTTGCCGCCGACCTTAGGCAGCCCTTCGATGAAGTCCATAGAGATATCCGCCCACACCTGGGACGGCACCTCTAGGGGCTGCAGCAGCCCTACTGGCTGTAAAGCCTCCGTCTTGTTGCGCTGACAAGTGGCACAAGTCCATACCCAGTCCTGGACCAGGGCACGATCGCCTGGAATGTAGAATTCGAAACGAAGGCCATGGAGTGTCTTTTGAACGCCTTCGTGACCAGCCCCATGAGTGAGCTGAAGCGCCAGGTGACGAAGGTCACCAAAATCAGGGATGAAGATACGCGCCCCGTGTAGCAGGAGACCCGCATCCTTGCGCCAGGAGGCGGCCAGTTCGCCTGCCCACAAGCGTTCCTGCAGCAGCTGAGCGTCTGGAGCAGCAGCACTAGCGCTGCGGATGTCATCGATGTAGGAGAACGATGGCCCGGAGAGAGCCGCCGTCGCTGCTGCCGCAGTAGCCTCCGGGAAGGCCTCAGTGTCCCGTCGAGACAGCGCGTCCGCCACCGTGTTGAGACATCCCGGCCGGCCACAGCAAAGTTAAACCCAAAGAGTTTGTTGGCCCACTGATGTTGCGGCACCGTCGACAGGCGTTGGTCTAGTAGGTACTTGAGGCTGTAATGATCAGTGTGAACAACAAAATGCTGCCCCCACAAGTACGACCGCCAATGCCGAACGGCTTGGACCAGCCCTATAACCTCGCGCTCATAGGCAACAAGCTTGTGGTGGCAAGCAGCGAACGGCCTGCTGAAGAAGGCAAGGGGTCCGGCGCCCCAGTGGAGGACGACACCAAACCCTGTGCCCGAAGGGTTGCTGTCCACCGTGAACACCTTGTCGAAATCAGGCATTTGCAGCACTGGCGCCATCGTGAGGGTGCCTTTCAGCGCCTGGAAGGCGGCCTCGGCGTCGTCATCCCAAGCGAACGCGTCTCGCCGCAAGAGACGCGTCAACGGTGCCGTGAAGATGCCGAAGTCCTGAATAAATTTCTGTTTGTAGCCGGCGAGCCCCAGGAAGCCCCACAGAGCCCGTGTCGAACGTGGAGTAGGTCACGAAGAGACCGCCGTGACCTTGTCGGCGTCCATGGCAACCCCCTGGGCGGAGATGACATGGCCGAGGTAGGCGATGGAGGTGGCCCCAAACGAACACTTGGAACACTTGAGGTGCAGGCGGTGAGCGCAGAGGGCGTTGAGGACGATCCCGACGTGCTACAAGTGCTCCGCCCAGGAAGAGCTGATATCAGTATGTCGTCAGAAAAGACCAACACAAACCTGTGGAGGTATGGCCTGAGAACGTCGTTCATCAGCGCCTGGAAGGTAGCCGAGGCGTTGGAGAGGCTGAAAGGCATCACCAAAAATTCGTAGTGCCCCTGGTGAGTGCGGAATGTCGTCATTCTGATGTCATCCGGATGCATCTGCACCTGGTGATAGCCGGTGCGTAAATCCAGCTTGGAGAAGAAGCGGGCGCCATGCAATTCGTCGAGGAGCTCATCGACCACAGGTATCAAAAATTTGTTCTTGGCGATCTGCGTGTTGAGCGCGCGATAGTCGATGCAGAACCTCTAGGACTTGTCTGCCTTGCGCACCAGGAGAACCGGCGTAGAAATTGAAGACGTGCTAGAGCGGATAATCCCTTCTGCAACTGCGGGTAGCGATAGGGGCGTACGGCAATCGGCACAGTACCCGGGAGTAGATGGATGCGATGGTCATAGGGCCGGGCTGGAGGCAGCCCCTGCGGCGCATCAAAGACTTGCTCGAACTGTGGTAGTAGACGGTCTAGGAGGGGCTGTCCTAGAAGCGCTTGGACTGCACGAACCGCTGGCTCCCGAATGTCGTCGCGGGAGGAGCCGAGGCCCTTCCACATGATGTGTCGAGAGCCCCGTGTAAAGGCCATGCAGAGGTCCTCAAAATCCCAGAGGATGGGCCCCAACGTACGAAGGAACTCCACCCCCAAGATGAGATCGAACTCGCCCAGGGAGATGCCGAAGCAGTCAATAGTAAACACCTCCGAGCCTATCGCTAGGGCGACCTGCCGGGCGACGCCTTCACATGGCATGCGGTCGCCGTTAGCCACCCTCACCTGCATGTGAGGCGAGGGGGCTGTGGCCAGCTGCAACTGCCGCAGCAGCGTTGATGAAGTTCGTCGTGGAGCCGGAGTCGAGGAGCACGACAACACAGTGACCGTGAACTATGGCCGGCAGTAACATGGCGTTCTCGGTCCGCACCCCGGCGAGGGCGTAGAGGGAGACCGTCGGAGAGGCCCCTGTCTCCGGCGTGAGTGCGCACGCCGCTGCCGTGGGCGTTGGGTCGGTAGGCGGCTCATCACCCAGGGCCGCCACCGCCACGTCGGCTGGGATGTCGTCGTCGAGATAGTCCCCGGATTCCAAGTAGAAGAGACGCTGACATACGTGGCCACGGACGAAGGGCTCATCACAATTAGCAGAGCCCTTGGCGGCGCCGTTCAGCGTGTTCGGCCAGTGAGAGGCGATGGAATCTCGGGGCAGCCGTGGTTGTTGTCGCAGATGGCGTTGGAGACCCCGCTGCAGGTGCCGGAAGGGGGCGTGGTTGGCTGGAAGCACGGTTCCCACGCGGCTGTGGGGCCGGCAGAAAAGCCACCGCACGACGCTCGAAGGCTCGCGCCAGGTACTGAGCCGTCTGAAGGTCGGGTGGATTTCTGATATCCACTTCCACCTTGATGTGCTCTGGCAGCCCACCCACAAACAACTCCGCCTTCTAGCGCGGGGAGAGATCATGAGCGTGACAAAGCACGACATTGTAGCGCAGCGAGTACTCCTGGACGGTTGACTAGAACGGAAGGTGAGCCAATTCAGCCAGCCTGGCACCCTGCACTGGAGGGCCGAATTGCAGCTAGCACAACTCGTGGAAACGCTCCCACGCAGACATGCCCTCGTCCTGCTCCAGTGCGTAGTACCATGCCTGCGCTGCGCCCCGGAGATGGTACGAAGTGAGCATGTGCAATCCGAAAGCAGGCTGCATTGACCACGGAAGAACTGTTCATAGTGGTTCAGCCAATTGAGAGGATCAACCTCGATGTCGTACGTCAGGAACTCGAGCTTGTAGAATTTTGGGGCGTCCTGGGCGCCCGCGACATGGTCCTCGGTCGAAAAAACAGGGTTGCCGCCGCTGCCGAAGGATGAGGACGCCCCGGTATACAGAGCGCTCCCGTAGAGTAGGCTGTCGTCGACGCCGCCATAGAACATGCTGGCGGAGGGCGGCGGTGGAACGCCGCCGTAGGAAGCGCTAGAGCCGGGCGCCATGGACAGGCCCGATGTTGGAGTCGGTGATGTGGCCATTGTGTACACCGAGGCAGTTGGGGCACTCATGGCCCATGATGGCAGCGGCGATGGCGACGGTTGCTAGCGCATGCGATGAAGCGGCACACCAGACCCAGCTGGTTGGTTGGCAGCGGTGGTGGCTGGGAGCTCGCTCAGGCCGCCTTTAGGTCGACCATGTCCTGGGTGATCTGGCAGACCAGCCCGGCCAGCCCTTCAAGGGTTAGCGGCTGGGCGCCTGGCGGCTGGCGTGTCGGAGACCAAGGGCGGAGAAGACGCCGACAGCGTGGTGGTGGAGGCCGATGGAGGAACGGTGGTGGAGGCCGGAGGACCAGACATCTCTGATACCAAGCTGGTAGGAATCTTAGCCCTACTTGACGATGAAAGGAGGTTGTATGAGTGCGAGGGAGGCTGTCTAGGTCTGAGCGAACGACGGAGATGATGCGGAGGCGCCGTCGCTGCAAGAGGGAAGGATCTGCTGGCAAGTGGCACAAGTCCGTACCCAGTCCTGGACCAGGGCACGATCGCCTGGAATGTAGAAGTCGGAACAAAGGCGATGGAGTGTCTTTTGAACACCTTCATGACCAGCCCCATGAGCGAGCTGAAGCGCCAGGTGACGAAGGTCACCAAAATCAGGGACGAAGATACGCGCCCCATGCAGCAGGAGCCCTGCATCCTTGCGCCAGGAGTCACGCCCGCCATCTTGAAGAGGTCACGCCATACATGTCGAGTGAACACAGGGTCCTGGTCACTGGCGATTGATGATGGGAACCCATGAAGGCGGACGATGCCGTCGAAGAATGCGCGAGCAACGGAGGTCCCCGTGTAGGGTGGCCGCGCGCAATAAAATGCGCGTACTTGGAGAAGCGGTCGACGACAGTGAGGATGACGGACTTGCCGCCGAGCTTAGGCAGCCCTTCGATGAAGTCCATAGAGATATCCGCCCACACCTGGGACGGCACCTCTAGGGGCTGCAGCAGCCCTACTGTCTATAAAGCCTCCGTCTTGTTGCGCTGACAAGTGGCACAAGTCCATACCCAGTCCTGGACCAGGGCACGATCGCCTGGAATGTAGAATTCGGAACGAAGGCGATGGAGTGTCTTTTGAACGCCTTCGTGACCAGCCCCATGAGTGAGCTGAAGCGCCAGGTGACGAAGGTCACCAAAATCAGGGATGAAGATACGCGCCCCGTGTAGCAGGAGACCCGCATCCTTGCGCCAGGAGGCGGCCAGTTCGCCTGCCCGCAAGCATTCCTGCAGCAGCTGAGCGTCTGGAGCAGCAGCAGTAGTGTTGCGGATGTCATCGATGTAGGAGAACGACGGCCCGGAGAGAGCCGCCGTCGCTGCTGCCGTAGCAGCTACCAGGAAGGCCTCAATGTCCCGTCAAGACAGTGCGTCCACCACCGTGTTGAGATGTCCCGGCCGGTACTCCACAGCAAAGTCAAACCCAAAGAGTTTGTTGGCCCGCTGATGTTGCGGCACCGTCGACAGGCGTTGGTCCAGTAGGTACTTGAGGTTGTAATGGTCAGTGCGAACAACAAAATGCCGCCCCCATAAGTACGGCCGCCAATGCGAGACGGCTTGGACCAGCCCTATAAGCTCGCGCTCATAGGCAGCAAGCTTGCAGTGGCGAGCAGCGAACGGCCTGCTGAAGAAGGCAAGTGGTCCGGCGCCTCGGTGGAGGACGACACCAAACCCCACGCCCGAAGTGTTGCTGTCCACCATGAACACCTTGTCAAAATCCGGCATTTGCAGCATCGGCCCCGTCGTGAGGGCGCCTTTCAGCGCCTGGAAGGCGGCCTCGGCGTCGTCATCCCCAGCGAACGCGTCTCGCCGCAAGAGACGCGTCAACGGTGCCGTGATGATGCCGAAGTCCCGAATAAATTTCTGGCAGGAAGCCCCGCAGGGCCCGTGTCGAACGCGGAGTAGGCCACGAAGAGACCGTCGTGACCTTGTCGGCGTCCATGGCAACCCCCTGGGCGGAGATGACATGGCCGAGGTAGGCGACTGAGCGGCACGTCAGACCCAGCCGGTTGGTTGGACAGCGGTGGTGACTGGGAGCTCGCACAGGCTGCCTTCAGGCCGGCTATGTCCTGGGTGATCTGGCCGACCAGCCCGGCCAGCCCTTCAAGGGTTAGCGGTTGGGCTCATGCGGCTGGCGTGTCGGAGACCAAGGGCGGAGAAGACGCCGACAGCGTGGTGGTGGAGGCCGATGGAGGAACGGTGTTGGAGGCCGGATGACCAGACATCTCTGATACCAAGCTTGTAGGAATCCTAGCCCTATTAGACGATGAACTGAGGTTGTATGAGTGCGAGGGAGGCTGTCTAGGTCTGAGCGAATGAGGGAGACGACGCGGCGGCGCCGTCGCTGCGAGAGGGAAGGAGCTGACACAAGAGAGGTGGGCGGCTAGGGTTTACCCGCGGAGCTACAGTACCCACGGGTACTGTTTACGCAGGTGTTGTGGCGGCGGCTAGGGTTTCTCTCGACTTTCTATTGTACATAGTTACTCCTTTTGTAATTAGAGAGTGAATAACCACATTTCTGCAGGATATGCCTGTGGTCTGTTTTACATTAGATAACTATTGGTTGCCTTCTCCTACACTTGTTCTAAATTGTGCTTGAGCTATGTTTTTAGTGATACATTCGAATGGAGAATCTAAACTAGGATGATGAGCTATATACTCTACCTGCATCGTCTTATAGCTGAAATTTAGCTAACAATTGTTAAATTTTCAGGTGCAACTTTCCAGAAGAAGATTTGGATATGTCCTTTGCACCAAACCGAAGAATTTTAAATTTATTCTTGACTCTGGTGCCACACATCATATTTGCAATGATGAGGCTATAATGCGTAACTTGAGAGAGGTGAAGAAGGAAGACCGACTATCTGTATATTCATCAGGTGGTAAAGAACTTAGTGCAGAGAGGATGGGCTATATAGACCTTAAAAATTTTAGCCTGAATCCAGTTGGTTTAATCCCTTCAATGCAATTCAATGTTGTATCTGTTGGACAGCTAGCCAAACAAGGTCTGATGATCTGTTGTGGAAATGGTCAGTTTAGTGTCTATGATATGAGAGAGGGCCGAATTGTTGGGGAAGGGTATCTTGACAACAAACTGAATGAATATGTTTTCAGAACATTGAAATGGTTGCCACAAGCTGAGAATTTGGTTGAAATCCCCAAGAATGACACACAGAAAGTGAATGATGAACAACAAGCACAGAATGTAATATATCTTTACTTGTTTCAGCTTTCATATTCTAGTTAACACCTCACTAATATAATGATGTCTAGTTCTCTTGTTTGTTTGAGAAAAAAAAAATTAAGTGATTGACTTAGCTCTTATTTTTACATACAGGTATGGTTGATTGACACAGGATGTGCGCAACACTTAGTGTCTGATGTCACTCTGTTAACCAATGTTAGAAATGACAAGCGACCTTTTGAAACTGCAAAGGGAACCATCTGGTCAAGCCACAGGGGAAAGTTCAAAGCTGGAAAACTAGTGCTCAACGATGTTTTATATTGTAAAAGCGTACAGGACAATCTGATGTCAGGGCCTTTGCTGGATAAGGCTGGATATAGAATCACTTTTTGTGGAAAAACTTGCACACTTGTGCATAAGGATGGATTGGAACAGAGAGGGGTCGCCATTCAAGATGTGAGCAACAATTTGTACTCACTTGAAGAAGAAGAACAGAAGGACAACAGCATCTCTGCTCAGGGAGATGCAAAAGAGGCCAAAAGGAGGCGACTTGAATGAACAGCTCTCCTCACTCCACTCTCTAACATACCTGTAAGATCTCTAGCTGTATTGCTGTAATCTGGGGGAGCTATTTCTTCTCTGATGATAAAATTGTCATAGATATCTAGTAGCTATCGATGAAGGAATAAAAAACTATGGCTAGTAATTAATGTTGTTACTCTTCACATATCTGAAAAAACAGTAGATGCTTATAACACGTAAAATTTGTAGTAGGCTAGAACTGGGTTAATGCTTTCTACTTGGTTTAAGCTGTGATGATCTGTGTCTATTAGTAAATGCTTCCACACATGTTTTCACTATATTCCATTACATTATTTCAGAAAGATGAATGAAACAGCTCACTGCTGCTACTTACTGCTGATTTCCCAGTTTAGTTATTTACACCCTTGTTTTTTCTGCTCTTCAGTTACTTCCAGAGTGTTGCGGATCCTGTCCCTGAGACTGAGCAGAGTAGCGGGATTGCTGTATTCTTGGGGTTGTCACTTCTCACTTGTTTCAGACGTTTCTAATTGTCTGTCTGTCTATCTCTGCATCTGCAAAATGGCAACTGCTTTGTGGATGTTTGGCAAGCCAGTTGTGGAATTGGACGGCAAAGACGTAGCACCGCCGGTTGAAAGGTCCAGACGCCATGAACCTATTGATGCTCATGCTCTTTGTGTGTGTGATAGCTCCTGCTTCTAGTTACTGAACAGTTACAGTTTAGTGTCCGACTCGTGATGTCGCATCGAAGAGTAAGTCCAACCAGCGGCTCTAGAATCGCGGTTGGGCTGTTGTTGGGTTGACCTTCCCGGATCCTGCTGTGCCGGTGGAGACACGGCTCTCCTCGTCATCCTTGTAGTGTCGTCCTCGCATCCTACTTTATTGCTTGGCATTCTGGCACAAACTTTGCCATGTGTAGATAAGCACAAACTTTGCTGTATCTGAAAATTGTTGGCACATAAAATGCAGTAAACTTGATATCTTTGCTCAAAGAAACAATTTATACTGCACTTTTTTTCCCGTTGTGTGTGTGCTCGGTTCTATTTGCTTGTCCGGTAAACTTTAACATATGGTAAGTACCTATATGTATACGAAATTTGTTTGTCGGCCGGCCGGGTCTGGAGTCACGGATCGGAGATCCATTTTCGAGCAGGCATTTTGTGTTCACCGCACTTGATCTGCATATGCAACTGCCTGGTGGTCCAAATCTACACTTGTCACCTCTACGAGCGTGGACGTCCTCACATTAATCATCACTTGTGTGTGTTCCTCTCTTGTATACTTGTTGAATAAGGTCAATGTAAAATGCTTGGATCGTTGCCTTTATTATAGTGTAATTCTTTATAGGGACTCTGAAACTTCCATTTATATACATAATGAAATAACGCTTCGGACTCATGTTGAAATAAATAACCTCTTGAATCCAGCACGAAGCTAGGTGTATATTGAAGTATTTTCGTAATATAGCAAATTTGGGATGGAAGTATATATAGTAACATATATGGGGATACATTCTGCAATGCCTTATATATGTGTGATCTGCAATGCCTTATATATGCGTGATGTGTAGTAAGTTTTCATTGGGGATGAATAGGCAATGTTTTTGTGATGAAATTAGCTTTGTTTCCAAGTGCAAATATATGTGAGATTGGAAGCAGAGAGGCGTTGATGACATTAGAAGTTGAAGGAGACTCCGGCAGTAAAAATAATACTTCCTTCATATTTAAATGTTTGATGTCGTTGACTTTTGACATGCGTTTGACCACTCGCCTTATTCAAAAATTAGTGTAAATATATGAAAATATAAGTTAGACTTAAAATATAATCAATGAAAAAAATAAGCCATAACAAAATAAATTATAATTACATGATTTTTTTTAATAAGGTGAACGGTCAAATGTTGAGTTAAAAGCTAATGTTATCATAGAGGTTACGTATGTGTATTATTCGTATGGACGAGTGTCCATATGTTGTGAGCAAGTATGTACCCTTGTTTCGAAAAAAAGGCACGGCATCATAAATTTAAATAGAATAGGGCCTTAAAAAAGATTATGAATAGAATAGTACAGTGATTTTTTAAGGGGAAATAATAAGTAATAAAAAAACTAGAACTTGGCCTCATGCACGTGGGTAGGCCCAGTCGACCCGCAGGTTACGGCCGCCGACGTGATGACCATTGAGCTTGTCGACGGCCTCCTCAGCGTGCTCCCGCTCCTTGAACGCCACATAGCCGAAGCCAGCGCTGCCGGGCGGCGCGAGCGTCGTCGTGATAACGGACATCAGGAGCGGCCCGAACCGCTGGAAGAGCCGGTCGAGCTCCCGCAGGCCAAGGCTCGATGGCAGGTTGGTCACTCGCACGAAGCGCCGCAAGGCGTCCCGGCGGCGGTGGCTCGCCGCCGCTACCGCCGCGTGCCGGCTGGGGACGCACCCCGCTCTGCAGGTGGCGCCGACGCGCCCGTCCATGTAGTTCCAGGCGCAGAAGTACTCGTTGTGCCATCTCGCCACGCCGCAGATGCAGCAGGTGGGCGTCGCGGTGGCGGCGCGTTCCTGCTCTTGCTCTCGCGGCGGCTCCTTCCTCTGCGCAACCGCCTCGTCGGCGGCCGGCGTATCCTCCTGCTGTCCCTCGCCGGCATTGCGCGCGGCGGCCGGCGGCGGTTGGATCGGCACGTGGTTCAATTCACCTTGCAGTTGCGCCGCCGGGTGGTCTTTTGTCTTCGCGGTCGTCGTTAACGACGCTGCGGTCATCATCATCTTCTTCTTCCTCTTCCTCCTCCTCTTACGGTTCTTCCTTGGCGTTCCCGCGTCGTTGGCCATGGATCTCCTTCGTCAATCGTCAGCCGCCCCTTCTTGCTGGTACAACAATGGCATCCAACACAAAATAAAGGGAAAGAGTCCGATAGGGTTCCGTTGCAACACAACACAACCAGTTTATGTTGTATACGGTCGGGAACTTCCCTTTTATTTGTATAATATATGTATCTCTCTACGTTATTCAAAGCCTTCGTATAGCGAACGAATTCTTTCTTTCTTTCTTTAAATTAATTACGAATTTGTTTTGTGTATTCTAGCCTTGAGTGACCATGAAAAAGCGCAAGGCGCCGGACGGGACCGCGGAACCCTGCTCGGGGGTCGGCGGCGGCGATCGCCTGAGCTGCCTTCCCGACGAACTGATCGGGCGCATCCTCTCCTTCCTGCCCACCCCGCAAGCCGCGCTCACGGCCCAGCTGTCGCGGCGATGGCGGCGAGCCTGGGCGCACGTCGCCGCCCTGAACCTGTCGGTCCAGGACTGCGTGCGGAGCGGGAAGGGGCCCCGGTTCTGCGCCCTCGCCACCGCGGCGCTCGCTCGGTTCCCGACGCCCGTCATCCCCGCCATCTCCGTCGAGGTGGACCACCACATCTACCTCGTCGACGAGTGGTACGGCCGGGCGATGGCGCGCGCGGTCGGGTCCGTGCGCGTCACGTCGCTGCGGGGGCTCAACTTCCTGCGCCTGCCTCCCTGCACGCACGCGGAGGCGCTGGACATGACCGCGCCGCGCACCACGCTTACGCTCCCCGACCCCGAGCCCGAGGCGGACCTGGTGTTCGGCAGGCTGGCTGAGCTGAGCCTCGCGCTGCTGCAGCTAGGCGGCGCGCGCCCTCTGGACGAGTTCCTGGCGTCGTGCTGCCCGCGGCTGAGGACGCTGCGGCTGCGCCGCGTCAGGGGGCACCCCGTGCGCCGGCTCGCCCTCCGCACGGGCACCCTCGAGGTACTCGACCTCGACACCGTCGACGACCTGGCAACGCTGGACGTGGTGGCCGCCAAGCTCCGGTGCCTGAGCGTGCGCTCCTGCTTCCGCCTTCTCCCAAGAGACGGCGACGGCGACGGCGACGGCCGCAAGGTGACCGTCTCGGCGCCGCGGATCGAGGCGATTTGCTGGTACCGCAGCTACCCGGAGCAGCTCACCTTCCGCGACGGCGGCCTGGAACACGTCCGCCGGCTCGCCGGCCCGCTCAAGCTCCCGACGCTCGGACGGCGGGACCAGTTCGACGCCCCGCACACCACGCAGCTCCTGCGGTCCTGCGCCCTCGCCGTCGACCGGCTCGACATGGAGCTCGTGGTGCCGGACGAGATGGCTCTCCTCAACTGGCTCGGCGCCCCTCCTGCTGCAGAGGCGCGCGCGACGTGCGAGGACCTGATCCGCCACGTTCCGGCGCTGCCCTGTGTCCGCGTGCTCTCGCTGAAGATCCGGTGGGGGTTCGGCGGCGGCGTCGGGCCATGCCTGGCCTCCTTCCTCTCGCGAACGCCGAGCTTAACGAGGCTCCGCATCCATGCGAGCACCTACTGCCTCACCGTCTATGTAAGTTGTTCATTATTCACGCAACAAAAGATCTTCATCTTAATTGGGTTAGGGTCGGGGAAGAGTGCATGCATTTGAATGCATGGAACCCTGTCGATCATATCTCAGGAGGCGGACGAAGAGGCGCCGCCGCCGCCGCCGCGAGGAAAGCAGCTGCAGTGGAAGAGGAGTGACGTCGTCGGCGCGGATGAACAAAGGGTTCGTCTCGATGGCCTTCGAGAGATCAGCGTCGACGGGCTCAAAGGCACGGACAGCGAAGAGCACAGGCTCGTACAACTCTTGCTCGCCAGCGCGCCGCCGTCGCTGGAGCGGATGTCCCTCACGTTCCGTCACGCTGCGGCGTCCATTGTCGATGAGATCGCCGCCGAGATCCCGGTTCACTTCCCCATGGCGACCGGGCGCTGGGATCGCTGCACGACGAGCGTGCTCACGTGGACCAGGGTGGGGTGCATGGAGTGGAGAGTGCGTTGATGACGACTGCACAGCCAGAGCACCAACTGTTCTAAAAGCATCTTCAAAGGCTTTGACAAATTAACTTGACATTTATTGTTATTTGCAAACTCCTATAACAAAATGCAAAGAATAAAAATAGGTCATCTCTAAGGGAATTGGCATTTGGACTTGGCAAATGATAAAAATAGAAGGTCTCCAGGCGCGCGCGCTTTCATCGCGCGTGACTTTGCTCGCGCGATTGGGTTTGCAAAGCCATCCACGACTTGGCATTTTTGCCAAGTTTGCTCCCTTGTTTGCCAAGTTGCCCAAATTGCAAACTCCAAATGCAAAAACGTTGGATACCTCTTTTGGAGCTTTTTAGCAAATTACTCAAATGCAAACCTCAAATGCAAAACCTTGGAGATGCTCACAAATCCAACATGCACGGCCCTGCCTGGTGTCATAATTAAAGATGTGCAACGGGCCGGCCCGGCACGGCCCGAAAGGGCACGAGCCCGTATGGCCCGCGTGCCACCGGGCCGTGCCTCCACAGGCCATCGTGCCTGCCTGACGGCCCAGGCACGGCCCGTGGGCCGATTTTCGTGCCGGGCCGACCCGAAAGACACGAGGCCCAATAGTCCTTCGGGCCGGCCCATGGCCCGATATATGAAAAACACCAAATTTAATACAGAATTTAACAAAGCATAAATACATTACATTCAAGTAACATACATTAATACTTCACAATTCACATAACACAATATACTCTCAGATTATATTTACTTGCCAAAAGTCACAAGTTTCACAAGTCATAGATCCTAATACTTCAAGTTTCATAAATTTCCTGATACCGTGCCGACACCGTGCCTGCTGTTAAAAGCGGGCCGTGCCGAGCCGCCCAGCGGACCGAGGAGTCAGCCCAAGCACGACCCGCAATGTGCTTCGGGCCGGCCCGGGCCCAGTTAGGATCGGGCCATGCCGTGCTCGGGCCGGGCCAAATGACCGTACTTTGGGCCGTGCCTTTGGTCCGCGGGCTGCATGCTCAACTTTAGTCATAATAGCTCGAGACGAACCATGCAATTAAGGTCGTCTAACATGGATAGTACTGTCAAAAGCCTGCTGGAAGCTCTCTTCCGTTTCTGATCGATTTGTGAAACAGACATATATATTTGCATACATGATTTGTGAAATTTGATCTCAAATATTTTACATGCATGTTTTCCATGGCTAGCTAGTTCGGTTGTAGAACGAACACTTTTGTTGTAGCACCGTACTACCGTAGCGTACTTTCCATGGCTAGTTGTACGGTAGAGTAGCTATCGAGTTATTTAGTTGCTCACTAGCTACAAGAGGCCTTGGGGCTTGACAAAAACCAAACGGAGTGAACTCCAGCATGTCCAGCATCACCAACAGAAGAAATAGAAGTTAGAGAAGACGAGAGAGGAAATCTTCAACGCGAGCTGGGCCAGTTTCGTCGGGCCTCTGCTCTGGGCCAGTTTCGTCGGCCCTCTGCTCAGCAATGGATTTTGTTGTTGTTGTTGCTGCTGCTGCTGCAAATAGCAATGGATTTTTGAGTTGATGCTGATAGTTCAATGCGCACTCGGAATTAAGCATTCGCGTAAGACAAAAGATGGCTTTTGAGAAGCAAGCTTCAAGCTCTTTTTTCTCGGTGAAGAGTTTTATAGCGTTATACCATGTTGGATAAAATACAATAAAACATGAATGAAACTACTATCCTTAATGCATTGTGAAATTTATTGTTACGTAGATATTTAATTTCATGACTCTTTAAAATTAAAAAGCTAATGTTTCAATCTCCATGAAATTAATTTCTGTTTTCTTAAAAATATTGTGATGACATAAAAAAATGCTTATGTAGTACACTATTAAATACAGATGAAACTGAAAAGGAAAATCCCAATAAGACTGAACTTATTTGAAAAGGCTAATTTACTGCAGCTTCTGGACGGTCACAAATGTTTGTCAAAGCAGAAAGCACCAGCAGAAAACAAAACAGCTCGACCAGATCCAGACATACGTTGCAACTATATACAACTCATAGGAAATGCATTCACAAGTCCGGATCATAGCAGAAATAGAGTGCGACAATGCCACATCGCCCTGAAGCAGTAACTCCCCGACACAGTACAATTGAACCAGAAATACGCTTTGTCTGAGCGCTACCTTAGTATCCTTCCACCGTGCTTGCAAAACAGCACAATCGGAAGACTCGGCTTTACTCATACCTCGGAAACATTCCTTAGCCTTGTCTCCTTGGCGTCCTCCTATATAATGGGGGGAATCACAAGCAGTTAACAACAAAATCGAATGTTAAATGCTCACCCTGAACAATGACATGAAAGTGAAGCATCATACGTCATCAGAGCTGCTTGGCTCCTCCGAATCGAATGGCAAAAATACATCCAAGTGCCCCCCCGTGTAGGCATCCGAATTCTTGGGGTGCCTCATACCATGACTTCCATTGTTTTTACAATCATAACACCAACCTTCATTAAGAAAGAATGCATTAGTCAGCCAACAGCCAAATCACCAATGTTATATATAAACATATGTTAGTAACAGCCAGGTAACTGCAACAACTAGTTCTGACGTTCTGTTAATGAAAACGTTCAAGCCATCGCACAAGCGTAGCAAGGTTCATCTAGACATGAACTACTAAAAACATAGGGTAGGCTTCTTAATAGGGGAACAATGCCTCGATGGAAAATGGATGAGGGGATTGCGCTGCAGCAGCTAAGACGAAGCAGTGGGCTCATGGAAGAAGAAACATGGTTCCACTGTTGCAGAACGACCACCATAGCAGCAGCGACTTTTTAGTTCTGTTTATTCTTTTCAGGAGTTGGTGAAGGACTGTTGGAAAAATATGTAGGCTCCTTTTTTAAGCATAAATGCGATCCCTTATACAAACAAAAGACTCACCTACAGCTATACATTCACCACACTTGCTAATTTTGCATGCTGCTTAAGGACTATCATTCTAAACACTTGAAAAAACAATATAATAAAGAAAAATAATACTTAAAAAATTAGCATAGGGAAACACATAAGAATCATGATTGACACCTGTGCTTGTACCATTTTCCTAAATGTAACACTAGGGCAGCAAGACAGCACTGACGCCTGGAAGATATGATAGAATTCTCTTGTGATCTCTTGATCCATGGTTCTACGTTTTGGTGCATTTGCTCAAGTTTCTTTCCACGTATTTTTCTTTCAAAGCTTAAGCACAACCTTGTGGTTCCTTTCTATCTGTGAGCTGTGCCAATACATGGGTACTATATCTAACAGAAGAGTTAACACCAAATCACCAATCATGCACTAAAAGCCAGAGCACAAACTAGCACTAACAGACAAAGCACAAACAATGCACTAATAGCCAAAGCCAAGTAACTTTTTTTTTGGAAAACAAAGCCAAGTAACTTTATGTAAATAAAATTGCACTGAGCAATACACAGTAGTGCGGGTGAAGAATTTTGAGAAACTACACAAGCGTAAACTGATGAATGACATGAAGTACTTGAACACATAACAATGACTAAATATAATAATGCCAGAATAATAAGGAAATCATATCCTCAATCAGCAAAGTTACAATATATATCTATCAGAAAAACTACCACAAGCCAAAACCTGTGAATCGACTTATGCGCTGTGCCACTGTCCCTAAAGCAATGTCAAATACATACACAGAGATGGTATATGATGGAGTTGCAAAAGAGTGCAACCAAGCAATATATAGAGAGAAAGGCGCTAAGCAAAAGGCCACGGGCAGCATACGTATTCAGCATAGACTACAAAGGTTGATAAACAAATTCCTCCAGATTTGAAGTAAAACATAAATTGGACCACTAACCACTTAGATGGCTGTTTATAAGTTAATGGAAGACAAGAGTATGCAATACCATTATCTTCATCTTCCATCTTGCAGCAACAATTGACCTCCAAGGCGTCTTGTCCTTGCTTATGTGACACTTCAGCAAAAAAAGTGCAAGCGCCAAGGGAAATTTCACCAGCGTCCTTTTTCTTTGTTGTGAAGTTGTAATGATAGTACCACGTATGATTTTCATAAATCCATTGCTCCATCACGACATCTTCATCAAGTTCATGTGCAAGATTCTAAAACAAAATCATAGGGTTGTATCAGTATGAGGTGGATGTTTTTGTGTGTGTGTGTGGGGGGGGGGAGGGCAAGGAACAAACCCCGAACAGATTGTTGTCTTCATTATACTGGTCCAGTAAAGCTTTAGCTAAATAGCGGTATTTTGCTGATGTGGCACCATATTTATTGAAGAAAGAGGTAGAAAAACTAAGACTCCAAGTCTTATTTAGACTCCAAGTCTTATTTAGACTCCAAGTCCACATTGTTCGAGGTAATAAATAACTTTAGACTCCATGATAGAGTCTGCATTGTGAGTGCCCTAAGCAATTGTAGGGCTTTTGTGAGGGGAATGTTTATTAACGTTGGAAATTTAATTCTAGACTTAAATGTACTTGGAACCTTTGTAATGTGTCGCTTCATCCTTGTTTTGTTCCTGTCGTTCATGCTCTTCTCATCCATTGATCTTCATCCTATAGTGGTAACCATAGTTTTTAGGACCGGACCGGAAATCGAACCGGCGAAGCCGTCGGTTCAATGGTTCAATGGTCCAACCGTTAGGAACCGGTTGAACTGCCGGTTCGATTGTTTGAACCGGACAAATCGAACCGGCCACAGAATAATTGAACCGGTATATATATATATATGGTAAATTTTTCCTACTCCCTAGGAGTAGTTACTCCCTCTCCTTTGGCACATATGAGAGACGAGATGCCACTAGTTAACGGGTTACAAAAACTTGATCCGTTTACATGATATTTGTATTTGAGAACCAAAAATCGAATGGCATGATAATTGGCGTGGAAAGCAGATCAAGCTCACGCTTGGTTCAGCTTAACACATAGTTCATAATTTCATATTCATAGTTGATAAAAACAGTCACGGGCTCATGGCTAGCAAGGCAGCAACACAACCTCATAGGTTCTTTAATACAAAAAATAACAACATGCATGATGCCGTGATAAACTGGTAACAAAGTTCCAAACAAGTTCATGCTAAAAAGACAATCACGAACACAAACAACAGACATTTCCCTCCCCAAGCCGCCCAGCGCCAAAAGAAGCCCTAAAGATGCAATTTCCATGAATACCCCTGAGTAGACCATGTCGTTCTGAACATCCAGAGGGGTAACTTTGGAAAAACTCAAAACATCACCGGTTCGCATGAAACCGCCCGATTCACTGGTTTGACCGGAAAACCGGCCGGTTCAACCGGTTTTCACCGGTTCGATTGCATTCCGATCCTCTAAGGTGAACCGGACCGGTGAAGGCTCCGGTTCGGTATTTTACCGGTCGAACCGCCGGTCCGGTCCGGTTCGAATAACTAGGGTGGTAACTCCACCAATTCTGCTGTAGTATGGGTTATCCGACCTGCAGCCATCCCAGAAGAATTGTGCAGTCGCCGTCAACGCATACTCATGCGCTCAGCTCTGCCATTGGGCAGCAACCGTGCCCCCGAAGTGACACCGTGCCGGCCGATCGACGCACGCAGCGCGCCGGCGACGCTACGTTTCGCTTTCAGAGACCCAACCAGGCAGGCCCGGACCCAGAAAGAAGCTGAGCCACGCAGCGGCGCCCACTTCGCTGGAAAAAGAAAAACTTAAAAAAAAGCAGGAAACTGATGGTCTGCCCAACCCACAGCAATGGTGTCGTGTCTCGGATCGTTCGTGAACACCGCGCCGTCACTCCGCCTTGCGCCGCATGGCACCCGGTCGCCAACTATTTTACCCTGGCCGGCCGTGATTTCTCGTCGAGACCACGAGTCCTTTCCTCCTGCTGCTGCGGTGCTGCCTTGTCATGCCCCTTGGCCGCCGGCGAGGTCGCCGTCGACGTGAGGAGATCAAGAGGGCACACAGAGATGGGGAACGAAGGAGGAACCTGTCCTCGATCCGATTCTGTATTTGATAAGCAAGAAGAATAGTTTCAACTGGTTACAGACTTCACGTTTAATACACCCTTGGCCTAGGGCCCACATGTCATACTCACTACGATACATCATAGTTCAAATACGTTATCTCTCCTAAGAAGCGTATTCCTCCCTGGCCGCTGAGCCTTAAGCCTATGTCGTCTCAGGTCTGACATCTCCCCCTGCCGAAGATGTTGCTTGACCCCAAGCAGGTGCTCGCGGAAACCTCTGGCGAAGGACGTTGTAGTCTTCCCATGTTGCCGATGCTGCTGGCAGACCTGACCACTGGATGAGTACCTGAGGTATGGCTGCGTTGCCCCGCTTCACCAGACGTCTTTCCAGCACCCTATCGGGTAACGCTGCTTTGGCCTCGATGTCAGTCGTTACCGGGAGCTTTGAGAATACTGGAGTGAAATCTGCAACAAATGGTTTGAGTTGAGAAACATGGAAAACATCATGAATCTTACTATCATTAGGGAGCTTTAGTCGATAAGCAACACGCCCAATACGTTCAGTCACTGAATATGGACCGAAGTACTTGTATGCCAGCTTGGGAAAAGGTCTGTTGGCCACTGAACTTTGAGTATAGGGTTGTAATTTCAACAACACTTGGTCACCCACTTGAAACTCCACATCCGAACGATGTTTGTCAGCCATATGTTTCATACGGTTCTGGGCTTTGGCCAGGTTCTCCTTGAGAGACTGCAAATGTAACTCTATTCTCCACTATGTCACTGACAGATGGAGGTGTTGTAGGGAGCAGTGATGGGACAGCACCCACTCTTGGTTCATAGCCATACAAAGCCTTGCAAGGAGAACACCCCAGGGAGCTGTGGTAAGTAGAGTTGTACCACAATTGGGCTAATGACAGCCAAGAATGCCATGTGGTGGGTGAGTCCTGGACAGCACAGCGAAGGTACATCTCCAAGCATTGGTTGACCCTTTCGGTCTGCCCATCACTCTGTGGATGATATGCAGTACTCAACTGCAGGTTGACTCTATAGAGCTTGAATAACTCCTTCCAGAATGCACTAACAAATATTGTATCACGATCAGAGACAATAGAGTTTGGGAGTCCATAGTTTCTGACGATATTGTCCATGAACAGTTGGGCTATTGATGAGGCTGTGTAGGGATGCTTTACTGCTATGAAATGAGCAAATTTAGTAAGCCGGTCCACCACGACCATGATAACACTGTAACCATGAGATTTAGGTAAGCCTTCTATGAAGTCCATTGATAGGTCCATCCACACTCCCTCAGGTATGGGTAGGGGCTGTAGTAGTCCAGCTGGTGGGTGATTGAGATGCTTGGCCTGCTGACAAACATAGCATTGTTTGATGAATTCCTCGACTGCCGGCTTCATTCCTTTCCAAGCAAAGTGATTTTTGAGTCTCTGATATGTTGCTTTGGTGCCGGAGTGGCCACCAATGGCACTGGAGTGGAATGCCGCAATAAGCTTTGTTTGGAGGGCTGAATTTTGCCCAATCCATAGTTTGTTCTTGTATCGAATCAAGCCATTGTCCAAACTGTATCCTGAGATGTTGGGACTTGTGACCGCCAATTCAGTAAGAAGCTGTTGTGCTCTTGGGTCCGTTGCATAAGAATGGAGCACCTCCTGACACCAATCAGGTTTAACCATAGAGACAGCTTGTAAAGTGTGCAAATGTGCAATCCTGGACAATGCATCGGCTGCCACATTGTCTTTGCCTTTCTTATAGACAATCTTGAACTGCAGTCCCATTAGGCGAGCCATGGCTTTTCTTTGCATATCTGAATGCAAGTTCTGTTCTTGGAGGTAAGCTAGAGACTTGTGATCAGTGAGTATGATGAACTGTTGTCGCTGCAAATAGTGTCTCCACCTCTCCACGGCCATAATCAGGGCCAGAAATTCCTTTTCATAAATAGACATGTTTTTGTGTTTGTCACCCAAAGCCTTGCTAAGGAATGCAATGGGTTGACCGTTTTGCATCAAAACTGCCCCAATACCAACAGCACAAGCATCAGTTTCAACTGTGAAGGGTTCCTGAAAATTAGGTAGAGCTAGGACTGGAGTGTGAGACATTGCTATCTTGAGCTCATCAAAGGCTGCTTGGGCCGCAGAACTCCACTGGAATTGCTTGTGTCTTAGAAGATTAGTCAATGGTTTTGCAATGATTCCATACCCTTTGACAAACTTCCTATAATATCCAGTTAATCCCAAGAATGCTCTCAACTCAGTGACTGTTGTTGGTGTGGGCCAATGTAACATTGCAGCAGTCTTCTGTGGGTCTGTAGCCACACCATTGGCTGATATGATGTGTCCCAGGTATTCCAGCTGATGTTGAGCAAAAGAGCATTTGGAATGTTTCAAGTATAACTGGTTGTCGTGCAAGGCTTGCAGGACCAATTGCAAGTGTTGCCGGTGCTCTTCTATGGTTTTACTGTATATCAGGATATCATCAAGGAAGACCATCACAAATTTTCTCAGGAATGGTTGGAGCACCTGATTCATGATGCACTGAAAGGTGGCTGGTGCATTGGTGAGACCAAACGGCATTACCTTAAATTGGTAGTGGCCATGATGTGTCTTGAAGGCTGTCTTGTACTCATCTTCAGGCAGCATTCGGACCTGATGGTATCCTGATCTCATATCCAATTTAGTGAAAAACTGAGCTCCAGCCAACTCATCAAGTATTTCCTCAATTATAGGCATAGGAAATCTATTCTTGATGGTCAGATCATTCAATTTTCTGTAATCCACACAAAATCACCAGGACCCATCCTTCTTCTTGACTAACAGGACATGGGAAGCAAAGGGGCTGTGGCTGTGTATGATTAACCCCGATTGAAGTAACTCTTGAACTTGATTTTCGATCTCTGTTTTGTGTTGTGGAGAGTAGTGATAGGGTCTGGCATTGACTGGGGTAGCACCAGGTAGGAGGGGAATAGAATGATCATAGCTCCTGGAAGGTGGAAGGGTTTTTGGGTCTTGGAAAACTTGGCTATATTTGTCTAGGACCTGCTGGATAGGTGGTGGTGGTTCCGTTGGTGTTGGACTGGTGGTGAGGTTAGGTGGGTGGGTGTGTTTGACAATGACAAAGGCCCAACCGTTGTTACCTTTGGTGTCTTTGTACAATTTGGTGGCTGAAATGGGTTTGGCTTGCAAGGGAGGGGAAATTAGGCCCTGGAGCTTAATTGGTTTGTTATTTTTCTTGAATTGCAAAGTCTTCTTGGTCCAATCAATTGCCATAGGTCCTTGCTCCTTGAGCCAATCATAGCCTAGGATAGCATCATAAGTGGTCATGTCCAGTACAATCATGTCACTGCATAGTGTATGTCCCTGAATGTACCACTGCAGATTCTGGACTTTTGATGAGGTGGATAAGCATTGTCCATTTGCCAGTTTGACGGTTCTAGATGGTATGGGAATGGTAGGCAACTTGGCCAGCCGCACGAAGTCAGCACTGATAAAACTGTGTGAGCTGCCTGAGTCTAAAAGAATGAGCATGACTTTTTCCTTGACCATGGTCTTGAGTTTCATAGAATTGCCAGTGTCTTGGCTGGAAAGGGTGTTGAGGGAAAGCTGACAGAAATCCTCAGCAAGTGTGTCCTCTACAGCGAGAGTGTTGAGCATCTCCTCAGTTAGCTCCTCTTTATCCTTATCCAAATCATTAATTGCCAAAGCGTGGACCTGAGGCTTCTGACGCTTGGGACAGTGTTCCTGATGGCCCGGTTCATATTTCTCACCACAAGAAAAACACAGGTTATTGGCCCTGCGATAATCCCTGAGCTGCCGGATGCGCTGCCAATTGTAGTTGGTTTGCTGGGGTGGGACCTCTGTTTTGGTCGCAGCAGGTTTCTGAGGTGGGGCTGCTCTGTTGTACTTGCTTTTGCTTCGCACCAGTGTTCTCTGCTGAATTTTGGCAATTACTGCTGCCCTTTCCACTGTGACAGGGACATGAGGTTCCACCATTGCTCGGATTTCGTCCTTCAATCCTTGAACATATGTGGTGGCAAAGAAGAGTTCATCATAGTGGCAGTTGTGCATAGCAATGTCAAACTGCAGAGATTGAAAAGCTGTTGTATATTCCTCCACAGTTCCCATTTGCTTGAGGGAGAGCAACTCATTGATTGCATTTCTGTAGTCATCTGCCCCAAACTTCTCTTGTATGACTTGACAGAAAACTATCCACCCAGGCATTGCATGACTTTGTTTGTAGGCCTACCACCATTTCGATGCATTACCTTCCAAATGCATAGTGGCAGCTGTGACTTTCAGGTGCTCAGGAATGGAGTAGATGGTAAAATAATTGGCACAGTTGTCAAACCATATCTTTGGATTGGAGCCATTAAACTTGGGAAAATGTATCTTGGGCAAACTGTGATGAGGTAGAGCTTCTTGCCGTGTCCGCTCATCTGGACGTGTGGGATGCTTAGACGTGCCCGGCGTGAAGTCAGTCTTGTTCTTGGCAAAGATGTTTTGGAAGTCATCAGCCTCCTCAAAGATGACTGAAACGTCGTCGGAGTGGTCAGACACCGCTTCCTTCTCCATTTGACGCAAGGTAAGACTTGCAACTGCCTGTCCATTAGCACGAACCTGTTGGGCTATCATCTTTTGTTGTTCCTTCGTGGCAGTGAGGTCCTTTTTTATCTCTTGCTGGATCAAAGCAATGTCATTCATCTGTTGAAAGGCCAGATCAAAGTGGTCCATCACTTGGTCCCAACGACCTTTCTCGTCATCCGAAGTCTTCGACATTGCGTCGAGTATGTATTGTGTTTGCACTAAGGGCTTAGGTGGAGCCGTTTTGAGGAAATTGGTGTAGCAACCAGTTTGGTAGATACCTCCCCGTGAGCTTGCTGCACCACGTCGCCGACTACTCCTGGAAGTGAGGCACCACCAAGGGATTTTACACAGAGACGTGCTCTGCAACCCGAGTGAGTGGACACTTCCCCGCCGCCGCCACCGCACGACAACCGGCAATCGAGCTTACGGAATTTTACACGGGTACTTGTCCCGCAACCCTGGGCTCGACCGATTGCCTGCTAAAGTGATGAAGGGAGCAGATTGTAGTGCTGCTCGAACGGTTCTCGCCTCCTGAACCAAGTAGTGTCGGTGTAGTCCCCCAGTCGAGTGCGTAGCCGTAGATGAAGTGGATCCGGTGAGTTGAAGGGTGGCGGTGGGGTTTTTGGTGGATGGGAAAGTGGTGGTGGAAGTAGGCAACGCCGAAACCGCTGCTGACCCAACTCAACCTAAGGAGGGACCTCTGGATTCCCGCATCGAACACCTCGAGGGCGTGAACGGAAAGAGCCTGCCCACCGGAATTACGAACTGAAGATCGAAACAAACGGAACGGGAAGCGCTACCTGGGATAGAGTGCTGCAGGAGGTTGGTGGAAATTTGGTGGAGAAGCGTCGATAGCCAGATCGCCGTCGCCGCCGAGCCGCCACCGCCGAACCGATAACTAGCGCTGGAAGAAGGTCGGGAAGACCCGCTGCCCACGCCGAGGAAAGTTGGTCTCTGATACCACCTGTCACGCCCCTTGGCCGCCGGCGAGGTCGCCGTCGACGTGAGGAGATCAAGAGGGCACACAGAGATGAGGAACGGAGGAGGAACCTGTCCTCGATCCGATTCTGTATTTGATAAGCAAGAAGAATAGTTTCAACTGGTTACAGACTTCACGTTTAATACACCCTTAGCCTAGGGCCCACATGTCATACTCACTACGATACATCATAGTTCAAATACGTTATCTCTTCTAAGAAGCCTATTCCTCCCTGGCCGCTGAGCCTTAAGCCTATGTCGTCACATGCCTACACGGCCACGCGGCCCTCCTGCCTGGCTACCTCCCGCCACGTCTCCCCCCACGCGTGCCCACCCGGACCCAAAGCCACCACCCCAACCCTCCCGCGTCGCCCCGCCGCTTGGCACGGCACCATCACCTCGTCGGCGCGTCGTCCTCCTCCCCAGTTCTCACCCAAACCCAACCCCGTAAAACCCCCCAAAATTCCCCGGAAAACCACCCAAAACCCCACAAAAACGCCCAGAACCCGTCGGTACTCATTCATCCACCACCAAAGCGGCGGCCCAACTCATCGGTCCTTCCAGAAACACTTCGCAAGTCACAAAAGCAGCCATGCCGCCACTCGCGCGCCGCTTCCTCCTCCTCCACCACCACCACGCGCTGCCGCGCGGGGCGCGCGCCCTCCACACGACCCCGCGCACCGACCCGGGGGTGCTGGCCTGCCGTCTGGCGTCCCGCGCCGTGGTCCGCTTCGCGGGTCCCGAGGCGGCGCGCTTCCTGCACTCGCTGCTCACCAACGACCTCCTCTCGGCTTTCTCCGCGGCGGCCGCGTCGGCGCCGCAGCGGTACGCGCCCACGCCCAACGCGCCCGCGCGGGGCCCCGCGGCGCCCGCCTACGCCGCGCTGCTCACGCCGCAGGGGAGGTTCCTCTACGACCTCTTCCTCTACCGGCCCCCGCCGCCGTCCCAGATGCTCGACCGGACCGGCTCCGCGCCGGAGACCGGGGAGGCTCCCGAGGGGGACACGGGGGAGCCTCAGGAGGTGCTCGCTGATGTTGACGCCGCTGAGGTGGACGACCTCGTCGCCTGCTTCAAGAGGTGAGGGACTACCGACCTTATTATTGCTCATCAGCGTTCAGTTTACTTGTAATATTTGATCAAACCGCGGCCAAAGAGTAAGAGATTGACTTGGCTAATCAACGCAGAGGCCGCACCCCTTAAGACAAAACAGCAGGCTTAGTGATTCCTAGATATTTGCTGGACAACGTGTTGGAAGTAATAGATGGTATTCTGAGTTCACAGGTTGATGTTAATTTTAATGTCGTACTTGCAAGTGTAGTTGGTTGTTGGAAATTCCAGTTCCAGATGAATTGGTGACTAGAACTTTCAGCACATTGCTGGGGTTGAAGTCACAGTTGGAGGTTTTAGTGTCACAACTTAGTGTTAACGCTGTTGCTTCTGTAAGTGGTAATGTGGTATTGCTGCCAATGTTTGTTTCTGCGAGCTCCTCCTATTGTTCAGCTTGGACAATTTGCTGATGTGATGACAAGGGTCTACCTAGAGCTAATTTCAGTGAGCTTCAGTCTAGTCTCTACATCGACTCTACTGATGGTCCGATGCTGGTCCATATACCACAGCCAGCAATTAGCTCTGTTGCTTCAGTTGGTGATATTGTTGTAAACGCCAACATTTTCCCCTACTTCTGTGACTGCATCGTGCTAATTTCAAGGGTTGGTTTGTTAGGCAGCTGAACATTGTGGTTCACATTTGTGCTTTCTACTTGTACTATTAAACCAGATGGATTAATACAACTCAAGGTCTGGCTCTAGTTGCAGAATCTATGTGCATTGGACTACAGCTTTGGCAAAGTAAATGCTTAATGTTCAGTTTGGTACAAGAATGTAATTTAGAACCTGTGTTCTCTTGTGAGGATACTGTTGATCAACCAGAAACTGGAGAGTAAGATAGTTAGGAAAATAAATGAGTTAATCTGTAACATGTGAAATCTTTTTTTTCAAAAAGAAGTTTCTTTAGTCAAAAACAGTTTGTTTGTTGTTTTCTTAGATTTTAGTTAGAATGATGAAACTAAATTGTGCACCTATATTTTGACGCACGCTTCGTTTGACATTTAGTGTCATAATTTGAAGTCTTAAGTGTGGCAAAACTTTTAAGTGCCAAAGTTCTTGAAGATCAAGGAACTCACTGCTAGGAGTGTGTATTGTTCAGGAGCTCACCATTGGGAATTACAGACTGTAGTTAGACCTGGAGTTTTTTTGTGTCATGTAAGAATTGTAGTGATGAGCTGCTCTTGCAGTAAGCAGCTTAGCTTGAGCTAATTTTTTTGTCATGTTACTTGAGAACATAGAGTTCACACACTTGTTGTAGCTGAAAGATCCTTCATATTGTGTCATAGTTTTGCAGTGAATCTAGGAATCTAGATAACTCTTACCTCTAGATGACCTTTCTGTTGATAAATTCCATGTCATGTGACCTGGCAACTTTTTCGTGTTTTCAGATATCGGTTGAGATCCAAGGTTGAAATAGACAATGTAAGTGAGAATTTTGCATGTTGGCAAAGATTTGGACATAATGTAGTGCATACTGAACCTTCTACTCAAGAGCCTGAGGCTCAATCCATTGGATGGGGACAAGGTGTTGATCATGCTGGTGAGTCAGCTGCACAAGGGAACGGTCATGGTTGGCAATGGCTCAAAGATCCTCGGTTGGACTACCTTGGTTACAGAGGAATTTTTCCAGCTAACACAATACGTAAGTAATTTTATTTTTGTCATTTCCTAAGGTTTCTCTGATATGATGTTCATTATCTGACATGGAGAATGGCCCATTTCAACACTTGAACCTGTTTCTGTACTTACAGCACCACTAGTTGAGTCTGACAAAGAAGCGGATGAACGGCATTATCAACTTTGGCGCATAGAAAATGGAGTTGCAGAAGGTTCAACTGAGATCCCAAAAGGTAGTTTTGTTTTTCAAGCTGGTTGATCATGAGTCACAACTCATATTTCAACTCTTTTTTTTTTTTGAAAACTGTCACAACTCATATATTTATATTTACTTTTTCATAATTTTTGTGTGAATAGATTCCTTTTTTCTGCTTGGTACACTTCTGGTAAATGTTCAGCATATCTGTTTTCTTAGTCAAATATCATCTAATGGTTTTCTTATCTCTAGTCTGTATCTTGACCTAGAACCTACTCCAAATTCATTTTTGATTGAGTTTGATTTATTTGTTCTTGAACTATGGCTGCAGTATGCAGTAAAATGTAGACGGTAGAAGAATAATGTCTCAGATTCTCAGTAATACAAAAGGCTGCGAGTTCTTGTTGCTAATGCCATAAGTAATGGTCTAGAGGTTCAGAGTAACAGCTTCTCTGGTTTCCTTGTAGAGAATGGAAATTAGGTATTTGAAAGATGTATAGAATATGAGTGACCTTATAAATTCCATTAGAGAAAAAGCTTTAGATTATATATTATAGACGAAGAAAAGGCAGGATTGACATAGTTTTGCCAATTGTCCAACTATTGGGTGACGCTTTTTCCTGATCAGGTACCTGGTGTGTTAGATTGTTCTCTTTCCCTTCCTTTTTGCTGAAGTTGTATTCTTTTGAATCAGGTGAAGCAATCCCGCTGGAGTACAATCTTGCTGGCCTGAATGCTATTTCCTTTGAGAAAGGATGCTACATCGGGCAGGAGCTTATTGCACGGACACACCATCGTGGTGTCGTTCGGAAGCGCCTAATGCCAATGAAGTTTGTTGACGAAAATGGGCAAGGTATAACAAATTTTCGTTGTAACAACACAGTGTACCAACATTCTGTCGCTGGATGCTGATTCTGCAACCTCTGTTATCAGAACTCGAGGAGGCTGTCGTCGCTCCAGGTTCAGAAGTTGTGGATGAGGCTTCAGGCAAGAAGATCGGGACAGTAAACACCGCACTGGGCTCCCGCGGGATGGGCCTGTTGAGACTCGAGGAAGCACTGAAACCAGGCTCGGCCCTCCGCATCAGCGATAACAGGGACGTGAAGGTCCAGGCGATCAAGCCGGACTGGTGGCCAGCCGAGTGGACGCAGGTGCTTCAGCAACAGAGCGCAGCAGCTTGACAGCAGAACTGTATATGCTGGACCCAAAACCCTGCCGTCAGTTAGTTGAAGAGGGGCTGGCAGCACCCATAGCTAACCGTTTCAGTTTCAAGTTTTGGTTGTCTGGTGTATGAAGGCGGAGCCTATAGTTTTTCCTCTCAAAAAGTCAAGAAACGGTAGAGCCTATTTTCTTCCTCTCTGCCTGCTGCGTTCATCTGTAGCATGTCGATCAGAACGAGATAAGCAAACTGTGTGAGCGTGTGACCCAAACACGCAGTGTATTCGAATAAGTTCATCTGTTAAGTTGACTGAATAAAGTTGATCTGTCGACTGATCTTCAACACCAGTTTCTAGTGGACTGTTGTAGCTCCTCACTCAACATATGCGTTGATCTCGCATGTAGAAAACATTTGGGGACTTGCGCAGCATTTTTTAACATAGCTGGACCACTGGATCTCTGTGATCGTGGCCTGCGGTTCTCTCGCAAGATTTCAGCTTTGAGCCTTTGGTACTGACCATGGACTGGACCACACCTGCACATAGTGGGCCAGAAATGCAGTGTGCGATGGCCCACTGCAGCAAAAAGACGTAAGCTATCGCCGTCGTCTCATGAAGTCATGAATCTTGACCACGGTCGACTGCACAACGCCACGCCTTGGATTCCCTGTGACCTTTTGGCCCCCCTGCACTGCAAGCCCACCAGCAGCAAAAATCAAAGAATCCAAATGGAATAGAACGAAATTGATGCTGCATAATATACAGAAACATGCCGCTCGTAGTGAAGCACGGGAGCAGTTTGCAGTTTGTTGTAGCTCTTGTGCCCGATTCAGCAAAGATGCAAAGTTACCAGCCGAGTCTTTTATTTCATCAGTCTTGAATTAGGGAGTTCTGTTGCATGTTCAGGTAAAAACGAAAACTGATTACCCTTTCATCTCCAAGTGTGGATAAGTTTTTAATTCAGGGAGGCTAAAATTACCATCTTGTAGGGGTACTAGCTTGTAGGGTTAGGGTACACCACCCCAAAAGGCATTGGAGGGAGACTGGGACCATGTGCACACACACGTGACAGTAAAAAGCAGTGGCCTATTCACCGGTACCGGGACGGGAACCATCAAAAGCCTGAAACTTTCTTTTATACAGCTAGCATAGCAATCTGATCAGCGTGCTTGCTGCACCTCTCTCCCCAAGAAGAACACGCTTTATTGAGATCACTACTCTATCAGATCAGAGTCGCTAATCACATTCAGTCCACCATGGCAGCAAAAGCAAGGCATTTAGCACGAGACAAGAAACTCGGTAGGAAACTTCTCACGGTATCGGTCGTCAAATGTGAATGTGATATATAGTACTAGTAGGAGCATAAGCAAAGGTGGATAAAAGTGGGTTCGTCTTGCTGCCTCTCGTTGCCATCAGCCTTGAGGTCCTCCTTGTCTAATTTCTGAGTGCATGCATTGGCGTGCGAATCAGACTGATGATGATGATGATGCAGAAGAAGGCACGCACACATACTGGCATGCCGTCCAACGGTGTGAGTAGTGTGCGTTTTCGAATTCAAACTGGAGCTGAGGGAGGGCCGAGGCATTTCGATGTCTGAAGCACCCAACGGCATGCTGGGTGCCTGACTGACTGCTCCAGCTTTCAGAGAGGAGAGGAGAGGACCCAAGCGGCGGTGGCAGGAGTGCAGAGTGCTGTAGCTGATGGCGGGAGAGCCGGAGACGAGAGATATAAATGTTGTGCTCCCACAGTCCCGGCCGGCCCTCCCTGGGAGACTGGGAACAAAATGGCAGACAGCACAGACTCCACAGTGCACCCACCGAGCAAGCGGAAGCGGATGCACTGCAGTCTGCAGACGCCGAGGGCGGCTCTTTCTTTTGCTGCCCGCCTTTGGCTTGGGGGGCATGCCGCGTGCACGACACTGACCAAAGGATGGGCCTGAATTTTGCCTCTGCCTCGGTCGAAGATCCATCGGTTCAAGCGTGTGCCCGACCGAACCGAACCGAGCTTGGAAGACAGACAACAACCTGAAGACCCCCGACCCGACCTCGCTCAACCTGAAGACCCCCGACCTCGCTTGGGGTTCCATGGCCATGACTCCATGAGAGCCAGTTTACCCATGTTCTTTGTCAAAATTTGGAAGACAACAACAACAAAAAAACACTTAACCACCCTAAATATCCTAGCCTGGGACGCATGCAGTAGACAGGTTTTGTCTCGTCTGTTGCTGTGTGTGTGTGTGTGAGAGAGAGAGAGGACGCGCGAAAGACGCGACGCTGCAGCAAGTCCGGCCAGAACAGAAGCTTGGGAGGCGCGGCTGCACTGCACTGCACTGCACGCGCCACGCCACGCCCCTTGACTCCCTTCCCTCTCCCATGCATAGATTTCGAATGCCAATGCTCGTAGCATCATTGCAAAGAGCCAAAAGACAACACACGCGACGCGACTGGAACCAGCTTTGCCGCGTTAAATCACAGTGGAGTAATGTACTACTACTACTCCTACCAAGTAGCACAGCTCGGTAACAAAGGCCGGTTTGTCTCGTCCTGATAGCGGGGCAAAAGTGAAAAGATTTCGATACCGTAGCACTTTTGTTTGTTTGTGACAAATATTATCTAATCATAGACTAACTAGAATCAAAAGATTCGTCTCGTGATTTACAGTTAAACTGTGTAATTAGTTTTTGTTTTCGTGTATATTTAATGTTTCATGTATGTGACACAAGATTTGATGTGACGGGGAATCTTAAAAACTTTTTGGTTTTCAAATGGTATATAATGGCGCCGTGATTAAAATGATCGGGTCGTGCTTTCCTTTCCTTTGCTTTTCCCTGTTCTTGGCCGCGGCGTAAAAACATATCCGGCCGCTGCGATAGTGCGATTCCCGATGCGGCGGACAGATTCTGTCATTCTGATGCCGCCGCGGCTTTTGCTCGCGCAACCGCAACAGGTAACCCCAAGGAGGAAGAACTGGGGGGACGCCTCAGATTTGCTTTTCTTTTCATTTCCCCCACAAGGCTCTGTTTCAGTTTTTTTTTATTATACGTAATCGGTAATCCCCCTTTTAAATCATATTTAAAAGTAACCCCGTCCGGAATTTATTTTCCTTTGCAAATTCAAAGTCTATACTGTAGGATAGGAGTATGTACTTGGAAAGTTTGCATTCTCTCCTCAGCAGTGCTGGCAACAGGGTCCGACTGTGCATATCCTTGTGCTTCGTAAAATACTGTACTCCGCCCACTACTCAAATTGGCAAATGCTTTCGTCGACAATTTTTTTTAACAAGTGCACACACAGCTATTGTCCTTTTGAGCTACTGTACGTACTACTGGTGGGAGGAGGCAAGGCAACGGTATGGGCTCACTGAGTTGGGAACAGAAAGGACTGCACGTTCACGCTCACGCACTTGCCATTCCATTCCCGTGCATCCCGTGCACAAGTACAGACCAACCTGACTACTAGACATTTCCTTCTTTATGCAGACATTCAAAATTTCAAATTTCAAGTTGTTTTTGGTTATTGGTTCGACCTGCTGTACGGTACATCTTATAGCTGAGAGCACCAATGCTGTTCTTGGTTGCTACATGGTAGCAGTAGTAGGTTTTACCTTACCTATTTTTATGTTGAATCGCCTTAATTTAGTGCTGGCACCAATGGTCTCGGCCTCTACAAATTACTCCCTCCGTCCCAGTATATAAGGCGCAACTACCTCTGGTTCAAAGACCAAGAACGCATTTAATTCTCTCTCAGCACTAGTACTACTACATTAATGTTTGTGAGAGAGCACGCCTTATATTATAGGACATGAATAAAAAATGGTTACGCCTTATATACTAGGACGGAGAGAGTACATATGCCTCGATCAAGACCAACCACTCAATCAGGAGGGGTCAATCTTCTCATTAATGATGAGTTCATTAAGAGATGCCTCTCGGGAACTTGCAACATACAAATAACGTCAATAGGGGTCAATTCAAGTGAGCCAGTGCAAAGCTGACCAATGTTACATTACAAAATAGACAATGCCCTGAATTTGCTACCTTCACGACATCCAGATCCTAATAAACATTAGCAATTTGGCATAACCTACTGAGGTCATGAAAATGCTGCGATCAGCAGACGAGCGATAAAAACTAACCAATACTAGCATGTCAGTGGCAACTGGGTCATTACCCTATCATTACATGAGTCCACACTACCATCGCTCCCAAAATACATCTCTGATCTAAACACTCGAATACTCAGACCAGCTGCTGAACCACAGCCTCCATGGTCGGCCGCTGACTTGGCGACTCACTTGTGCAGTAGGCAGCAACCGCCGCGAGCTTCACCGCTTCCGCCCTCGAGAATGCGCCATTCAGGTTTCCATCGACCAGGGCGGTGAGGTCACTGACAGCCGCCGCGCCGACTTTCAGCTGAGAGACGTCCCTCCTCCCTGTGAGGACTTGGAGAACCACGATCCCAAACGCGAAGACGTCGCTCTTGTCCGTGAACCGGCCCGTGGTGGCATACTCGGGTGCGAGGTAGCCCATTGCCGCGCTGGCTTTCAGGGTCGAGAAGATGACGTCATCAGCGAGGAGTTTGTGCAGTCCTGGTACCGATAGCCGTGGCGCAAAGTGGTGGTCGAGGAGGATCTTCTCAGCTGATATGTTCTGGTGGACTACTGGTGGCTTGCTGCTCTTCTTGCTGTGGAGGTACTCAATTCCTGCAGATGTGCGACCAGTTCAAGAAGTTATTAGAAAACTGAAAAACTGATATCAATCTTCCCTGGGATAGAGAGTAGGATAATACCTTTTGCAATGCCTCTGATGATGGAAACTCTTGTAGGCCAATCAAGAACAGTAGCACTGGAACCATCCTTAACATCCAGATACTGAGACAAGCACCCGTTAACCATGAAGTCATATACAAGGAAGCATTCCCCTCTCCCCCTGGAGCAGCAGAATCCCCTCAGGCTAACAAGATTATCATGTTGAAGAAGGGTGAGCATCTTCAGACCACGCAAGAAATCCGACTCCTCTTGTTTGCAGCTTGTCTTGTTAAGGCTTTTGACAGCAACAACTGATCCATCCCGCAGGATTCCTTTGTATGTCGCAGCAAAGCCGCTCTTGCCCAGCAAGTTCACATCGGAGAAGTATTGCGTCGCACATTCTACCTCCTCTAGGTTGAATCTAAAGCTATCACCAACTTCACCTGATGATCCAACACCAGCTCCACCTGACAATGGGTCCCAACTGTTTGAGTACTCAACACTAATCAACGGAGAGGCACTCCTTCTGCAGGCTTCCTTCTGCTGGAAATGGTCAGTGCTGAGCCTGCTATCAGAAACCTCCAGTGAGCTTCCAATCTTCTGTTTCTGCCGACGGTACCAAGAGAATGCAAATAGCCCGCAAAATGCAGCACCAATCACCACTGCAACAACAGCAACAATAAGAACTCCTTCGGATGCGTTTGCAGACTTTGAGCAGCCAGAGCCTGAGCAGTTGTCTGGATTCGCCGATTGAGGCACTTGCCGTGTCTTGACAGTACCATCTGGTCCAAAAGGCTCAGGCTTGCTGGGCTTCAGGCCATCCTCTGAAGAAGAGCAAAGCTCTAGCAAACTGAAGTCAGCTCCACAAAGCCCTTTGTTATTCATATATTGGAAACCACCATTCAATCTCCTCAATCCTAGCATCCGAAACAAATTGTAGTGGTTAATACTTTGAAGGCTAAAAAGTACAAGATTCAGAAAGACTAGAATCTTAATCAGAGGAGCTTATTACCAACAGGGACACTCCCAGAAAGGGTGTTATTGCGAACATCAAAGACCTCAAGCAATGGAACCTCGGCAATCTTGGACGGGATTGAGCCAAACAGGCTGTTGAAGCTCAAATCGAGCCGTCTCAGCTGTGTTAGCTCGCCAAGGGTTGCTGGAATGGCTCCAGCAAGCTGATTGGACTGCATTGCGAGCACAGTTAGCTTATTCATGTTGCCCAACTGGGGAGGTATGCTGCCTGTCAACTGATTGTAACCCAGCTGCAACACTGCAAAAGAGTGTGGGAGAACTATGTCAATTAATTTATTTCTTCGCATTGCAAATCAGCACTTTGATGTTGAAAAGACCAAAACTCATCAGCTCTTGTATGAACTTTCATGACAGACATCACTATAACCTGGGCTGTACGCAGCTATTATGTGGACTGTACTAGTACTCTTATGTAACTTGGAACTAAGAAATGCATGTGCAAGTTAATAAAATAAACCATGTGGCAGCAAAACAATATTTGACTGCCCACTGGGATACAAATTATACTATAAACCTAATTCTGCAAAACACCAAAACATGAACAGAAGGACGACAGGTCGACATTGGTGGGGAAGACCTAATCATTGAAGCTGCATCCACATGTATGACAGTATGAGTAGTTCAGATTTCATAGAGCAAAAAAATGGCACACAAAGAGTTCAAAATCAAGTCAAATCAAAGATATTCCTTCTGTTCTACTGGCAAATGTTTTGTATCACAGATTCACAGCTAAAATCCAATCTGAAGCCACCCCAAAAATAGTTCCCAAAAGCAGAACGCAGAATATTACCTCAGTAAAAAATACCAATGGGCAATGGTTCAACTCTTCACATATGTATGGGTAAAAAAATCAAATAAAATATAAACAGGTAACTGCTACACACTGCTCCAAAAGAAGACCCAGAATAGAAACGCAAAATCAGAGAGTTGTTAGGTCAGAAGTAGACAAATGGCCCGCTTCAAAAATTAGCCGTTGCACTGATTGTGGCAAATGACCCAGAATAGAAGCGCAAAAACAAGCGAGTGCAAGCTGTAGGAGTTTCGCATCGATGGACCACGACCAATTGTTCTTCGCGCGTTCTGCTCACAAAAATCTCAAACTCTAGTACTCCACAGTAGCAGACGAGTAAATGAGCCACCTACCCAAATAAGGAGTACTGTAAAAATGAACTTATAAAAAGTCCCCATTCTATGCCAGAACCCCGCTACAAACTGACGAAAAATGGATCCTTTTCGCCATAAAAGACGGAGCCTTTGTATCAAAACGAGGAATGAACGGTCATGGATAGTACATTTGTTCTTGAAACGCTGAAAATAGAGCACACGCGACTTGTATTTAGTGGCAACATTTCAGTGCCACTTTGGTTTGAAAACCCTCAAAGGAAAGCAAGAAATCGAGCAGGAAAGACCCAAAAAAGGATTTCTGTAACTTAGCAAAAGGTGAAATATCCCCTTTCTGAAGGTCAAATGGAAGAGAGCATTTTTCCTCCCCAATGTGCAAATCCGAAATATTAACGAGCTCCAAATGTCAAGCGCGGAAACCCCCAAAGTGCGGTACTGAACCCCGGCACCGGTAGCACTTTCTTGAACCAATCTCAAAATACAGTACTAACCAAAAAAATATCAGGAAGCTGTCATTTCTTGAACTTTTCACCCAGGAAACCAAGGGAGAAGGCACGGAAAGCTCAAAGCATCACCTTGGAGGTTGACAATGGCGGCAATCTCCACAGGCACGGGCCCGGTGAGATGGTTGACGTCGAGGTACAGGTCCATGAGCTCGGACAGCTTCCCAATCTCCCGCGGTATGGGGCCCTTGATGCCGTTGTAGTGGAGGTACAACCCCTGGAGCCGCCGCAGCCCGGCGACCGCCGGCGGTAGGGTTCCCGAGAGCCCACGGCCCTGCAGCGAGACCGCGGTGACGCGGCCGTCGCGGCTGCAGGTAACGCCGACGAAGGAGCCGGCGCATGGGTCGCCGGAAGGGTCCCAGGAGCCGAGGACCCGGCCGGTCGGGTCCAGCGCCCGCTTGAGCACCGCCAGCGCGCGGGCGTCCTCCTCGTTGCGCGCGGAGGCGCCGAGGACGGAGAGGAGCAGGAGCAGGACGGGAAGAGGAAGAGGCAGGAGGGAGCGGAAGCGGAAGCGCGTGGCGGCCATGGGAGCAGGGGGGGATTGAAGCGGCGGAGAGGAGTGGGGGGAGGAGGGAGGACCGGTGGGAGTGAAGCAGTAGACTGAGCGGACTGTGTGTCCGATTCCGCAGGTTCGTGTTGTAGGTTTTGAGTTTTGGTGGCCTCGTTTAGGGCTTGTTTAGATTAGATGCACCCAAAAACTTAAAATTTTATAAGATTCTCCATCACATTAAATCTTACGGCATATGCATGTAACATTAAATATGGATAAAAAAGATAATTATTTGTGCAGTTTATCTATAAATCACGAGACGAATGTTTTAAGCCTAGTCACTCTATGATTGGACAATGTTTGTCAAATAAAATTAAGTGCTACAGTGTCAAAAATCCAAAAAGTTTTTGGATCTAAACAAGGCCTTAGTTCTCAAAAAATTTCAAGATTTCTCGTCACATTGAACCTTTGTTCATGGAGTATTAAATATAGACGAAAACAAAAACTAATTGCACAGTTTGTCTGTAATTTGTGAGACAAATCTTTTGAGCCTAGTTACTCTGTGATTAGATAATATTTGTCACATACAAAAAAGTGTTACGGTAACAAAAACTAAAAATTTTCGCGAACTGAACCAGACGGGGTTTAGGCCTTGTGTACTTTTTAAAAATTTTACATATTTTCTATCGTATCAAATCTTTCAGCACTAACATTAAATATAGATTTAAAAAATAACTAATTACATAGTTTATCTATAATTTAAAAGATAATTTTTTTAAAACTAGCTAGTCCATAATTAAACAATATTTATTTAATACAAACGAAAATACTACAATATTTATTTTGCAAAAATTTTACAACTAAACAAGGCCTTAAGACTAAAATAAAATTCAGGCATACTAAATTTGGAATTCAAGGATTGCATGGTAATATCGGCCAAGCCCAGATGGCTTTCTACCGGGCTCATATGCCGCTCACGCGTGGGCCGGGCCGAGGTTGACCGAGTTGTAATCGGTGAGTCCGGAAGAACCTCTACCTAAATCGAAGTCGATGATGCTTATATATATTGCTTTTTACTAGTATGGCCTTGTTTAGTTCTAAAATTTTTTGGTTTTAGGTATTGTGGTACTTTTATTTTTATTTAGTAATTATTATTTAATCATAGATAAACTAGGATCAAAAGATTCATCTCGCGATTTTATAGGCAAATTATGCAATTGGTTTTTATTTTCATCTATATTTAGACCTTGTTCAGTTGGCAAATTTTTTTGGTTTCGGGTATTGTAGCACTTTCGTTTGTATTTGATAAACATTGTCAAATTATAAATTAATTAGACTTAAAAGATTTGTCTCATAAATTACAGGCAAACTGTGTAATTAGTTTTTGTTTTTGTCTATATTTAATTCTTCATGCATGTGCCGTAAGATTCGATGTGATGAAGAATCTTGAAAAAATTTTAATACTTTTTGAAAACTAAACAAGGCCTTAATATTCTATGCATGTGCCGTAAAATTCGATGTAACGGAGAATCTTAATTTTTTTGGTTTTAAGGATGAACTAAACAAGGCCTATATAAACCCCACCCCACCCTATGATTGATTGATTGATTTGAAGCCCGATCCCTATCTTGTTTCGGGCTCCAGCCTCCACGTGCATATATATAACGCCAAGACCCCGAGAGAGATCAACGATGTTCTAGTTAAATTGATTGACGGATTGAGCATGGAGGATGTGGATCTCGACGATAACAAGGAAACGTAAGTCTCTCGTCCTGCACTAAATTTTGTTTTTTTTTTCACTCATAGCGTTGTCGTCTCTCGTCCTAGCGATGGAGCCGATCAACCGCCTCCAGGGCGGACGGTCCTCTTAGGATAGGGAACGCATGGTCCCCATGGCGGCAAATACTTGACGAGCCACCCTCTCGCGTGCAACCCTCGATCGAACACCGGGGCCGCTGCTAACACGCTACGGGCTCCGCAATCGTCGCACCAGTGTGTGCAGATTCCATCGAACCGGGTTGCTACCCTGGAGTAGGACCAACAAATTTCTCGCTTTCATCACTTTCTGTTTGTGATCAAGTTTTAGCCTTGCATATTATTGGTGAAAACATCCAGGATTTTTGTGATCGATGGATGATTGGTAGCAGTTAATTTCTGTGGCTGTGGCGGGTTTGGTGTTCGGAGGAGGATTAGCAGCTGCAGACTGGCAGAGGAAGGGAACTTTTATTTGGTATCAGCAGGATCATAGGGACAGAAATCGACATGTCCATACAGAATTCTTATGGAATTGATGCTAGAATTAGAATTTATAGATAGATTTCTGACCCCAGTTTACATGCACATTGTCCAATTGTCATTTTGGATATGGATCTCATAAGGTCTCTGTACTCACTGAGCCTTTTTTTTTCCCTTCTCGGGTCTGAGAAACTTGTACCTGCTGTTGCTGAGTTTGCATCTGATCTAACTCTGCAAGAGACAGACGTTTCATCTTTGGTGGAGACAGATGTTTCATCCTTGGTGGAGATGTTCAGCACTACATCACTGGAAGAATCAATCGTTGGTCCAGGGACAGTGCCGCATAACACCATTGGCAGCTCATTGAGGTCTTCTCCATTCACCTGTCAGAAGTTTATGGCAGCTCCTGCAGAGTCTTCATCTCCTAAGAGAGATGTTTCATCCTCGGAGGAGTTGCTTGATGCTACATTACCAGAAGAAACAATCATTGCTATTCCAGGGATATTGCCGCATAAGGCCCTGTTTAAGGGCCTGTTTAGATTGGGAACGAAAATTTTTTGGGTGTCACATCGGATGTGTCGGAAGGATGTCGGGAGGGGTTTTTAGAAACTAATAAAAAAATAAATTACATAGCTCGTCAGGAAACTGCAAGACAAATTTATTAAGCATAATTAATCTGTCATTAGCATATGTGGGTTACTGTAGCACTTAAGGCTAATCATGGAGTAACTAGGCTTAAAAGATTCGTCTCGCGATTCTCAACTAAACTGTGTAATTAGTTTATTTTTTTATCTATATTTAATGTTCCATGCATGTGTCCAAAGATTCGATGGGATGGATGAAAAAATTTTAGGTGGGGAACTAAACAGGGCCTAAGTTCCCCACCAAAATTTTTTTCATCTATCCCATCGAATCTTTGAACACATGCATGAAACATTAAATATAGATAAAAAAATAAACTAATTACACAGTTTAGTTGAGAATCGCGAGACGAATCTTTTAAGCCTAGTTACTCCATGATTAGCCATAAGTGCTACAGTAAACTACATATGCTAATGACAGATTAATTATGCTTAATAAATTTGTCTTGCCGTTTCCTGACGAGCTATGTAATTTGTTTTTTTATTAGTTTGTAAAAATCCCTCCCGACATCCTTTCGACACATTCGATGTGACACCCAAAAAATTTTCATCTCCAATCTAAACAGGTCCTAAGACCGTTGATGGCTCACCAAGTTTCTTTCCATTCAGCTGCGAGAAGCTTGTGGAAGGCATTGCTGAGTCTGTATCTGTACAGACTCCACAAGAACAAGATGTGTCATCTTTGGGCGCATTTCTTGACTCTACATCATCGGAAGAGTTGATCACTGCCAGTCCACAAACAGAGCCGTGTGACCAGAAGCTGGTGGCTGCTGCTGTTGAGTCTGCATCTATGTCATCAAAAGGATCAACCATTACTAGTCCACAGTCAGTACTGGATAACACTACTGATGGCTCTCCACCATCAGCTTCATCACCTGGGTCTAAAATTTTGACCAGAAGTCGTCGGAATTGGTACCAGGTGTTTTACATTAGGATGGACCGTGGGGGGTCATTCTGCATGTACCCAAATCTGGGTGGACCATTTCAGAGCATAGATGAAGCTGATGATGCTATTGATCGCTATCTTGATGAATTGCGGCATCGGGCAGGGTATGGTTTTCTTGACTTTGTTCTAGCTGATTTATTTCTCTATTGCGAGCAACTATGTTTGGTTATTGTACAAACTTCTTGTAGCATGCTTTCTTTCTACTTGTTGGGTCCATGTTGGGTATGTATTTTTTTTAAAGTGAACCGGCAGGAGCTCTACCTTTCAATTAAGATTGGAAAAGGAGTTTATGTACAGTAGTTCCCCCTCCTCCCAACTTCGATCTGGGGATTGAGAAACAAAATACAATAGCACTAAAAACGATTATACGCTCCAAATTTGGGCTCTCCTCCACTGTAGGATATCTTCTTTTGTTCTCGCAGCCACCTGCAGCGCCGTCTCAGGCGAGTTGGAGAAAATTCTCCTGTTCCTTTCTTTCCAGACGTTCCAGATGGTGTAGATGACTAGTCTATTAAAGCGCCTCCTGTCATTCTTGGCTAATGTTGGGTATGTATTACCATTCGTATCAGAAAGCTGATTTTCCAGCCATTTTTTTTCAGCTACTGAATCATGAACATTGCTAATGTCCTTGATTTTGGGTATAGAAATGGTAATAGTTGTTCAAAAAAAAAATGCAATTTTACATTCCTTTTTTAGTGTTTATCTCATGAAGTAACCGAAACCATAATTTGTGTTTTTTTTGGGCATGGAAGCTGTTAACATCAATTATAGTGTAAATCAAAATCCATAGGCATAGGTTCAAAAAATAAATACAGACTTCCGCTTTGTTTATAGGAGTGTAAAGCGTGATTTTTGTTTAGTTCAATTTTAATTAGGTGCACACACCTTTACCTACTGTACAAATAATGCTGATGACTATTAACTGGTTTGAGCAGCTAATAGTTGGTAATCTGCAAATTAGAAGCCCTTGGATGCAAAGTAACTCATCGATAGCTATTAGGCATGGAAATTATACATGTTTGGTTCTCTATATATAATTTTTAATTAGCTCATTGTGGGAGCTGCACAAGACCTTTTAGGCAAATTCTCCCTGAAGCATCAGGATGAAACTATTCTATATTTCTCACTCTGCATTGATAATTGATAAGTACACCATATTGAATATTAATACTGTGGAATCCTTTGATATGGATTAGGTGCAAGGAGCTAGCGAAATTATCTTATGTGGAAAGGCGGATACATAACTGTAAATACTATCTCGATGGTACACCTAAGAGAGGTCCCAATAAGCCAAAGGAAGATGAAAAGCTCTATTTGGTTCAAGCCTTACTTCATAAGTATAATGAGGACCACAATATTTTTGGGGTTTGGTCTTTCTTCCTCCCTACCCTTCCCCCTCCCCTTTTAGAACTTGAAGCTCTCTCATACTAATGAAATGCTTTGTCAATCTTGGTTTAGTATCGCGCACATTAACTTAAGCGCTCTTATATACATCATATTGATGCAATGCTTTGTTGATCTTGTCATAGAACCATGCACATGAACTTGAAGCACTTGTGAGGAAACAGTGGATCTGTGAGAATCATAGATGGTACTATCATTTCAATTTCACAACAAAGCAAAATGAAGGCAATGATAACTCTAGCATCAGAAATATGTTCTTTGCTGAAGTGTCACATATGCAAGGAGAAAGCACTTTGGAGGTCAATTGTTGCTGCATGATCAAACATGACGAAAATGGTATTACATATTCTTATCTTAAACTACAAATTACATGTTCGTATAGTAAGCGGATGGCACATAATGTAGATACTTTATACTGAATGCATATGTTGTCATCTTCCTGTGGTAAGTCTAGCATTTGACATAGCTGTAAATTTGTTGCTGAATGTTTACTACTGTCATGTCAATTTGTCCATTATGTTCCGTGGACATGTCATTCATGACCCTTGCAGCATAAGCTTGTGTTCTTGTATTGATGTAAGGCTCAGTTACTTGACTGGTCTGCAATTCCTATCACTAAGTTGACAGTTTGATATCAATTACTCTGCTAGTATTAGTGTTTGTTGGTGCATATTAGGTTTTTAGTATCTCAAGCATTGCATGGTTCTTGTAGTTTATGCTTATGTAACACTCTAGAAACTGATTTATAATTGTATTGCTTGGAGTGCATATATACAATTTCTTCTTTTTTTTGTCACGTACTTGCTGTTATTAATAATTGTAGTTAAGTGACAAAAGCTTCCTTTCATTTTCAAGGTCATTGCTATGGCTGTAGAAACAATGGAAGTCCTAATATGAAGCATCCCGATAATATTGATGCATATACTGGTGGTCATTTGGATGGATACTTGCCATTTGGATTGGAGGAAGCAAGCAGCGGTGACGTAGGGATTCAACTTTACTATTTCTGTTCATAACATATTTAACATTTCTGTTACTTTGGTGCTAACAACATGTGTTTGCTCCTACTGTACAGGAGGAAGCTGAGGAGGAAAGGCTGAGGGCTAAGTTCAAGGTATGTTATATATATTGTAGTGTGATATTTATTACTTGATTACTGTAGTGTGATGTTTATTATTTGGTTACTGGCTCAATGTATTCTCTTTATTTTAGGGTCTCGATGATCCAAAAGTATGGGAGAAACTTCGTAGTTTACCCCATAGAAGAAAGGTGTTGGTTACCCCTTTAAAATAAAGGAGGTGGTTTTTCAGAACGCAGCATGGAGGACACCTTACTACAAGTTGTTGTGTTTTAACTTTTACTAGCAAAATACTACAAGTTGTTGTGTTTTAACTTTTACTAGCAAAACATGTCCGTGCGTTGCAACGAGACAAAAACTATCGTATATTTAGCCATCAACAACGAGCATAGAAAAACGTTATGCCACTGTGCTAGCAGTTCTCTCTGTGCCTACCTGTTTCGATGTTCAGTGTTCTGATATGAGATTCGGGTGCACGCCCACTCCGTGTCGGTGAGTGGTTTGGCGGACTTAGTGTAGATAGGCCTGGGCATTCGGTATTACCGAGCTATTTCTCGTGAATTTTATGATCTGCCGACTTAGTTTCTCAAAGTTACTTTCATAGAGATAGAGTTTGCGTATGTGTGTTCATAAGGATGAGTATACATGCATTACGAGTGTCTGCGTGTACTATCTAATTCTAAAAAGAAAATATTTTGAACTATATGCACTCTTTCTTATCTCGTCACATTGTAGTAGTCATGCCACCATTATATCTCTCTCATTAAAAGCTACTCCCTCCGTCCACAAATAAATGCACGTCTTACTTTCTGAGGAGTTAAACTTTTTTAAATTTGACTAGAAATATATCAAATAATATCAATATTTATATTTACAAATAAGTATATTATATGAAAGTATATTTTTTGCTTAATCTAATGATACATATTACATATGATAAATACTAGTACATCTTTATATATATTTGGTCAAACTTAAACAAATTTGACTCCTCAGAAAATAAGATGTAAATTTATTTATGGTCAGAGCAGTAACCCTGTTCTCAAGCTTTGCCTGTTCGCTAGCCTAAAAAGTCATGGCTGAAATTACTATTAGCTGATTTATTGTGAGAGAAAAACATTACTGGTTGGTAGAAAAAGTACGGCTGATAAGATAAGCGAACGAAGAAGCATATAAATGAACTTTTGAATTTATGTTTTTATTGAAAGTTAATTACTATCCATTTATGAAAATATATTTGCATATTTAAGGACGTGACCCAACTTTGGGTGGAAAATAACTATTTTATCGGACTAATTGTATGTTCATTGTGTATATATACTCATGTGGAGTCCAACAAAATTAGACTTTCTATTTTATGATTTTTTAATAATTTACTATGATTTTTCAAAGATTAAGCCAAATAAATAAAAAAGAAAAAGACAAAACCTTTACAACAAAGACTTTGTACTAAACCCTTTTCTAAGCCCATCTACTTATGTGAAGTTAAAAAAAATTGGATTTTCCATCTTATATTTTTTGTGATTTATTATAAATTTTCAAAAAAATTAGCCGAAACAATTTAAAAAGAAAAAGACAAAACCTTAGTCACTATAGCAAAACCATCATTTACTGTAGCAAACCCCTTCGAAACTGCTCTAGGGAGATAAAATGCATGGTTTGAAAAGTTGAAGGAGATGGTTTATCCGATTTTGTAGTTGAGGGAGAAAAAACGAACTTTTGTGAAAATTGAGGAGGAAAAGTAGACTTTTTTTATTTTGTATTTTATGGGAACTAAACACACTAAGAAGAGCTGGGTGTGTCCTGCCCAGCTGGACTTGGGCCTGATTTTGCTGGCCTGGTTGGGTTATTGTGGGTCTGTTTGGTTTGTAGCCCCAACTAGTCTGGATAGTCCAGTCTAGTTAGGCCAACCCTAACCTGCCCCATATAGCCAATATAGGTTTGTTTGGTTGTTAGGCTCTCCCAAGCCTGGTTTTCATGTTCAAGTGTTTGGTTTAATGTATTTTTCATTGGCTACCCTAGTGTAGCCGACTAGGGGTGTTTGGTTGATGGTTTACCTGTTGGGTGGGTTCACCAATAGAGTCAACAACTAGGCTTACCCCTCTCCTATGCTTCATTGCAATAAAACGTCGAGTTTCACCTATCTCGAATCGGTCATCCATTCACCCAACTCGTTCACCTCCAGCGTGGAGCCAGACGGAGCCTGGCTTCAGAAGAAACACCAACTCCGTGTTTCTTTCTGGATCTAGCTCCAGGTGTACGGGTGGCCTGCTGGAGCCTGGGTTATATGGGCTAGCTTGGAAACCAAACAACCTAAATTTGGCCCAACGTAGCCAAAAGCTAGCCTGCGAGTCCAACCAAACACACCCTGTAAGGCCCCGTTGAGCCCCCCCTCCCGGTAGACGCACTCTGGCTCCCTTCCGCGTGCTCCATCCGCTCTCACTGTTGCCATTCCCTGGCCCTCGCTAAACCCTAGCCGGACGGGAGACAATTGTTATTATATGACTCTAATCGTATGGTTTTGTTATTTTATGATTCATAACATCGACTTAGCTAAAATATGACTCCAAACGTTGTGGGTTCGTAATACAAATGATTTTATTCAATCTCTTTTCTCATCTAAATACATGTATTTATTTTTAAATTGATCCTTTTACCCTCGTTCTTTTTCACAGGGAATGTTACAGTTACGGGAAAAAAATCGCTGGCTAGCCCGTAGCCATGCCTTGGCTGTCCATGGCTTTGGCTAATTGCGGGCCATGCCTTCACTGTGCTGGCCTCCTGGAGCCACGGCCAGGCCACCAGCGGCCTTGCTCAAGCCACCAGCAGCCGCTGCCTGGTCTAGGGCTAGAGCACCCGACTCCTCCAGTTCACTCCTCTCAGCGTTCATGGCGATTGGTCCTGCTGAGCAGTTTCAGGGGTGGCTCTCCTCCATCCATGGCTGGGTGGCTGCGTGGGGAGGGGTGGAGGGGCGGCAGGAGGCGAGCAGCGAGGGGCGGCAGATCGAGGAAACGAAACGCCGGGTAGATGAATATGGGTAGATGAAAATACTAGAAGGTACGGTCATTAATAGAAAATATATATATTTGGAACTTTAAAAATAATTAAATGAATTAAAATCATATATATTACAGTCACAACGTTTAAAATCGTATTTTAGCGAAATCGATGTTAGGAGTTACTCTCTTCATTTCAAATTATAAGACGTTTGACTTTTTTTACTTTATGTTTGACCACTTGTCTTATTTAAAAATTTGTGCAAACATAGTTAAATTTAAGTCATTCTTGTAGAACTTCTATTAATAAACCAAGCCACAGCAAAAGAAGTGACATTTTGCACAAATTTTTGAATAAGACGGATGGTCAAACTTGGTGTAAAAAAAGTCAAACGTCTTTGGATGGATTGAGTATATAATAGCGAAATCACACGAGTCATATAATTGCAATTTTGTCGACGGACGGCGATGCCGCAACCGCCACCCTACCTCGAGGCTACGGGAACTCGGCCCTATGGACAGATTAGGATTCCGAGCGGCTTAGTGATCAGTGTCTTCCGCGCCCCCGACGGGAGATTGTACACCGATGATCCTGATTTGGGCGGTCCGTTTCGCCACAGCCGGAGGCTTCTCTCTGCAATCTATTGCCGGTTTGGCTGCCAACCGCAGCTAGAGGTGACGCAGGACGGATCCCCGTCGCCGGCGTTGGCAGAGGATCCCCTGCCGCTGCCTCCACCTCCACCTCCACCGTACGACCGCCACTTCTCTTCTCTCGCTTTCATTGTTGCGATTTAATCTTCGTTGATTGATTTGATGCGTGATTATGGGATTGTGGGTGAGGGGATTCTGCGATTTAATCTTCGTTGAATTGATGCGTGGTGGTTTTATGCGATTGTGGGTGAGGATACGGGGAAGGGGATTCTGCGATTTAATCTTCGCTGATTTGATGCGTGCGTGGTATGTGCATGGAGTTGATGACACAATCTGTGCATTGGTGACTTCTCAGTGACCATTCTATCTAGAATATAAGTACCGACTATCTCCAACAATTGTTACTCAAAATACAATACCCATTTGTCCTTTGGGTAGCGCTACAGGTAGAAGGTTCCATACCTATTTTTAGTCTTCTCCAACAACAAGACCTAAAAGACAACACTATCTGCAAATAGGTCTCAAGGAGAGAGGATACCCAAATTTGGGTTATGCCTCTCCTGATACCCAAAATAGGTTTTCTATATGGGTACTCTGTTGGAGGCTATAGGTATTGTGTTGGAGACCCATTTTGGGTTTGGGTTCCCAAATGGGTCTCCTATTGGAGACAGCCTTATAAGGTCTCCTAGGCTATCTCCAACAGGACAGCTATTTGGAAACCCAAATCCAAAATGGTTCTCCAACACAATACCTATAGCCTCCAACAGAGGACCCATACAGAAGACCCACTTTGGGTATCAGGAGAGGCATAACCCAAATTTGGGTATCCTCTCTCCTCGAGACCCATTTGCAGAGAGTGTTGTCTTTTAGGTCTTGTTGTTGGAGAAGACTAAAAATAGGTATGGAACCTTTTACCTGTAGCGCTACCCAAAGGACAAATGGGTCTTGTATTTTGGGTGAGGATCGTTGGAGATAGTCTCATGTAGGACTTTTCTCTTCAGGTCTGACAAGCTTCTGGTAAGTGTTGCTGAGTCTGCATCAGCACTTACTCTGCAAGAGCCCGAAGTTTCATCATCAGAGGTGTTGCTCGATTTTGTATCATCAGAAGAATTTGACAGTGATGACAGCACTGACGAGGAAGAATCTGTTGATGATTTATCACTTGGGCCTAAAATTTTGATCCGAGATCCACCAAAATGGTACCAGGTGTATTTTATTAGGACGGACAGGTCGGGATTGTTCCACATGTACCCTGATCTAGGTGGGCCATTTCAAAGTTTAGATGAAGTTGATTGTGCTATTAGTCACCATCTTGCTGAACTGCAGAGCCGATCAGTGTAAGTTTTCTTGACTTAACTCATTCATTTTCTCAACTGCAATTCATGAACATGCATTTGATTAGTATATTCAAACTGAACTGATCTACGACCTATTTTATAATTTACATGCCTTGCTTCTTCTCCCGAATTCATTTACTTTTATTGCACTCTTTTCACTTATATGATATAAATAATAAACATAATAAATGCCCTTAATTCTAGGTTATAGATAAAGCACAAGAGTTGATGAGTTGTACCAAGTTACATTTGTCGTTGCAATTCTGTCTGAAGCTAGCATAACAATATGAAGCTAGCATAACAATATGAAATCATGTTCCGAACAATAATGAGTTAGAGAAACTATTTTCCCCCTCAAGTTAGGTTATAAGCATAAAAATAGCACATGCTGAATTCTGACATTTATACGTTTTGATGATGGATTTTTTTACTGCATAAGCTATGCTAATAGTGACACCTTGTTTCTGTTTTGTCTCTGCTTAATAATCTTCTAAATAAATTCTCTCTTAAACCATGTATATAATACCTAATGCTTAAATATTTCTCATCCTAGCTATGAAAAGCACTCTTGAGTAATAATGTGGTATGCTTTGATCTGAATTAGGTTGAAGGAGCCAGAAACACATTCTACTGTGGATAGGCTGATACATGAGCGCAACTATTATCCTGATGGTACACCAAAGAGAGGTCCCAAATCACGAAACAGAACAAATCCTAATGAAGAGCAGCACTATTTGGTTCAAGCTTTATTAGACCAGTATAATGATAGTAAAAATCTTTTCGGGGTTTGCTCTCTCTCTTCCTCTCTATGTCCCTACCTACGTACCTCTATCTATATCTATATTTCTCTCTGATTCAGTGTTTCTTGTTTTAGAATCTTGCACTTGAGCTTAAAAGTCTGTTGAGGCACAAATTGATATATGGAAAGAAGAAGCTGTATTATCATTTCAATTTCACAACAAAGGCTGGGAATCTATTCTTTGCTGAAGTGTCACAAATAGAAGGAGAAGGTGCCTGGAAGGCCACATGTTGTTGCATGATTGATTCTAATGAAAATGGTATAATGTGCCCCATCTCAAATTATAACTTGTACATGCATAGTGGTTAGCTCTGCAATTTACACTTTACTTATAAGTTTTGAATACTTCATGCATATTTCCATCATTCCATGTTTAAACTGAATTCATATGCTGCGTGAATTATGTATAGGATGTCAAAATACAATGCACATATTTTAAATGAATTGACACTTGTGCACTCGAATCAATAGGCCACCTGATGCATTTACTTGACAATGACATAGGTTAGCATACAAGATGTAGAAATATAACTTTAAAGTTAGGTTATAGTTTATAAATATGTTGCTGGATGTAGGGTATGATGCCAAATTTTTTACTGCACTTCAAATTCAGATTGTTTGCCCACGATGTTATGTTTGAGTACATCCTGTCATTCATGTCTTCACACTTGTGCAAAATCTTCTTCATGCATAGGATTGAGTAGATTATTTTTTTTACCTTCAATCACTTTACTAGCATTAACGTGTGTTTGTGCATGGTTGGTGATTTTTCAGTTAAGTGTTATGCATTTTTTTTGCTGGATGTACTATATAGTGTGCAATTCCTATTATAGTCATGCTAGTTATTTTGCCCACTATTTTCTGTTCTATTAGTAGTGCATTTCATACTCAACACATGAACCTTGCAGTCCACTTCTGTAGTATCTCGAACTCTTTCATGGGATTGTATATGCACATTTTTTTTCTCACCTTAACTTTTCTTGACTGTTATTGGCTTGTGTTCATTGTTCGTGCATGGTTGGTGATTTGGCAATTAAGTGACAAATGCATACTTTCTTTTTGAAGGCCAGTGCAATACTTGTAGAAACGATGGATGCCCTGATATGAAGCACCCCAATAATACTGGTGCATACACTGCTGGTCGCTTGAATGGATATTTTCAGTATGGAGAAGGGGAGCTAAGTGAATCCGATGATGATGATGTATGATGATTCATTTTCCTATTTTTATTCATGCGAAAGGGCCTCTAGTTGTGTTGGTTAGGTGGGTTTAGTTGCACTCCTCAGGTCCTGGGTTTGACTCCGTTGGGAGCGAATTTCAGGCTGGGTTAAAGAAAATCCCCTCGTCTGTCCAACGCCAAAGCACATGTTTGAGGTGCGGTCCCGTTCGTGGTCGTTCTCACATGGGCTACGGTGCTACTGTGTATGGGTGGTGCAGGGGTTGGGGGTTTTCTCGACCTGTGTGAGGTCTTCTTTTATTTAAGCAAAATGCCTAGGGGCTTGTTTACACCCCGTAGGTCCATTTTTTTTCTTCTCATGATGAGCATTCAGCAGTTTCTTTACTATGCTTTTTTCGCGAACGAGGCCAACCGGCTCGTGGTTTCTTTACTATGCTAACTAGGTACATGTTTCCCCCCCTATTGTATTTGTACAGGTTGAAGCTGAGACTGTTAGGTTAAGGGTTCTGTTAAAGGTATGTTATAACCATGTTAGATTTCCTGTTTTTATTGATGTTTCTACAAACAGTTGTAAAAGTCTAAGGTTTATTCTGCTTCTGTGTTTTCTTTAGGATCTTGATGATCCAGATGCTATGGAGAGAATCTATCTTCGAGCCGTGCAAAGGCTGCGTAGTAGTGGGTCGGATGCACAAGTGTAGGGTGTTGCACCATTGTTCACTTCTTGCTATGTTATTCTGTTTATTATCTGGTCAATGGTCCAAACATATATTTTAAGGAGCAGGTTTCTTTGGTGGCACGTGGAAAGGATATTACCTTTTTTTTTCTGGTCCTGACCTGTTTCTATCTCATGGGTGTACTCTACTATTTTGTTTGCTGAACCTTTGGGTTGTTCAACATGGATTCCAATCTTACTAGTAAATGGGTTGTACTCTACTGTTTGGTTTGCTGAACCTTTGGGTTGCTCGACATGGATTCCTATTTATCCTTTAGTAAAAGGGGGCGAACTCTACTATTTTGTTTGTTGCCTTTGGGTTGCTCCACTGATTAGTGTATCCAAACCTAATCTTTTTATAATGTATATGGCTTGTTTCTTCTCATGTGGGGTCATGTGGTTGATATACACTTACCCTACACATAGTACATAGATTCTACAAACTCTCTTTTCCTACGCATGAATAACAAGTAATTTTCTTTAATTTTCTGGGGTATTGAAAGAGCATAATTATTTATAAAAATGTACCAGGCTATATTTATCTTTGCGCCCTGTTCCAAATAACTGAAATTCCTATTCTGAAAATCATAGAGTTAGTGAAACTGTTTTATAACTGTGTTTCCCAGGGACCAGTTAATGTCAGCAAAGTGTACAAAGAATATTTTCTTTACAAATTTTGTTCAAAGCAAACAATACCAGAGTGTATATGAAGCCACAGATAATACCAAATTCAATCTTAATGATTTTTGGTACCAGTTCAGCATCGTAATTTTTTTTCTTTGTTCTAGGTCATTTCTAAATTGGCAAGCCCTTGTGATTGACCAGTATACCCAGAAAAGACCACATATACACACCCTTTTGTGACGGATGCTTTATTTCTATTCGTAATGTTCTTGCTGTGACATACTAAACTTCATAGCAGGAAGCTAATTTTACTGCTATAATCTTTTCAACTTATGAATTATGTAACAATTATTTGGTGTATTAAAACACATGTTTACATCTAGTTGTGTAGTCCCTCCTGAACGAACATGAAATTAGTGAAAGCCTTTTTGTAATTATTATTTTGTTTGCCATCAAGATGGGGTTGCTGGGAATCTCTCTACATGTATCCTGATATTTTTGAGAGGAAATATCAGGGTACATATAGAGAGATTCCCGGATATGGGTGGGCCATTTTTGGGTTATGGTTCTATCAATCATCATCCTGTGAAACTGCAGCATCCATCAGTAGATTCCCAGATATGGGTGGGCCATTTTTGGGTTATGGTTCTATCAATCATCATTCTGTGAAACTGCAGCATCCATCAGTGTAAAGGTTTTCCACTGCAAGCATTTGCCTCTCTAAACGCATTGGACTCGGAACCATTTGGTGACTCTTAGTACCACTTCTAGCAATAAGCTAATAATCTGGAGTTCTCTGTTCTAAATTAGGTTCAGAGAGCCAAAAGACTTATCTGGTGTTAATGGGCTGATGCTAGATCACAATCATTATTATTCTGATAGAACATCAAAGATCAGTTCGAGTTCACCAGAAATCGATGCTGATAATGAATGGCGTCATTTGATTGAAGCAGATGATGTTTACACTAACTCTCGCTATATATTCTTTGGTGATGAGTCAAGTGGCTGTGACTCAGATGTATGACAGTTCACATCATCAGTTAAGGTGAGCAAAGTACTAGTGGCATAGGTTTGTATGACCTTGCTTCTAGAATTGGTTAGGTGAGCTCTTGCTAAGGTGGCACCTTGTTTGCTTGTTTAGGATCTTTTACAAGGTGCTAAAGAACTTAGATAGAGAGGTGTAGTCTTGGCTAGACCGATAGTTTTAATTCTGTATTTGTTTCGGTTAGCCGGAGCATTAAAGTTTTAGAAAGGACTATTCACCCCCCTCTAGTCCGCCATCTCGACCCTTCACAGGGCCACGAAGGCATCGCCCCGCCTTGTCCTCCTCGTCCTCAGCCAGAGCGCAACCACAATCGTCATCGCCTCCAACAACCGGAGCTAGGGTTTTTGAGCCCACGCGATGCTGCGTCGGCTTCCTCGTCGAGTTCATCGTGCCAATCGGTGCTGCGGCAGTTCACCTAAGCGGTGCCATCATTGGATTAAGAGGAGATGTGGTGGGGGAGGGGGCAAGCGACGCGGTGTCAAGGGAGGGCTGGGGAGGCACACGGGGGAGGAGCGAGTTGCGCTTGCGCAACGCGATGGGTCACGGATGGAGGGGGAGGAGTCAGTCGTGTGGGAGAGAGAGAAAGTCACGCATGGGGAATCGCGCTTGTGGGTTCTGAGCTGTGGGAAGGAGCACGGAAGGGTTAGGAGTTTGATGCATGATTCAAACTTTTCTCTACAGCCGTTGGATTTGATCCTGATTGGTTTTGAGACGTTGATTTTGATGGAGACGCAATGGTTGACGCCTTCAGCGGGGGTGTTTTTTGGATGAACTAAACATAATTTTGTTAGTTAAATTATAGTAGAGATTCTAGACACGGGAAAAGACCAGACTACGCCTCCTGCTAATCGAACTGAGTTCACATCCTCTTTTCCCAATCACCTATCGCGATTAGGGCGTCCCTAGTCAAATGGCTATTTAGAGCATTTTTAAGAGATCCTCATATTATTTATCTTAATTTTTTTTTCAACATTTTTTCTACTACTCGGTCTTTTGTTTTGTATCAGGAACCTTAAATTTGTTTCTGTACGCGTTTAAGCTCTTCTACCAGATCTCTCTTGTGTTTTTCTCACCTATAACTATGTCTTTCTTCCTGCTTACTAGACGCGCTGGAAAACTCCAGATACGCGCTCCTAGGCTACGCGCATAATGTGCGCTCAGGAAAAATTTTGCGAGATTGGGAAAAATAGGGAGAGAAGATGTCAAACTATTAGAGAGGGTTTTTTCTTGTGTCGAGAAGATGGGGGAGGATCATGAGTGTGCAACGGTTCTTTAAGCACAACACGAGAAGGAGAAAGGTAGGGTGGGGCGAACCAATTAGTTTTGAATTTGACGATAACATCCACATCCTTTTAGCTGTATTGTAGAGGTAGAGAAGAGAAGAGCCTAGTGACTACTGCCTAGTGTGCATTGTGCACTATAACTAAGTTTAATGTATTTGGTTTATTCTATTTTGAGTATGGATTATCTTAATCAATCTCTAAGTTCAGTTGTGAAGATAGAGCAAATTAGAGGGGTGTGCAGTTAGCTTGTGAGTGCATAGTCATCTTCCGTGGGGGTACATATATATAGTAAAATTTTAGACCTAATTACTGTTTTCACAATTTTTGAGGGGTACATTTGCACCCTGGCTTCGCCCCTGTCTAAGTTTAATTTAGCATAGAATGATGGTTTTAAATAAATAACGAGCATGAATACAAGCATTATAACAATAAAAAACAACCGTAAATAAGGTCCAAGTAACTACAAATCTAGCATCAATAGATGCATCATTTTAGGAAAAATGGTATTGCGTTCATATTTTATAAAATGAATCACTAATGATTTTTAGAAAGTAAATAAGTTTCCTGTGCAAAAAAATCAATCAATCAATCAATTTAAAATATTTTAGAAAACTATCACCTTTGATATCATCTTAGATGTCCAAATTCGTTCGGTACTAACAGTTCAGTGCCTAAAGATTTATATGGTTTTAGAGTTGCATTTTCAAATACAAACTTCAGCACTAGTTAGGCCACAAATGTACTTCTCTCTAAAAAAATTGTAGGACGTGACTCTAGATCCCATGTAAGAAATGGAGGGCGTGACCCAATATATCTTAGAATTCGACTATGTATGAGCATGGGTCATGAGTCCAAATCGCACATAAGATATAGGCACAAGTGTAGTCTAGAAAAAAAAAAGGGGTACAAAAGAAACTCTCATTGTCCAAGTACTTAGGGTGGAGTGGAGATATATAGAAAATTTTTATTTGAAAAGACTTGATTTAGAAAATGAATTTTTATTCATATGACTCTCCAAATGAAGGTTTAGATAATGAATTTTAGAAAGACTCTTATGAGTACGGGCCCTTTGGCTGTTTTCACATCTTTTGGGCCACAATGATACTTGATCGTGTTTCATGCCTCGACATGACATTCCAGTGAATGCCTCGGTATTTATCCATATGAAGACGCCTCAGTGGTTAGTGTACATCCCGTCACACAATAGCATGCACTTATTAATTGTAACCTGCAATAGATACAGAAGACAAGTCCGGACGTACCCATATAAGTAACTATATATGTACAATCATCAGATGGGAGTCTCAGATAAACAAGAACAATCCAAAAAAGATAAACTACAGTGAGCTCTGCCACGACTTTAGATTTCACCAAGGTTATACCGTTGCAACATTTTGTTTCCTCCTTATTACAAACCCTAAAGAATCAAAAGAAAACAAAAATCATTCAGAGTAAACAATAACACGCATACTACAATAATGGCTGCACAAGTCAGAATGTACCCTAAACTTTATCCTTAGCTTAGCCACCTGAACTTCCTCCTGTATAAGGGGAAACACATGTAGTTAGCAATGAAACAGAAATAAAAATGATAAAAGTTACTCATGAGGCAACAATAGGAAATTAAATCATACATCATCATCTGAGTCACTGCATGAATCACCTCCGAATCTTAAATATTCATCCACGTGGCCACCAGTGTATGAATTGGTATGGCTTGGGTGCTTAATATCAGGGCTATCATCACTTGCACAACTATAACAGCCACCTTCACACAGAATAGAGGTGAATTTCGTTTAATTTTAAAAACAGAAATTATGTGGAAACATATGTACGGTAAAAAAATATATAATACCATTATCATTAGGTCCAATCATACAACAACAGCTGAGCACCCAATCCCCGTCTCTTTGCATCCGTGACACTTCAGCAAAGAATAGATTAGCAATGCCAGCTTCTTTCGTTCTTGTGGTGAAGTTGAAATGATAGTGACATGCTCTTTTCTCATGAATCCATTGGAAGCTCACATCACCTTTGAGTTCATGTGCAAGGTCCTATAATAAAGATGATCGGAAATCATTGGCATATAGATTCATACAACATGTACCATGCAACTGAGGAAGAAATCAAACCCCCAAAAGATTGTGGTCATCGTTGTATTGGTCTAATATAGCTTGAACCAAATTGCGCTCTCGATAATAGGGATTCTTCCTTGCTGGGCAATTGGGACCTCTTTTTGGTGTTCCATCAGGATAGAAAACACAACGTCGAATCAGCCTTTCCACAGACGGAACATCATCTTGCTCATTGTACCTAAATCAAATTAGAACATTCTAGATGATTAGTACCTCAACATAGTGCACTTTCCATACTGCGCTCAAGTCAAATTGTAGACATAGGCACATATCTAAATTGGATTATAGAGCATTCTAAATGTGGTTTGTGTAAAAGTTTATTGTGGAGGGATCAAACAGCTTGCTAGTGTGCCTATATAACATAACTCATGGAGAAATTAAAAGGACAAAACCATGCTTTTTTGATGAATGAACTGTATACAAATATAGATAGCTGAACATGAACTATTTTCAATGCCTCTATGCTGTCAATATGTCGTCCCAATTTTTCAATCCATGTTTACTTGAAGAATACCAACAGGCTTGTGATTGCTCCACCATCTAAACAAGATAGTGGGGGCAAACAGTTCTGATTATTGCCATTCTTGCACGTACACAAGAAGCAACAAAGTTGGGTGGCTTCACCCTGCCTACGTTAATCAATCAAATACAATACAAACAAGATCAAACTATGCATAAAGTGGGGACATCAATAGTTATCTATGAGGTATGATTTCATATACTTTGTTAAGTTTAAAGCTCCCTTGCAGACATGAGTACATGACACACAATATTGTCTCTTACTTCATGTGGTTATAAAAAAATAATGGTAACCTGGTATTCCTAAAAAAATCTCAAGGTGAAAATATACCAAAGTGAAGAGCATTTATTGTTCATGGTTCATGTTCTAAACAAAATGACTGTATAATCAAATATCCCTCAAGTTCATAAAATCCATGTATGTAGTGTAAAAAGGCTGTGGCTATGTAAAGTCTATGCTTGCAAGACAAATAAGTAATAAGCTAGCATAAGGCCTAGAAGCTTTACATTGCCTGACGCTGCAGCTTGAAAATATGGGCATCAATAGTATCTTCTGCTTCCTTTAAGCTCTGAAATGGTCCTCCCATGTCCGGATACATGTGGAAACATCCCCCACGATCCCTCCTGATGAAGAATGTAAAATACCATCCCGAGGGCCTCCGGCAGAAAATGGTTGGGCCAGAAGATGCAGAGTAGCTGTGTCCTGATGGTGCACTACCTTCAGTAGTGTTATGCGCCGGCAGTGTTTGTGGACTGACAGTGATAAGTTCCTCTGATGACACAACTTCAATCAAATCCTCTGAGGATGTAACATCTGGTTCTTGCAGAGTTAGTGCAGACACAGACTCAGCAGCAGCAGCCACAAGCTCCTCAGACCTGAAGGGGAAAAGCTTGATGAGCATAGGGCCTAACAAAATGACAATTGAGAATCGTTGAGCAAGTAAACGTAGATCAGAAATCTACAAACTTGTAGCCTAAATATGATAATATATAAAATGCACCAATTTGGGGCCCTTGGTACTGAAAACAACTACCCTTCCCCCAGCAGCCTGCCAAATAAATGCCCCAACAGGCCAACACAATTCTCTCCAAATGGACTAATTATCTCCAAATGGACTAAGGCCCTGTTTAGTTCCCCACCAAAAAATTTTTCATCCATCCCATCGAATCTTTTGACACATGCATGAAACATTAAATATAGATAAAAAAATAAACTAATTACACAGTTTAGTTGAGAATCGCGAGACGAATCTTTTAAGCCTAGTTACTCCATGATTAGCCTTAAGTGCTACAGTAACCTACATATGCTAATGACAGATTAATTATGCTTAATAAATTTGTCTTGCAGTTTCCTGACGAGCTATGTAATTTGTTTTTTTATTAGTTTATAAAAACCCCTCCCGACATCCTTCCAACACATTCGATGTGACACCCAAAAAATTTTCATCCCCAATCTAAACAGGCCCTAAGATTCAGATGCAAATGTGTAAGCCTGGGATTAGATCACAAGCAGAAAATGATAAGGTGAACCGGCGATGGGGATCGATGGGCTCTGAAGGGACGAGTCATCAGATGGGATCGGTACCGCGTCTGCCTCAGCAACGAGCGCATGCTTCGACGTGCTTGGCGGGGACGATCGGGGGGTTCGTCCTGCGGGGTTCGATTGCGAAACGAGAGAGAGGCCTCATGGATGACACTGTCGAGGCTGACGAACGACCCGCGCAGGAGAGGATCGTTGGTGAAGAAATTGCCGTCTGTATCCTTGAACACATCTAACACTCGCCGCGGCCGGTCGCTGAAGGGAAGCATAAGTAGCCCATGTGGCCGAAGCGCCCTAGGCTGGGGTTGGTTGCCCTCCCTGTCGCGATGGATAGATAGCTCCGGCCGTTCGCCGACGGGAACAGTAACCTGGTGCCGGTAGCTCCCACTCCCAGTCTGGGGGTGGTTGTCCGCCATCGCCGTCAGAGCAACTCCAGCGGCAGGAATAACCTAAAAAAAAAGCCTACTTTTGATTTGGGTCACTACTTATTGGAGCTTAATTTTTTTTTCTTTAATTCTAAGGCCTTGTTTATTTCAAAAAATTTTGCAAAATAGGAATAGTAGTACTTTCGTTTGTATTTAACAAATATTGTCCAATTATGGACTAACTAGGCTCAAAAGATTCGTCTGGTCAATTCCGACCAACTGTGCAATTAGTTTTTATTTTTATCTATACTAGCAAAACGTGCCCGTGCGTTGCAACGGGGTATAGAATTTATTATTTGATAATTGTACACTTTTTGTAAAATTTAAATGAGTTTAGTCCAACCTTGAATCAAATAAATATAACCCCACCAAAACAAACAAAACTACCAAACTAATATCGAAAATCACCTTGAGAAGAAATAGAAAAAAAATCATGTCACATAAAAAAAATCAGAAATCTTCATGTACAGTGGAGGAAAAGGAGTAAAAAATGATATAAAAATATGTATAGAAATTAAAATGAGAAGAATATTACGTAAAGAAAACATAAAAGCATCAGATGAGGGAACAATTCCATCAAACAACACGTCAGATCACTCCACTTTTATTGTCGCTCAGTGCAATCCAAAGCAAAACCCGCGGCGCAGCTAGTGACAAAAGCCCACAGCCACAGCCGCCACATAATAATACAATTAATAGGTAACGGTTCTCAACATCCTTTCATCATAGCATTTGTTTGAGACATACATGAACAAAGCATATGTAATTCCGTATGATTAAGAGAAAGTACCTTGTGGCCAGCATTGATGCATCACAAGAGAAGGAATAGCCGATGAGAGGGCGATCATCTCCAATCTCGCTATACTCCAGGACAAACTTCCCAGCTTGCTTCACGACGAGTTCGGCCTCCGCCTCTAGGTCTTCATCGGAATCCTCGTGGCAGCGCTTGGCCATCTCAATTCTGGCCTTGGCACGGGGTAGCGAGTACTGTGCAATGTCGACACGCGCCTTGAGAAGCTCCTGTGTGCCCTTGGCGAAGAAGGGGTACTGGATCTGCTCCTCCTCGCTGGTGCGTGCAGCGTGGTTGTCCTCCTGCGCGCGGAGGAGACGGTCGACCTGGCCATCGGCCTCGAGCCGGACCATGAGGGCTCGGAGGCAGTCGTGGCGCTCCATTTCGCGCTCGCCGAAGCGGCGGAGGCAGGCCCGCACGGCCATGGCGTAGGCGCGGCGCCGCGAGAGGAGCTCCTGCACCGATTGCTCGTGACGCTACCACGCGGCGCGGTGGTCGTCGGAGACCTCGTAGTCGGCCTCGCCTCTGCCCCTGGCGGAGGAAGTGGCGGCGGCGGGACGGTGATGGGGATTGGCGGGTGGACGGGGATGGGGAGCGGAGCCATGGGAGGAGTGGGGGCCGGGGGCCACAATTGTTTTTAAAAAAGTTGCTTTTCCTCAATTTGGTAATATTGCAACGGAAGAAAAACATCAAATAACCTTAGAAAGTGATGACATAATGTTACATATCTATTTATATTTATCCTTTTTATAAAATTTAAAGTTCATAATTTATTTTATTAATAACCATAACATCTATGGTATTAGATCGTTAATATTTACAATAATACGTAGCTTAAAGACATATTTATTTAATAATAAAAATAGAAAATAGTTAAATCTTATCTCACTCTAATATTACCTCTTAATATGCCTTAGTATTATATTAAAACATGAGAAATTTGATGCTAGCATTATTTTTTTAATTTAGATTAAGATTGCTATGAAATATGAATCAAGCATCACATTAAATAGGCTACCATTAAATTTTTATAATAATTGAAGCAAGATAACTATAATTTTAATTTTACAGTAAAAAGCATAGGCAAGCATTTCTAAAAAAAAGTGTACTAAAATTTGTGATATTTTTTGTTTACCGCATGGATCTACATATGTGGAGCTGAACAAAATTTGTTTTATAATTTTTAGATTTTTCTATGAATTATTATGTATTTATTAATTTTCAGTCGATTTAAAAAATAAAAGAAAAGTAAATTGGAGATTTTATATTGGGAACCTAGAAAATTTTTTATTTTTTTTCTCTCTTCCATCGTACGATTCTGGGCTGATTGGGTCTACAGAGAGGAGAGCGGAGTAATATAAGATTTTGCATTAGGAACCCTAGAATGTTTTTTATTTTGTTTTTCCCCTTCTAGAAAAGTTGGACGGAGGAGGCCATCGGCAAACCGAACACGGACAAGATCGGGGGCAAAAGAAAATATTTGGCAAACTAAAATTTTGGCTCTTTATAGATAGGTATAGATTTAATACTCCATGCATACGTATAAAGATTCGATGTGACGGGGAATCTGAAAAATTTTGCAAAATTTTTCAGGAACTAAGGCCTTGTTTAGTTCCCAAAAAATTTTGCAAAATTTTTCAGATTCACCGTCACATCGAATCTTTAGATGCATGCATGGAGTATTAAATATAGACGAAAATAAAAACTAATTGTATAGTTTGGTCGGAATTGATGAGATAAATCTTTTGAACCTAGTTAGTCCATGATTGGACAATATTTGTCACAAACAAACGAAAGTGCTACAGCTGTTTTGCAAAATTTTTTGGAACTAAACAAGGCCTAAGGCCAGTCTCAGTGGCCCGTTTCAATGCACTATTTCCAAAACAAATCTGCTAACAGAGCATCAATGAAACGAACAATGAAACAACCTCCACAATGCATGAGTTTCACCTTGACGTTTCCTAGGCTGGGCGAGGCATTTAATTACCGCAAAATGATTGATCACATACAAGATGGTGAAACGATTTAGTCATCAGCGGGGATTTCATCCTATTTCACCGCGTGGGAAACAACGCCCGCGGAGTTTCACCATGGTGAAACTACTTCCTTATCTCTCCTATTCGTTTCATGTAAAAAGTGCAGTTTTGCTGACATGGCGCTCTAATAAATGTGCACCCAAAATTTAAACCCTCAAAATTATATTCCGATAGAGAATGACAGAAATGATCCACTCGTCATTGTCTCTTTCTTCTTTCTCTTAATTTTTCCTTTGGACGTACAGGGACGCAAATGGAGGATCGAGCCGGTGACGGTAGGGTGTTGTGCATGTGTAGGGGAAGAGAGAGAGGACTCGATGGAGGATGGAGGTTATCTTGTTGGGCCAACGAGAATAGGGTCTGTGAGAGAATATGGGTGCCCAACCAAATACAGAGTCTGAAGTAGGTCCTGCTGAAGTAATGTTTTTAGCCTAGACAACCATTGACCCATATTTACCCATTGGTGTTTAAGTAGGGGTTTTGCTGGAGTTACTCTCAAAGAGTTGAGGAAGGCGGCGGCTGCGGGGTAGGGATTGCTGATTTTTGGTTAGAAGGTAAGGGATGAGTGACACCCACTGATTTGGGGCACGTGGACTTTAGGCTGGGCTGTGCCGTAGCCCGTAGGGTTAGAGCTTTGTTTAGCTACATCTAAAATCCAAATTTTTTTTAAGATTTCTGGTTATATCAAATCTTGCAGTACAAGCATGAAACATTAAATATATATACAAAAATAACCAATTACACAGTTTACCTATCATTTGTTAGACGAATCTTTTAAGCCTAGTTAGTCCATGATTAGACAATAATTGTCAAATACAAACGAAAGTGCTATAGTGTCAAAATTTTAAAAAATAGATCTAAACAAGGTTTAGTACAAAGGCAATCCGAAACTAATAAAAAATATATTATATTGCCCTAAAATAAAAATAACAAAATTCATGTTTATCTTGCACCAAGATTCGAAGAGATTTGATATTATGGCCTGATTAATGGCTGATATGAGAGCAAGAAACAAGGCAATTAGCCATATGCATCAACATGTTATTACAATTTAATTGGATGGGCAAGTGTCTAATGTACATATTTTGCTTTTGTTTTAGACAAAAAATAAACGATCGTTCTAATGGTACTCAACGTTCTGAACAAAAGTGTTTATATTTCGCATATACTGTTTCAACGTATCCCACATAAAAATATTGAATTTATAAAGGTTGAAAAGATATATATAATCAACAAGTATGATTAAATATAAAATAAAAATATAAAGAAAAAATAACTTCATCAGATTACTGGTGTGATGGGATAAAACAACTAGACCCTATTAGATTGTGTGATGTGTAAAACTAGTGCATCCGTTCTGGAAAGGATATAATTAGCATGGCTACAGAAATATATTTTTTTGATCACATACACTAATCCACTGCACACAACCAAACGAAAAAAAACAGTTATCATCACATGGACGCGACCAATAACACATCATCTAACATGGATGCCTAGCCTCGTCCCTAAAATCAAGGATTTATCGTTATGTCATGTAACCTTGCTCTCAAAACAAATACTCCTCCACATGAAGACTGATACGGGGCATCCGGTTGAACATCGGATAGGACGGCGAGAGACTTACATATTGATACGATCGAAGGGAAGTCCTCCCTAATCAACTGGTTCGATTTTGCGATGATGAAGTACCCTCTTTATCGTATCCCTGATGATAACAAAATAACCGACTCTTCTTCTTCTTCTTCTCCTTCTTCTTCTTAGAGTAAAATACACTGGCGGCCCTTTAACTTGTCAGCCTGTGCCACTTTGGTCCATGAACTTGCAAACCCGAAAAAGTGACCCCTGAACTTGTCCGTCTGTGCCACTTTGGTCCATGAACTTGCAAACGCGAAAAAGTGCCCCCTAAACTTGTCGACCTGTGCCACCTTGGTCCATGAACATGCAAATACGAAAATAACACCAGTTGCATGGCACTGTTCTGCCACGTGGTCGCCTCTGGTAGGCCATGCATGGCACCCAGCTGATGTCAACACCATAAACAGTGCCATGCATTGCCTACCAGAGGCGGCCACGTGGCAAAACAGTGTCATGCAGCTAGTGTTATTTTCGTATTTGCATGTTTATGGACCAAAGTGGCACAGGTCGACAAGTTTAGGAGGCACTTTTTCGCGTTTGCGAGTTCATGGACCAAAGTGGCACAGACGGACAAGTTCAGTGGTCACTTTTTCGGGTTTGCAAATTCATGGACCAAAGTGGCACAGACTAACAAGTTAAAGGGCCGCAAGTGTATTTTACTCTTCTTCTTATTACCCCTGTTGGACTATATTTGTATCGTATAGCTCGGCTGTACCTTTGCATGGTTCATCGTAGATTCGTAGATATCCAATCTGAGTCCTATCCGGCCCGGCGGGTATGAGTTTGGCTCGGGTTATTGCTTGCTATGTTACACGGATACTCCAAGGGGGTGACGTATCCGTATCCGATACTCGTTGGATACGCGGATACGGATACTCGGATACACCATTTTAGTGAATTTTCTTTTGAGAAAGTGTGTATCCGCGTATCCGATACGTATTGTATCTAATACTCGTACCCGTACTCGTGTAACTAGATTGCTTGCCAAGTTAGGAATCCTCGCTACCTGTCCAACTCGGCCTGGGCCAAACATATACGCGTGCTACGCGGCCAACGGGCCAATGCAAAAGGAAAGCATAGGGCAAAATAAACTTTACCTATATATATAGTACATCTGAATCCAGTTTCCAGCCCGTTGCCCACCCGTACAATATTTCTCTCTCTCACTTTGTTTAGTTCCCAAAGAATTTTACAAAAGAATTCATGAAAGTTAATAATCAGATATATAGCCCTTGATACATGAATAATACTCCACACTAAATTGAGTTATAGATAAATAATCTACAACAAATTGAGTTACAGATTTTAACTGTCTTCAAAAGAATTCGTGAAAGTGAATCATTAACTGTATGATATTATAAAAATTACCCTGAAGATATATCTACGAGCAAATATTTTAGTGTTTAGCAACGCGAGAAAAAACTATCATAATTTCATACAAACTTAATTATACATTATTATACTAATACCGACCTTTGCTTATATTTTGGATGCCATCACAAAATAAATTATAGCTCTTGATTTTTTTTTAAAAAAAACATAAATAAATATGTAATATTTTTCCGTTACAACGTACGCACGTTTGCTAGTTAATTAATATAAATCAATTCTTAGCATCAACCCAAGTCAAGCTATTCTAAGCTTGATTGATCTATTGAAGCATGGTATGTACCCTTGCCTGATGCTCTCTCCATGGGCCAGTATTGTCTGGCTCTAGGTCTGTCATCCGGCCCAGTTGCAGTCTACAGCCCAAGCCAAACCTCCAAGGCCCGAGTGCCGAGGCCGTCCCGCAGCACCGCACGCATCCACCGGCTCCGGCCTCCGGCCTCCGGCTATCCCATTCCCATGAGAGCCGTCGCGGCTGCCGCTTCTCCCTCCCGGCTCCGCGCCCTCCTCCTCCTCCTCTCCCCCCACCTCCCAGCTCGAACCCCGCGCCCCCGGTTCGCCATGAACCCTTCGTCGTCCTCATCCTCCTCCTCTGGCGGCTACCACTCCAGGGCCGCTGCCTTTGCTTCCCCGCAGCCGCGCGGCGGTGGCGGGAGGCGGCGCGGTGGTGGCGGTGGCGGCGGCCGCGGCGGTGGAGACGGGAGCGAGCGCATCGACGCCCTCGGCCGCCTCCTGTAGTGTTTGACCCCCTTTCCGTCGCTGTTGCGTGCGACGCGTCGCCCGCTGACGGCCTCTGCTCTCGGTTTGCAGGACGAGGGTGTTGCGGCACATGGCGGCGGAGCTGCGCCTGGATATGAGGACCGATGGATACGTGCGCGTCCGTGACCTGCTCAAGCTTAACCTTCAGACCTTCGCCAAGGTCCCTCTCAAGTCTCACACAGTGGACGAGATCAGGGAGGTATTGGCGATACTGCTTCATGATTTTATTTCATTGATTGATGAACTGCTGTCGAACTTGTTCGGCTACTTGGTTTGTGCTAAACATTTTTTCTTCTATTATTACTACTCCTAGCTTGCATCAGCAAACTTGCCTTGTGGAATGCTGATGTGCTCTTGATTTCTTTGGATTATGAAATTTGCTGTGAATTGAGAGTAGTTTTCAGTTTGATGAGAAAATTAATGACATTTCGGCGTGCAGGCAGTCAGGCGGGATAATAAGCAGAGGTTTAGTCTGCTGGAGGAAGATGGCGAACTGTTGATCCGGGCGAACCAGGGGCACACAGTAACAGTACGTTCTCTGCCCGAGATTTCCTGCACTGATACTGAAGTTGTTTCCACAAAGCAGCATGTATTTCCCATGATTGTTCACTTTTCCTTTAACTTCATGTAAGATGGAAATGTTTTTCACAGTAGTAGTCTAACATCAACTGATATAATGGTTAGCGGTCCTATTTCCTCCTATCGCATACTGCTTAGGAACTGAGAATGTGATTATTGGAATGCTGGATTCAATTTTCTGGACTAATAAAAGGAAGGTTCCATTCACATTATTTTTATGCATAACACTTATGCTGGATTCAATTTTCTGGACTAATAGAAGGAAGGTTCCATTCACATTATTTTTATGCATAACACTTATATTCTGATAATTTCTTTTATATGCCATACTCAAATTTTACCATACCACTTAGATTTTTATGCTGGAAAAATCTTATCTCACCGATGCTAGCTTTTAGCTTTTGTACGTTATCAATGTAACTTGTGTTTCTAATTAATATAAGATTCATTAGCAAATGTAAATCAGCAAGCCTTGTTTGAACTCAGATAATGTAGACAATCATGTTACCTTCAGGCTTCAGTAAGCATATCTCCTTTGGGTGTTTATTCCAGTATTCTCGGTTAGGGTATGCTGTGCTATTTCCATGTTTCTCATGAAGACATCAAGTGAATTTTGTTGACTGACTACCCCTTAAACCAGCTTAGCAAAAAGAGACTTTAGAGCATCTATGGTCTTAGGCTTCGTGGCTAGATCAACATACATTGCAGCTCAATTGACCATTCTAGTTTTTTTACTAATCCTGCAATCCTCTTGCAGACTGTTACTTCAGAGAGCCTGCTGAAACCCATTTTGTCCCCTGATGAAGTGTCAGGTATGTAAAAATAACAATAATTTTTGCATTTGCTCCCGAATGGAATCAGATATTTTTCTAATTTATTCCATCTGCAGTTTGTGTGCATGGAACTTACAGAAAGAATCTTGACTCGATTTTGCAATCTGGGCTAAAGCGTATGACAAGGTTACATGTACATTTCTCAAGTGGCTTACCGTTAGATGGAGGAGTAATTAGTGGTATGCTTTCTTTTCTTAGAGACACATCAGTATTGAATATGTTCATAGAAGAATCAATTATGCTACCTTAGCAAATGATTTATATATCTTAAACATGGAAGATCATCAGTTTTTTTTTATAAAAAAAAGTTTATCATTAAATTTTTGTTCCTTATGTTAGCTGGTTACCTTGATTTCAGCTGTTGCACTTTTGTAGCATGTTTTCCAAGGTTTCTTCTGTTGCTGCCGCAACAAATCTGAATTTCTTTTCCATCTTCAGGTATACGGCAGAATGTAAACATCTTGATACATTTGGATGTTAGTAAGGCACTTAAAGGTACTATATACTGCTTATAAATAGGCCCCTTTTTGTTTTCTTTCATTTTCTGACTACCAGAGCTGATATATTATGACGTAAATTTGATGCGCAGATGGGATGAAGCTTTATATTTCAGACAACAAAGTGATCTTGACAGAAGGTTTTGATGGCGTCGTCCCTGTGAAATACTTTGAAAGAATCGAAACATGGCCAGGACGAGCTCCAATACCGTTCCAAAGATAACAGCCCACGGTGGCAGCAATGTAGATTCAGCGTTGCTGCTTCATACATACTGAAAATTTGATTTGTCGTGCTGTAATCTCAGCAGTTGCGTACAGTGTTTGCTCCGTTATGTAATTGATGATTTCTGGACTCTGTAAAAAGCTGTGGTACCCAGCATCCAGCAGATTCTGGTGTAGTACATGTATGGTCACAGACTGCACTTGTCAAGGCCTCTCCAATCTGAAAGTGAGGTTCTTTCAGACAAGACGCCTTCGAAATCAAAGAGCACTAGTAGTGCATTATGGTGGTATACCACGAACACAAAGAACTAAGGTCAATAGTGGGGTTTTACCAGGATGTCATGCACATTTATTAGAGCGTCATGTTAGTAAAACTGCACTTTTTGCATGAAACGAAGAGGAGAGAGAAGGAAACACAAAGAACTAAGGTCAGTCTCACTAGGGTTTTACCAGGATGTCATGCACATTTATTAGAGCGTCATGTCAGCAAAACTGCACTTTTTGCATGAAACGAAGAGGTGAGAGAAGGAAGTAGTTTCACCATGGTGAAACTCAGCGGGCGTTGTTTCCCACGCAGTGAAATAGGATGAAATCTCCACTAAGGGCCAAATTGTTTCACCATCTTGCATGTGAACCAATCATTTTGCAGCAATTAAATGCTTTGCTTAGCCTTAGAAACAACAAAGTGAAATGCTTCATTGCTATGGTTATTTTATAGATGGTTTCATTTCAATCTTGATAACGTGTTAGTATGTGAAATCATGTAGTAACACTGTCCATTGAGACTGGCCTAATAAGAAAGCATTTCACCATAACCTTTGGCACTTAACAATTAGACCCATGAATTATTCAATAATAACAAACCCTCAGTTGGTAGTTATCAGGACCTGCAGGGAAGTGCACTCGGGCGATGGGGGGATCTCCTTTCCGGCCACCCTTTTGGGCTGCTTTCTCTAAAGCCCATCTTTGCCCTCTCGGTCCAAATATCCGGGCCGGGCCGCCCATGAACGGACTCGTCTTCTTCCACAATCGCACGCACGCACGACGCACCTCACCGTCGGCCGGCAGAAGACCTGGCCTCACCGTCACTGGGAATGGTGGCACGGGGAGCCGAAGGCCTGGCCAGCTCGTAGAACGACGGCGAACAAGTACGGAGGAGAGGTAGGTCTTGTAGCTTCCTTGTGCAAATGCAATGCATTGAGTGTCCTTGCCTTCTAGGGTTTGGTGCGCTTGTGATTTCCTTTGTGCCCCGATCCTCTGATATAATGTACGTATCTCCATCATCCGTTTGTTTACTGTGCCTTGTCGGTTAGCTTATTATAAATGGTTTGTTTTGTTTAAACAACTGACGAATGAGGATGTCTCTTGGTTGAGTTGGTTAGCACTATAGATCTGGGTCCGAGTTAGGTTAATCAATTGGAATCGGTTCATCCCTTTGCAAAGAAAAAGTAGGAAAGCCGTCTCTTCCTTTCACATTTTTTAATTACTTCCTTCGGTCCAGTAGTATATAAGGCAGCTTTTAGTGTTGCAGTCTCCTAAATTACACTTTGACTATCCATTTGTTTTATATTGTATTGTTTATGATTAAACTTATGATTATTGGATTGTACATTTGATTACAAATCTAATAGTATCAAGTTTGTATTACAACAGTTAAAAGTTCTTTTCAGAATTATTGGTTAAAGACTATGAAATTTGACTGTTGACGCACATGAAATGCTCTATAAACTCGACCGGAGGAAGTATTTGCATTCAAGGATGACATGGGCATAGTGAATTATTTATATGATGAGACTAACTCATCCTTTCCAAAGGAAAAGGTAGGAAATCGTATCTTCCTTTTATCATGTTTTTAAATTTATTATTTGCATTCGAGGACAACATGGGCATATTGTATTAGTTATATCAGATCACGACCCATCCCCTTTCCAAAGAAAAAGGGGAAATACATCTCTTCCTTTCACATTTTTTTTATTATTTATTGTTTGCATTCGAGGACAACATGTGCACAGTGAATTAGTTATATCAGACCACATTTTTGAAAGAATATATCAGACCACATGGCATAGATTGTCTCACTTTACCTCACCGACACAAATTGTGACATCCTGTGCCATTCATCTAAGCGAGCTGTATCTCTGCCTCCCACACTGATTTCAAGCCCTGCATCTTGCTGCTTGCATCATCATTCTGATTCTATCTCACCTCATGGAGCATGGTTTTCCATCTACAATCCTATAACTGCATTAAGGAAATGAAGCGGCACCAAGTTCAGAACTGGGGTCTCCTCATAGCTTCAGAATTGTGGTACCAGCACCAGAGCTTGTGACTGCAAGACTGAAAGTAAACCAAAGCTGACAAATGAAAATGACCGGACAGAATGAAAGGACAACCAAATCCATTCAGTCACTTAGTATTGGTGCTTTCCATTATCATGGTCCCTGTGCCATATTCACAGGAAACTGAAAGACAGGACTGCCCACCGGCCACCGTTGTTTACTACCACCAACTCCTCACCCAAGGTCCTATTTATTTTCAGAGAAAACACAATCTCGCATATCACTCTCCTTGCCTTGCCATCTCCCACCTCTCTGTGAGCGCGCACACCACATCATACCATGGTTGGGAGCTCAATTGCTGCTCTGCATACCACCATTGGTAGACACTCTGGTTCCCCGTCTCGAGGCAGCGCACCTGCGCTGGTGGCCATGGGAGGACAAGTCAAGTTCTGCCACCTCATGTCACTCCGAAACCACAATGCATATGTGGCCTCCTCGGGCCACAAGCGCATCATATGCGCCATCTGCACTGAGGCACCTGAGAGTTTGACTGCCACTGGCCAGCTGCTGGCACCTGAGAGTTTGACTGCCACTGGCCAGCTGCTTGAGAGGTCAGTGAACACAATCCGCTTCCTGACCATTGATGCCGTGGAGAAGGCCAACTCTGGCCATGTGGGGATGTCCATGGGGTGCGCGCCCATGGGCCACATCCTCTATGATGAAGTCATGCGGTACAACCCCAAGAACCCCTATTGGTTTAACCGTGACCGCTTCGTCCTCTCTGCCGGCCATGGGTCCATGCTTCAGTATGCGTTGTTCCACCTGGCCGGCTATGACAGTATCAGCGTGAGGACGATGCTTCAGTTCCCCCTTCATTTTTGTGTGTACCATTTATGGTTCTTAGGAACTTAGTTGGAAACTCAAAACACTACCATGAACTCATCACTCTTTGAACTTTGCACAGTAGACCCATCACTCTTTGGTGAAAACGTTTGTTTAATTTATCTGGAGTTCTGGACCAATATGCTAGGTGTTTATTATTGTTGTTCTGTTGCTGCAGGTACAGGAGTTGAAGCAATTCAGTCAACTCGGAAGCAAGACACCGGGCCACCCTGAAAACTTTGTAACCCCAGGAGTTGAAGTTACCACTGGTCTGTTAATTTTGAGTCAGCTCACTCTAGTTGTAACTTGGCTTACTGTGATACCAAACAGGAAGTTCAGGTTTCCAATTTGGTTGTTCTACAGGACCTCTTGGTCAGGGTATCACCAATGCAGTTGGGTTGGCACTCGCCGAGAAGCACCTGGCTGGCCGCTTCAACAAGCCCGACAGTGAAGTTGTCAACCACTACACGTACGCATTGTCTTTATTGTCATCATGTCATGTTTTCCTTTTAGTTCGTGTGATGCAGTTGTGGTAGCATGATTCACGAATTTTGTACAGATACGTTATCCTGGGAGATGGTTGTCAAATGGAGGGTATCTCCAGTGAAGCTTGCTCGTTGGCTGGACACTGGGGTCTTGGCAAGCTCATTGCTTTCTATGATGACAACCACATATCCGTTGATGGAGATACAGAGATAGCATTCACAGAAGATGTGATCGCCCGCTTTGAAGCCTACGGGTGGCACACACTCTGGGTTAAGAATGGAAACACTGGCTATGATGACATCCGTGAAGCCATTAAGGAAGCAAAAGCAGTAACCGACAAGCCTACATTGGTCAAAGTCAGTCTTCTCTTTTCGTTATTACTGGATTATTTTGTTGGTTTTGCTGTACATATTATCACATGTATCCAGTATATGTACCGTTTCTAGGTGACCACAACAATCGGTTACGGATCTCCCAACAAGGCCAACTCATACAGTGTGCACGGAGGTGCATTGGGCACCAAAGAGGTTGAAGCAACCCGGCAGAATCTTGGATGGCCCTATGAGCCATTCTTTGTGCCTGAGGATGTTAAGAGGTCTGTCAACCATTTATCCTAGTTATCTGAATGAGGTGATGAAAATCCATAGCACTTACGACATGATATCCTTGCATGGACTGTTGCAGCCACTGGAGCCGCCACGTGCCCCGAGGTGCTGCACTTGAGGCTGATTGGGATGCTAAGTTTGCAGAGTATGAGAAGAAGTACCCAGAGGATGCAGCAACCTTGAAAAATATCATCTCAGGGGACTTGCCTGCTGGTTGGGCTGATGACCTTCCTGTATGTTCATTACCATCTCTACTCCTGATATTACAGATGATGTGCAGATGATGACTTACCAATGTTATATCTCTTGATCATCCAGAAATACACTGCAGCGTGCCCAGAAGCTTCGACCAGGAACCTCTCTCAGCACTGCTTGAATGAACTTGCTAAAGTACTGCCTGGTTTTCTTGGAGGCAGTGCTGATGTTGCATCTTCCAGCATGACGCTGCTTAAGATGTTTGGCAACTTCCAGAAGTATACACCTGAGGAGCGAAACCTCTGCTTTGGAGTGAGGGAGCATGGCATGGGCGGCATTTGCAACGGCATTGCTCTGCACAGCCCAGGTCTCATTCCATACTGTTCAACCTATCTCGCTTTCTCTGATTACATGAGAGCTGCCATGAGAGTCTCAGCCTTGTCTGAAGCTGGAGTTATCTATGTTATGACCCACGACAGTATCGGTGTCGGAGAGAATGGCCCAACCCATCAGCCCATCGAGCACTTGATGAGCTTCCGAATGATGCCCAACATGTTGGTGCTCCGTCCTGCGGATGGCAATGAGACTGCTGGAGCATACAGAGTTGCGGTCCTTAACAGGAAGAGGCCATCTGTTCTTGCTCTCTCCAGGCAAAACCTTCCTCAGCTGCCTGGTACCTCGATCGAGGGTGTTGAGAAGGGTGGGTACGTCATCTCCGACAACTCAAGCAGCAACAAGCCAGACCTTATTGTGTTGGGTACTGGTTCCGAGCTGGAGATCGCTGCGAAAGCTGCAGATGAGTTGAGGAAGGAGGGGAAGACTGTCCGCGTCGTGTCGCTTGTCTGCTGGGAACTCTTTGAGGAGCAGTCAGATGAATACAAGGAGAGTGTTCTCCCTGAATCTGTCACCGCAAGGATCAGCATCGAAGCAGGGTGCGCTCTTGGATGGCAGAAGTACGTTGGCCCCAGGGGAAAGATTATCGCGATCGACAGATTCGGTGCGAGTGCTCCTGCTGAAAAGATCTACATGGAGTGTGGCATCACTGTGGAGAGCGTCGTTGCGGCAGCCAGGAGCTTCTAAGAGTGCACTGTCATTTCTTTCTTTCATGGTCGTTAACACCAACTGCGAAGGAGCACTATGCATTGAGGTCTTATGCCCAAAGTCTGAACAAAGGACGGGGACTGCGAGTAGGATTCAAGGCCTGATAAACATTGATTTCTGTTTGATCGGTTCTATTTAGGTGTTCGTCCATGTCTCCATGATTCTGAATAAATTGGTTACTGGTTTCGCTAAATATTGCCCATTGGTAACAACACCATGATGGCCTTAGTTCTTGTGGTGTTGTTTCAATTCTGTTCCTGGGTGCTTACACAGATGTGGAGTATTTGCTGAACTAGCTCGAGTTCATTCCTTTTGCCTAGTTTATCCTGCATTCCTTGACGTGTAGAAACGGACGTATCTAGATCTTGTTCCTCGTTTCTTTCCTTTTTTTTTTGTTATTACCGATCACATCTGAACCTTAATGTGGTTACTGCTACTATTAAGAAATACAGTAGTTCAAGAAAATAGTGAGGCTGTTTGCTTCACAATGATGGTTATGAACTCCCTAGCTGCAGCAGGCAATTAACTTGTACAGACAACAATATTTGGACCATGGAAACGTCCTTTTTGCAGAAAAGAAAAAGTTCAGGGCAGGAGATCATATTTGAAGCATGCTTGTCAATTCCGTCACATGAGGTGAAAAACAACAAACTCTTGCGTTAATCCGCCCTTAGTTTTTCACCCTAATATGGATACAGGTTCGTTTAGTTACACTCAAATTCACCTCAAAAAAAAAAAAACTTGTGATGTGGTGGATAAGTGTGGAATTCCACTTTTTAATCTCTCCCCATTCATACCATATGGACTGGAGAGCAACCAAAACATATGGATTTGAGTGGATTCAAGTGTGGTCTCTGGTCAAACAAAATTTAAAAAACATATACTGCTTTCAAAAAAAAGGAAATGAAATTTGAACACCCACAAAGACACGAATTCGAGGGAAGATTTGAAGGAAGGATGGGGTGGGGTCCTCTGATTCTGAAGTCTAAAACTGGACCAGTGGTTGACCGCCTGGCCCGGCACACCGAACCGGAGCTCTTGACGGGCCCACTGTCATTGAGACACCCCACACCCTGCTCCGATCCAACGGCCAGATCAGCTCAGCCGCATCCAACGGCCACGCGGGGTCTCTCGTCCACCTCCCGGCCTCTACATAAACCCCGCCTCCACGGGCGCCTAAAAAACCTAGCACTCTCCGCCGCCACTTCTACCTCCGGCTTCCACAAGGCGAAACCCTAGCACCCGAGTCCCTCCCTCCCCAGCTCCCCTACTCCCACAAACCATGGCGGCGGCGGATGTGGCGTACGCGCCGCCGATGAAGTCGGGCAAGGCCGGGTTCGAGGCGGGCCTGATGGATCCGCAGCACAGGATCCGCATCACGCTCTCCTCCAGGAGCGTCAAGAACCTCGAGAAAGGTAAGGCTGCTATCAGTCTTCCGTGCTCCATTGCGTGACGGTGGATGCCATTTCCTTTGTTAGTTCCTGCGGTATCGGGTTGGAATCCAAGAACTTACCTCGTGTTTCGTTGCGCAGTCTGCGGCGATCTGGTGAAGGGTGCCAAGGGCAAGGATCTGAAGATCAAGGGCCCCGTGCGGATGCCTACCAAGGTGCTCCACATCACCACCAGGAAGTCTCCCTGTGGCGAAGGTGACCTCTCCCTTACCGCCTCACGTAGTCACGTTCATAAATATAGGTCTCGAATCGTTTGGTGTGATCGATATCTAGAGCTGTGGGTTGCGATGGTATGCTGAGCAGATGATGTTAAACTTATACATAGACTGAGATCTTTTGGGGTCTCTGATGTCCACAAAATCGAGCTTTTTAAAACTGATGCTTAGCATATTGTCTCCGGGAAAATTTCATCTTCATTTATGGAACATGCTGTGTTCATGTGTATCAATACTCTTGGCATAAGAGCATTTGTGTGGTGTCATACTCTTAGAGTGAGATCTTGGTGTTTATTGTTAATTGGTAGGCTGAGCATATGATGTTAAGTAGGAGATGCTGCTGAGATTATGTCATTGAAGTCTCTAAAACCGAGCTTTTTAAAACTGATGCTTGGCCTATGATAGTGTTTAGTGACATTCTAGTTATGGCATTGTTTCAGCTAAAATTGATTTACTTACTGTTTGATCATGGAGTAGTTTAATATTGGCTGTTAAAGAATCTTTTCATTTTGGCCTGGCTCAAATTTGGCATGCAGCAGTCTGGAATAGGCTATGCCCAGAGTAGACTAAATATTGTGACCAATTTTGGGCATACATAGTCTTTTCTTTAGTTATTGGATGTGCCATTGATTCCTTCTTGCTACCCTTAAGAGCCTTCTATATCCTAGAAAGTTTAGTGCAAAATGCCTAGCATGTACTTTCTTTCAGGACCCTGCCCAGTCAGTCTAGTTCACCTGAGTTAATGTGTTGGGCTTGCTGTTTGTGATGGGCTAACCATACATAGTCTTTTCTTTAGTTATTGGATGTGCCATTGATTCCTTCTTGCTACCCTTAAGAGCCTTCTATATCCTAGAAAGTTTAGTGCAAAATGCCTAGCATGTACTGTCTTTCAGGACCCTGCCCAGTCAGTCTAGTTCACCTGAGTTAATGTGTTGGGCTTGCTGTTTGTGATGGGCTAACCATATGATGCCAAACAAGTTAATCCTGAGATTTTCTCTGAGGACTTACAAATTCGAGCTTTTTAAAACTGATGGTTGGTCCATTCAATGCTTTCACTGTTCAAACGTTTTCAGTTCAATAAACTTTTCCAGTTAACTTTTGAGTGATGTTCCATGCTTGTTTTTATTGATGTGATCTGCATTTTGTGGGCCTTGAGTCCTGTGGTGCTATGCAAATTTTAGTATGGCCTGTCATTTTGCTGCATTCAATGCCCCTATATCTTGAAGATTAGTATAGGAGATATATGTCAACATGCTGAGCAGATGATGATGCAATATGTTTACACTGATACTTGATGTATCAAAATCGAGCTTTTTAAAACTGATGCCAGCATGTTACTTCATCCTACAACTTCAATTCTTGATGTTTCTTGTTATCCTTGTGCCAGGATTTCTTTTTGGATTTCACTTTGTATATGGATTATTCTTGATGCAATTATTGATAATTGTCTTGACTATTTCAGGTACCAACACCTGGGATCGCTTTGAGATGAGGATTCACAAGAGGGTGATTGATCTCATCAGTACACCAGACGTGGTCAAGCAGATCACCTCGATCACCATTGAACCAGGTGTGGAGGTTGAGGTGACTATCAGCGACGCATAATGTGGTAGTCTGCACCTTATCATATAATGATGAACAGGATGTTTTCAGTTTCTAGTGAGAGAACTTGGTGTAACAGAGGAATTCCCTCCTGATCGATAAGCTTTTTGCATCAGAGTTAAGTCTTATCGAGGTTTTGTGGCACGATATGGATGTAGCCTGTTTCAATGGATGTTAGTGCATGAATGGAAAATGGTTAATGGATGATCCCCCTAATGCATTGCTTTTCATCACGTGATAAATCTAGATTCTTGATGTTTCGCTGCCTTTTCAGCAGATGTTATCGGATGAACTGGAGTTGCCTGTTTCACTAGATGTTAATAGTTGAACTAGTTTGTGTGGGTAGTTTCTTTGAGGCTTTGAATAACGTATTACGTGGTTTTACATCTGGGCTGTTTCACTAGATGTTAATAGTTGAACGAGTTTGTGTGGGTATTTTCTTTGAGACTTTGAATAACGTATTTCATGGTTTTATCTGGGTTTCTCAGGATATGTTCATGTGAGGCTAAAAAAATACACGGTCACTTAGTATATGAAGGTCACTTAGCATATGAAGCTAAAAAATTACACGGTCAATTTATTGTGAAAAAATCTTATGTTTGCTGATTTATTGTGAGAATCTTATAAGACAAGCAAACAATATGAAGCACTATCTGTGCCCATGTGGCGTGATCAAGAGGGTATTACTGCAAAAAATTGGATGTGGCGTGATCAAGAGGGTATTACTGCAAAAAATTTCTAGGAGGTTTTTTTAAAATATAAAGGATTAAAAATAAATAAAAAAAATCCTAACTTGAAGATATGCTAAATTGGTGAATAGCTGATGCCATCATCTCCAAAATTGTAATGGCAAACTTGATAACCGCTGAAACGTAATTTATTATTCTTATTATTGTTCCAATGAACCACTCTGGATACGAATTTGGACGTACAATACACTCTCAAGATCTGTCATAGAAACATGCTACGAGCAACTAATATTACATGCTCAAAACTTATCCCGGAAAAGAGAACAAAAAAAATGTATTTCCTCCGCGCATGCCTAGCAAGATCACTTCAATCCCGCTGCGTGGTAGTATATCACACGCTTAGTTCTTGACGAACGTGCTCAGCACATCGAAGTAGTCGGGGAAGGTCTTCCGGGTGCACCCAGGGTCCCGGATCGTGACGGGGACCTCCGCACAGGCGGCAAGGGAGAAGGCCATGGCCATCCTGTGGTCGTCGTATGTGTCGATCGCCGTCACGTTCAGCTTCTCTGGCGGTGTGATGATGCAGTAGTCCGGCCCTTCCTCAACTGATGCTCCCAGCTGGCGGAAACACAAGCAGCAACATTTGAGGATGAAGCGACCGCAGGCAAGAGCAAGAGGCAGAGAGCTATGAAAACACAACATGAGACTTGTGAAGTAGGAGTATGTCACTTTTACCTTGGTTAGCTCCGTCCGGATCGCAACCATCCTCTCGGTCTCCTTTACTCTCCAGGACGCCACTGTCGAAGAGCAATAGCTATTAGTGGCGCGTAACCAGAACCATGTCTTGAATGTTACTCTGTGTGAATCTTGTCATGTAGAATAGGCATGGTAGCAGGGCTGAGAATGTTTTACCGTCTCTGATAGCTGTTGGGCCATTGGCAAAGAGGGCAACCACAGCAAGAGTCATGGCAACATCAGGCATTTTGTTCATGTTAACATCAATAGCCTTGAGGTGTTTCCTCCCAAATGGCTGCCGTGGTGGGCCAGTAACAGTTACGCTAGTCTCGGTCCATGTAACCTTTGCTCCCATCATCTCCAGTACCTCAGCAAACTTCACATCACCCTGGGGTATTCAGCAAATTATTAAGGAAGCGGAGACAGCATAAGGAGTGCATTTTACAGGACTGTTTAGGTTGGTATGTTTAACTAGTTATTATTACATGAATATCCACTCACTGAAGTATGTCTATTTGACATTTACAGATGATTATGTTATTTACTGATAGTGACTTGTAGAGTAATGCCGAAACCAAAAAAAGGCAAAAGCAATCAGCATTGCAGCAAAGTTTTACCTGCAAACTGGTGGTGCCACAACCTTCAACAGTCACAGTCCCTCCAGTAATTGCAGCACCAGCCAAGAAATAGCTTGCACTTGAGGCATCACCTTCAACATAGGCATTTTTGGGGGACCTATTGATTGCAAAGCAAAAGAAGGTTTAGTTTAGGGAAACAGCTAACGAACATATGAACTGATTTCAGTACAATGAACTAAGGGATGCATGTTGGGTAACAACATGGATATTGTCCTTCTAAAGCAATAGAGGAACAGGTTCACACATCACAGATGGGGCACAAAAACATGCCAATTGCCAAGTAGCTAAAGTCCTGCTACCTAGACTGTCTCTTATAAGCCAAGTTTCAAGAGGATGCGACTTCTGGTGATATCAACAGTCTACATGGTTCTTCCCTCTGTACAATTAGGTGACTACTAAATAGGCATTGCTTGGCTATTTTGGTTAGCGTTCTTGACTCCAATAGAATGGCCATCCCAACTGATTTAAGTAATTTACACAGTCAATACTCATTACTAGTTTTCTACCCTGCAACAACTTTTGCCTACGGTGCATATATTCAAATATGGATGCATCTGTTTGGAAAACTGAAAACTGAATCGTTTACATCAAAGTGAAATAAATTACAAAGCTTACTTGTATTTTTGACCTCCCTTAATGTAGAATCTGTCCCAGCTATCAGAATGCTCTGCTTTCACACCAAAACGCTCCATCAATCTCAATGTCATTTCGACATAGGGAATGGAGATTAATTTATCAATGATTTCAATCTCCACATCCCCAAGAGCCAAAGGAGCAGCCATCAGCAAGGCACTCAAGTACTGACTGCTGATGGAGCCAGAGAGCTTAACCTGTACAATGTAACAGTGGTAAGAGTTAATTCATGCTAAAAACATATATTATTAGACTAGAAAACAGGAAATGCCCCCAGAAGATTTGCTAAAGACATGCCAAGCATTACTTCATTGAGCTTAATGGAAACATGGTTTGCTAGTTAGGGATGACCATTTGCAGGTTATTCAGATCAATCTATGTTTTCCTTACAAATGTAAAAGCTCGAGAATAGTTGATACCATTTACAGAAGAATGTAGCATGTAGCCCTTAGTAACTAACCTTGCCGCCAGGTAGCCCTCCAATTCCATTGATACGAACGGGTGGGCAGTCAGTGCCAAGGAAACAATCAACGTCCGCACCAAGCTGCTTCAATCCGACAACCAAGTCGCCGATGGGTCTCTCCCTCATTCTTGGTACTCCATCAAGCACGTAACTGAAGTTGAAAAACCAATGCCCCATAAGCCACGGCACATACCCATGGACTTCCTACTAACTTCAACAAGTACTGTAGGGGAAAAAAAGCATACGTTGCATTTCCACCAGCAGCAGTAACAGCTGCTGTCAATGGCCGCATTGCAGTTCCAGCATTCCCCAAGAAGAGCTGCACTTCCTCTTTAGCGTCCTCAACTGGGAACTTTCCACCACAGCCAACAACAACAGCTCTTTTGGCAACTTTGTCTGCTTCGACAGAGAGCCCAAGAGTGTTCAAGGCCCCAAGCATGTAGTGAACATCCTCACTGTTCAACAGGTTATCAACCACTGTTGTCCCCTGATCAAAGATTAAAAAAAACACAATTAACAAACAAGAAGCTATTTTTTTCTTTATTAACAAGTTTTTTTAAAAAAATCCTCATTAAGAAGTAATCAATGCTAGTTTTGTGACCAAATTTGTTAAAAACAACGTAAAGGATCATCAATACTCCATCTTTCATCATGATGACAGCATAAGATCAGCCCTTCAGGGCTAGTTTATTGCACCCAAATTTCATAGCAGAGGCCACAAAACAGCAAAGGGATAGCATGGCATCCGAAGAATCAATACTCCGGCATAGCAAGAATCCCCCTGTTTCGTGTTCACACATTGATCACCTTAACCTGAATAAGTGGCAGGGAGCACTGGCTACTAAACAAATTAACAAATTAGTGAGGTCCATCTCATTGCTCGAACAACTAACAACTACATCCAGAATTAGTAGTCAATGACAAATTGAACATTTTTTACATCCAGTTTGTTAACAGCAGGGTAAGAGGCCCTGGCCCCTGGGTGGTTTTTTTTTTATCATGTACCTATATTTCACAGCAGAGTTCACCATCCACCAACTACCAAGAGAGAGCATGCCATTCCCCACAAGAATTAGTAGGCCGATAGGGGCATAGGGCGACACCCACCTTTTTTATATATATTTTAGTATTTACAAGTTGATTTTACTGTGTTGGTTGAAGATTGATCATCCTAAGCCGAATACAAACAATTACTAGACAAACTAGGGAGCTAGGTATGTAGTGCATCTGATCGTGAGATGGACTACACCGATAATTCGTGGTATTATTGGACAAGAAAAACACTGAAACAGGGCAGCAGCAAACCCCCTGTAAAATCTCATCTCCACACGGCCACACCCAAATTCCAGTTAGCCAAGAAGAGAGGGAGGGAGGGAGGGCCGTCCCCACTTACCTCGGACAGGGCGGCGAGCAGGAGGATCCGGTTGGACAGCGACTTGGACCCGGGCAGCTTGACGGTGCCGGAGATCTCCTTGATGGGCTGCAGCACGATCTCCTCGGCGCCCGCCTGCACCGCGGGTGCCGCCGCCGCCGCCAAGGGGACCACGCGGAGCCCGCGCGCCCTCAGCCCGCGGACGGCGGCAGAAGCGGCGGGGCGGGCTGACGGGCGCGCCGCCGAGCTCGGGCGGTGGTGGTGGCGCGGTCCCGCGGCGAGGTCCAGCGACACGGTGGCCTTGGTCGCCATGGCCGCCATTGCCGACGACGACGCGGGTTGGTAGGGTGGGGGGAGGGCGGGCGGCCTGGGCGCGCGGTTGGTTTGGTTCGCCTCCGCGGTTGGTGGCGTGGACTGACTGCCAGTGCCACCTGCACGGGGTCGGGTGGGGAGGAAGAAATAGAAGCGGGCTGCGGCCTGCGGGCCGGTGAGAGCGTGCTCACGCACCGGGGTGCTCCTACTGCCACCAACCCCCGCGACACGAGCACGACGCGACTCGCTGCAGGCGGCGCCGCCGAGTGGCAGATCTGGACGCGAGAGCGAGAGAGACCCATGGGGAGGGGGGTAGTAGGTGGCCGCATCGGGCCTGAGTTGCCTGTGTTGGTTTTCTTTCGCTTTCGTTTTCCACAGGTGTACCGTGTACGTGTGTGTGTGCACGAATGCAGCACGGTGCACCGCACTCGTACGTGACGCCCTTCCGGCCTCCGTTAGCACTTGTTTCTCGCAGGTCGTCTTGGTTACTTTCCAGCTTTGCTTTTACCTGACGGTGCCCTAAGTAGTTGCTTGGTTTGTCCATGTCATAGATCAAGGCTGACCTATCACGTGCGGTCTCTTCGTGAGGGCTCATTAGGTTGGAGAGGATTCCACCACCCAGGAGTTGTTTCAGATGATCTAAGACCTTGTTTAGTTGTGAAAAGATTTTGAATTTTGATATTGTAGCATTTTCATTTGTATTTGACAATTATTGTCTAATTATAGACTAACTAGGCTCAAAAGATTCGTCTCGTAGATTTGTCAAGATGGCTTCCTCGTTCCGAGTTGAGTAGAGTAGGGTTTGGAGATTCGCGCAGGTTTTTATTAATTTGTATTAACTATCTTCAGTCAGATATAAGACCATTCTCACACTGTAAATGTAAGGGTGCGCCTGATCAACAAAATCTAATCGATCAAACACAAAACAGATCTACCAGTTTTATTTTTTGCAAGCCTTAGAGAGTGTATGGAATTGTTCTACTTCTGTTTTTTTAGCTTTGCTCTAGCTCCGTGTTGCCAAACAGCCCCTCAGCTTCAAAATTAAAACTCTGCTGCACAAAAAGGTGGAGCTAGAGGCTAACTTCACGTTGTTTCTGATGAAGAATCTCAAGGAGTACTTTAGAAAATACATCACTAACCATTGTCCTAAGTGCTGACAAGCCAAAAGGCAACCATATACTGTACCAACACCAAGGGACAAGTACAACCCAACTCACCCTATGACTCCACTTTGTGTAATGATACAATGGTTGGTTGCCCGCCTAATAGAAAATTGAAGCCTTTAGACTTGTCAAAGAACTGATTTGGTGTCACTGCACCAAACCATGCCATCGTACACATAAAAAGCAAGTACAATAATCTGCAATACACAAGCAGGGGCGACGCTACGTTGTCTTTCCCTGGTGCCGGTGCAACACGGTGAAGATATTTTTTCAACTACTGTACTGAGATTTTACCTTATAATCCTTCATGTTCTATGATATGTTATAGAGCAATGCACCAGGGTAATATCTGTGCTAACTTCGCCCCAGTACACAAGCACGTCAACGTTGAACCTAACGTAGAGGGAAGAGGATGGAGGAGTTATTAGCAATAAATATTAATGTATAATTAAGCTCCTTATAGGCACGTAACAATCGTGCTGGATGACGTCTTAGGCTAATTTTAATGGGAGTTTCATTAGAGTTTCATACATATTAAATATGCTGATGTGGCGCTATATTAATGAAGAGAGAGACAATAAGAGTTTTATGTGAGTAGGCCAGTCTCAATGCATAGTTTTATGGTACAGTTACCAAGACTATAAACTAGGTAACCGAGCCACATAAGTTTCATGGGGATGAAACTCCTCTCTTATCTGATGAAACTCCTTCATTTAATGACCCTGCCAAGTCAGCAATTCTGCTTATGTGGCACCCTATTTAATATGCATGACACTCTCATGAAACATGTATTGAGACTGACCGTAGAGAGAGTTTCATGTCTATGCACTGTTTTTAAAATATGGATATATTAAAAACTGTGTCATGAAACTTCCATTAAGAATGACCTTATACATGTGTCATGTGGGTAATGGTCAGCATTGGGTAGTTGGCTTCGTTTTTTTTTTTTTGAAATTGGGTTGTTGGCTTCGTTCTTGCTAGGGGACATAGGTAGCAACTATGGGCTGGACAAGGAAGCAATAGAACTCTGTACGCAGCAAAACCCGCTCGGCCCAGATTGACGACGGACTTGTAGGCCCATGGCTGTTCTTGAGTCTTGAGGGAACGAGGTGAGAATTTTTTTTTTGACCGATGACAACACAAATGTTTGGGAAAGTCGTTGTCATCATGTCACGTCACATGCACGCACCAGCCTTTAATCCTTTTGACTTGAGCTCGATCAGATCGATTATCACGTGAACACACCCGTCGTTTTGGGAGTCTAAACACGTCCATGATCAATATCATTGTGCCGCAATCCATCAGTCATCACGTTGTTTAATTAGCACCTGAAACAAGTGATATCCTGCAGGTGGTTCCGAACTGATGACCATAGCTCAGTTGTTTAAAATCTAGGCTGAAAGTCTTCGGTCGCTGATAAGTGAGCGATAGTGCCCATCGATAACCAAACATACATTATGACTTTATCAATCATCTGTACTCTGATTTGGAAAAAATTAATATAACACGGTGGAGGTAGACCGTAGATTTGAAATCGTGACTCCTAAACCCCGCGTCTTATGATTAACAGATAGATTTTTATTTCATTAGAGCATCTCCAGTGTACTTCCTTAATTAACTCCTCTTGTTTTTTCTTTTAGCCACCAACACATCTCTCTAATCTCCCCTTAAATTAGGGGGGGGGGGGGAGGGAGGGGTTATATTTTGCCAATAGCATGGGACCATCCCAACTATTATTTTTCAACCATCTTTTTTCATACACACATGTAGAATCCACTTTTCATATGAGTATTGACAAAGATATATTTAGTACTGCTACAACAACTTTCTTAATATTAATAAAAAAATATTGAGCTACCATAATATATACTCCACTGGTCTCTCATTAATCTACCTTCGCTCTCAATAATCTACCTCCAGTTAGAGTCAACGTAGATTATGAGAGACCGGTGGAGATGTTCTTTTTGTGCCATCCTTCATTCCTTTTGAGCTCAGCCTACCTTGACTCTTCGGTGTGACACCTCTACGACTTCTTTGCCATAATCGCTAAGCATGTCTATCAATTAGCAAACATCACCTCTTATTCTTATACACATTTGCTTGGTTTCTCATGCCCTAGATCCAAGAAACAACATAGATTGGCTAATCTAAACAAAATAGATCATTGCATGGAAGAGTACTATAAATTGTTCTAGCATGAATTTAAACTTCACTTTTTGTTTACAAACACGTCAATATTCGTTTCTAGCCTTGTACAAAGAAACTATGGACTACTTTGAAAACTCTCAGTATCCAATATCACATTATTGTAATAAATAATAAGGTGAAGCCCTAAATTTATAACCAAGGTATAATAAATAGCGGATAACGGGTTTGTAGCGGATTGTCTACATAGCGGATTGCGGATAGCGGACGCTAAGTTCCAACAATGGTATCTAATAATCACACACAAATATATGTATTTATATCATGAATAACTAATTTCTCAAATATTTATAGCAAGGAAAAACAAAGTATTAATAGACTAGAACATGGAACTTAGATTGGAAGTGGGCAGTAACTGACTTAGATTGAGATTTAGAATTAGGTAGAATTTGTTAATTATAAACTTGACTTGGCTACGCCGACAGCGGACATGTGGCCTGCTACACCAAATAGCGGCCACTAAGTTCTAAGGTGCTACCTTCAGACCGCTATGTCATAGTGGTAGTGATAAGGCACCGCAATCGCCGCCACTACAAATGCTATTTAGTACCTTGTTTATAGCTCAAACTCAGCTCGTTGTGTATTCACTCAATCCATGTATCGTTCGCTAGATTGCTTAACTGATTTCTGTTTATTATTTTTTTCTGCATGACTGATACATACTCCTTGAATAACTTGACCAGCCAACAACAACAACAACAACAACAACAACAACAACAACAACAACAACAACAACAACAACAACGACGACGACGACGACGACGACGACGACGACGACGACGACGACGACGACGACGACGACGACGACGACGACGACGACGACGACGACGACAATGTAGTATGTTTACCCAATCAAGAGTCAACCCAATTTTATCTGAATTTTAGGTAGCTTCAACTGGCTGGACGGTTTAGACTTTAGACTACTTCCCTCTGATCTCGAGATGAGGTCACTATTATTTTTATTTAATTGTGCTAACCATGGTTCAAACTTGAGATCTCTGCCTTTGACACCATATTGAGTTACATACACCAACCAGATATAAAAATTTAAGCTAATAAAAAAGGTGAACAATTTACTTATATTCCAACAAATAGCACTACACGTGTAGCTACATCAGCAACCCCGAGCATGCTCTGCTCTCTCCTTTCCACCGCACCAAACAAACTTGGAGTACGCCGTGGTAGGTTGAGTGAAATGTTAGGTAGGATGAAACGAAAGATGAACGCAATATAGTGTGAGTATGCCATGTCGACATCAAAGATCCACCATGTATAGCATCTTAAGCAGTGTTAAGATAGGATCCACCTACGAGGTGCTAGCTTGGTAATAAATTGCTCCAATGTGAGTCACCTATGTGAGACACAACCAAAAGTAATAATGAAATTAGAAGCTTTCTTTCTCCAATGACACACAAGTCATCTCTTCCTCTAGTCTTCTCACTCCTTAGCATCAAAGGCGTGTTTGAATCATGCCCTGCCAGACCTTTGCTAGGCAGACATTCTTGACCATCGACTACAATCGAATGCTTAGAAACTCTATCTAGCCTAGGCAACTTTTCCACGTGGTTAATCTTTTACCATGGCAAATGCATCTAAATATAAGGTCTAAATACAAGTTTATGGAGTAAGTATTTTAAGTTGTACATTAGTATGTATATTGCACTTATCACATTTCTTTCAATCTTCTTATCTATAACTCTTATAAAGCTAAACCCCACTAGATGAATTCTCTCTTCATGCAAGGTGTCCACATCTTCATGCAAGGTGTCCACATCATTCCCCACTAAATCCATGTCATCCCATATTAATTACAAAAAATGATCATGCCATCTATATCATGTGAAATACTTTAA